>NW_022437019.1:3584890-3598768 GCF_009761245.1 Sapajus apella
AAACCAAGCTGTACCCCGACCACCCTGGGTACATGTCCTCAGGACTTCCTGAGGCTGTGTTACAGGCACATCCTTAACCTTGGCCAAACAAACTTTCTAAACTAACTGAGACCTGTCTCAACTCTTTTAGGTTCACAAAGTCATAATTCAATGTATATATTATTTTATTTTATTGCTCACATTGTTTGAGCTTTGACCACTGGGTGTTCTTTCAGTTGACTTCTATGTCCCTTTAACATATCCCATCACTGTGTTTGTTTGGGGCTTATCTATCTGTTTGTGGGACTGTGTTAGCATTATACTTACTCTCTGGCAATATTAGATGCTCCAAGTTCATCTTGTATATTTTCTTCCCCAGTCTTAGAACCAGTCTTTTCTCCAAAGAACTCTGGTTCCTTTTTACTGAAGAATGGTGTAATAAACCAAAACATGTGGGCACTAGATGTGCTCATTGCTACTGCCACTGCCTGGCAGAGTAATGACATATGCATATACTAAATACGGTGTAAACATATATTTGTAAATATTTCCATATCTAACCATCTACAACTACATTAATCTAAACAGGAGTTTATACTGAAGTCTCCAACTCTAACCCATTGCAACATGGATCATTCTAGACCTCTCCCCTTGCTTATCTGTAAACTCCCAATTAAACAACAGTAAGATGCCTGCCTCCTGCCATCTGCCATTAATTGATTTAATTGTTCCATTCCAGGACTCATGTATACTACTTCAGAATTGCTAACTTATACTCCTATGGGAATCAATTTTATCAACTAGAGTACCGTGCTTACGTGCAATTTGTTGTGACTTCAGTCCTACGGATGCTACTATTTCATGTTCTTTAATCACTTCCTTTTCTCTGACAGCCTTCTGTAAAGTTGTTTCATTGATTTGGAATACACTTAGATTGTTTAAGCACAATCTATTCTCTTTTGGAATCCTTGGAACGCCTAAGTGATTTTTTTTTCTAAGTTGCGCACATTAAGTTCACTCTTTGTGCTGTAAAGTTGTTTGAGTTTTCATTAATGTATGATGTCATCTGTCCATAATTACAGGACCTTACTAAATAGTTACAAAATTGCCCTAAAAAATGTTCCTGTGCTTTTCCTATTCAACACATTCCCATACCTTGAATTCTTAGCAAACACTAACCATTATACTGTTGCCCTAGTTTTGTTTGTTACAAATGTCATATAACTGGAGACATATACTCTGTAGCCTTTTGAGACTGACTTCTTTCCCTTAGATCAAATGTGAAAAGGAAAAATGGCTGGGCACGGTGGCTCATGCCTGTAATCCTAGCATTTTGAGAGGCCAAGATAGGCAGATTGCCTGAGCTCAGGAGTTCGAGACCAGCCTGGGCAAGATGGTGAAACCCTAGCTCTAGGAAAAATACCAAAAAAATCAGCTGGGAGTGGTGGTGGGCACCTGTAATCCCAGCTACACAGGAGGCTGAGGCACAAGAATTGCTTGAACCTGGGAAGCAGATGTGGCAGTGAGCCAAGATCACACTACTGCAAATCCAGCCTGGAAAGAAAAGTAAAACCCCGCCCCAAAAAAAAAAAAAAAAAAAAAAAAGAAAAGAAAAAAAGGAAAAGGAAAAGAAGATATATTATTTTACCATCGATTTTTTTTTCTCCAGCAATCTTTCTTTATGTAGATCTGAGTTTCTGACCTATAACATGTTTCTTTTCTCCAAAAAACTCTTTTAACATTTCTTACAGAGAAGATCTCCTGGAGATGGATTCCCTCAATTTTTGTTTGTCTGAGAAAACCTTTACCTCTTTTTCACTTTTGAAGATAATTTTGCTGGATATAGAATTTCATATTGGTGGTTTATTTCTTTCAACACTTTAAATAGTTCACCCTTGGCTATGTGTCATGGCTCATGCCTGTAATCCCAGCACTTTGGGAGGCTCAGGCAGGAGGATCACCTGGGGTCAGGAGTTTGAGACCAGCCTAGCCAATATGGTAAAACCCCATCTCTTCTAAAAAATACAAAAATTAGCCAGGTGTGGTGGCAGGCACCTGTAATTCCAGCTACTAGGGAGGCTGAGACAGGAGAATCGCTTGAACCCTGGAGGTGGAGGTTGCAGTGAGCCAAGATTGCACCACTGCACTCCAGCCTGGGTCATAGAGTGAGACTCTTTCCCAAATAAATAAACAAATAAACAGGCTGGGCACAGTGGCTCATACCTATCATTACAGCACTTTGGGAGGCCAAGGCAGGCAGATCACGAGGTCAGGAGTTCGAGACCAGCCTGGCTCGAACATGGTGAAACCCCATCTCTACTAAAAATACAAAAAAAAAAAAAAAGTAGCCAGGTGTGGTGGCACAACCATAATCCCAGCTACTTGGGGGTGCTAAGACAGGAAAATCACTTGAACCCTGGAGGCAGAGGCTGCAATGAGCCAAGATCACTCCAGTGCACTCCAGCCTGGATGACAGAGTGAGACTCCATCTCAAAAATAAAATAAAATAAAATAAACTTCCCCTTACTCTTTTCTTCAATGGTGGCTCTGATGGAAAGTCCACTGAATTCTTATCCTCCATAGGGAAGGTGTTTTGTACTGCCTCCTGTTCCCAAGGGCCTTTCAAGATCTTTTTCTGTCTTTAGTTTTCTGCAGTTTGAATATGATATGCCTAAATGTAGATGTTTAAGTATTTACCTTGTCTGATGTGTCACTCTTCCCCTCGCTTCCAGAGCCATGAGAAACTCTTGTTTCTGCACTATAAGAACCTAGTAGGGCCCATGGAGGTGAATTTGTAGAGAGTCCCTAAGTCTATAGCCGCCAGGAGTTTAACTCTCTGAAGCTCATCTACACTCAATCTACAATAACTTGTTACAAAGACCATTTACCTGTTCCTAGCACTTTATGGCTGTTGTAGAGTTTTCTCTAGTGTGCAGATGAGGCTATAACTCTCTGGATTCTCTTTTCTCTCTAGATTTTGTACTAGGAGGTTTGCCCTGCATCCCCAGTTCTCCGGTAAGTCCAAGAAAAGTCAATGTTTTTTAGTTCATTCCACTTTTGTTTATTTTAAGGAAGGGAGTGATATCCTTAGAGGGTTTTACATGTTGAAACTGAAACCCAAAATTTAATAATATTTTTTATGTTAAGTAAAATCGAAGTGCATCTTAAAACAGGATATAAAATATAATCTATTTATATTTATATATGTGTATATAGTGGAAAACATATACCAACATATTAATAGTTCTTATTCAGGGTATTTAGGTGGAAGGTTATGTTGATCTTCATCTACTTCTTTCATTGTGCCTTCTAAACATTTTACAATGAACAATATCATTTTGAAAGCATACTATTTTAATCTTTTTATTATGAAATATTTCAAATGTATGTGAATAAAAGAATAAACACCTAATTCTCCTTCTTTAGAGTATCCATTATCCTCATATTTATTCTTGTACTTCCTGATAAAATTTTGTGTCTTTAGTTTATATGCAAGTAATATGGTTTAAATGTTGTCCTCTCCAGTCTCACGTGAAAACATGATCCTTGCTGTTGGAGACGGGCCTGGTGAGAGGCATTTGGGTGATGGGCCTGGATCCCTCATTAATGGCTTGGTGCCCTCCCCACATGAATGAATTCATGTGAGATCTAGTTTTAGAAAGTCTGGGATTCCCCTATCTCTCTCTTGCTCTCTTTCCCACCATATAGTATACCAGTCCCCCATTTGCCTACCACCATGATTAAAAGCTTCCTGGGGCCATACCAGGGGCAGATGCTGGTGCAGTGCTTCTTGTACAGTCTGCTGAACTATTAGCCAAATAAACCTCTTTTCTTTACAAATTTCCGGGTCTCAGGTATTTCTTTATAGCAATGCAAAATGGACCAACACAGAATATATATGAAGTTTACATATTTTAAAAATTTACAAAAATGTCTTTTACTTTCTACATCATTCTGTAGCTTGTATATTCGAGTTAAAGATATATATGCCTCACGAGCCTAGAATTTCCCTTTCACACCAATGCCCTGGAGATCTTTCCTCGTGTGTACGTAATATAATAAAACATGCTTTAAAGTGAGATTTATATTTGCATTATTTTGTCAGAGAAAAAAAAATGAAAGCCATTAGAGAGTGGATAATAGATGAGAGCATTCATACAAATGAATATTGTAAAATTTTCAAATAAATAGATTTTATCTACATGCTATCACAATAAATCCCAAATAACATTATATTGAGTAAAATAATTATAACAATTTAAATAAAATATCATTCACCCTTTACCCTTGTTCCTAGAATAACAGCAGTATACTCTTTTTAATAATTTAACAACTACCTGTGTGTCCTTTCCACTCCATCATTTCCATCATCCTCTGTTATTTCAACATTTAAACTTATTATATCATTCAGTATTTAAGTTTCATATGACTCATCCACATTTTAATGATCATTTTCACTCAATTTTTTTTCCATCTTTAAGCACTTCTTGATTTTATCTTGAAGCAAGTAATATTGGAAATGACAGTCTGCAAAATTCTGGAGTGCCAACTTCTACCTTCTTTCATTCTTCTTGTCATGGTAGTCTTGCTAAAAATGTTCTTTTGTCCTCATCATAACCTCAACTTCTTTATGTTTTCAACTTCTTACTGTTTTTCCATTCCATGAGATTTTGGAGGGACTCACTTGCCTCTTTTCCTCGCCTTGATCTTAGGCTTAGCTATTTCATTGATGCTTTTATTAATACCAGAGATTCATGGATTCACTCTTCATTTTGCTTTTATAATTCTGCTGATTTTCAACTCTAAATAAGCCCCTTTATCTATTTCCTATATTATTTGGCTACTGAGCACTTCTGGAAGAAGTTAAAAAACCAAGTACAGCATGAAAATCAGGTATAGTTAAAAACTCACTAATTTCTAACACAGTTGGGTTTATAAGGCTTGGGCTGCTGGTAGCTCTCTTACTTACTTACTTACTACAGACCTGCAATGGTTTCTTATCACATACCTGCAGAGTTTTCAAACTTTGTCTGGTCTCCTCAAATTATCAAACCTCTTTATTACCTGACTGGCTGAAAATAGACTTGATATCCCATTGTCTTCAACTTGATTGAGAATATTTAAATTTGCTAGAATGCCCTTTTTCTTTCTCTTCCGTATCTCAGTATAACTCTGTACCTCCAAATAGTATTTCCTTTTCTCTCCTCTTGTAAAAGAAATATGACTCCCTCTTGTCAAAACTAACAGATACCTATGTGCCCTTGTTTTGACATCGTGAACGTGACATCAATATTTTACACTCTTACCTTTTCTCTTACATTGCCTGCTTACCTCTTGTCCAAAGCCCCTTCTGTCCTGCTTACAAATATACTCAGATCTCACTTCTCCCAATTGAATTTTATATTTTCCTTGCTGTTCTTTTTTATGCTATCAGCCAGTCTTTCTTTTTATCTCTCATTTACTCTTATTTGCCAAAATATTCATTTAAAATTTTAAAATTTAAAATTTGGTATTACATCACAGAAAATAACATAATAGACTCCCACACTGAAACTGAACACATGGTGTTATCATATTTACCTTAAAAATCTTAACAGACATTAATAAATCATAATGTAAAAGCCCCATTGTCTAAACTCTTCCTTGTTTTCTCACAAATGTTATTGCTTCCTGAAGTAGGTATTACCATTCCCATGCATTTGTTGCATTTTCATAAGCACATATAAAGCCATATAGAATATAGTTACTATTGTTGTGTCTTTAAAAATTGCCAGGCTGGGTGTGGTGGCTCATGCTTATAATCCCAGCACTTTGGAAAGCCGAGTGAGGCAGGCAGATCACCTGAGGTCAGAGTTTGAGACCAGCCTGGCCAACATGGTGAAACCCCATCTCTACTAAAAATACAAAAATTAGACAGGTGTGGTGGCCAGTGCCTGTAATCCCAGCTACTTGGGAGGCTGAGGCAGGAGAATCACTTGAACTCGGAAAGCGGAGGTTACAGTGAGCTGAGATCACGCCATTATACTCCAGCCTGGGCAACAGAGAGAGACTCCATCAAAAAAAAAAAACAAAAAACAAAACAAAAAAAAATCCAGCAGAGCTGCATATTGTACTAATTCTTCAAATTGTTTTTTCTCAAAATTCTTTTTTTAATGTTAATGCATGTTAATATATGTAGTTCTGCCTTATTTATTGTAAATTTGTATCAAACTGCATTGTATGAATATTTTTCCTGTTGAATTTTGTTCATATTTTTCCCATTGAAGAATTCATGTTTCTTTTTCTTTTTTTTTTTTTTTTGAGGCGGAGTTTCGCTCTTGTTACCCAGGCTGGAGTGCAATGGCGCGATCTCGGCTCACCGCAACCTCCGCCTCCTGGGTTCAAGCAATTCTCCTGCCTCAGCCTCCTGAGTAGCTGGGATTACAGGCACGTGCCACCATGCCCAGCTAATTTTTTGTAGTTTTAATAGAGACGGGGTTTCACCATGTTGACCAGGATGGTCTCGATCTCTTGACCTCGTGATCCACCCTCCTCGGCCTCCCAAAGTGCTGGGATTACAGGCGTGAGCCACCGCGCCCGGCCTCCTTTTCTTTTTCTACTATTACAAACAGCGCTGCCAACCTCTCTTGTCCACGTGGCAGAGTTAATTTGGGAAATATATCTAGAAGTGAGGTGGCTGGGCTGAAGAATATGGATAATTGTATTCAATATTACAAAATGAACTTCACAATATTCTTTCAAATTTACATTAAAAGCAGATGACATATCACTACTTGCTTCTACAAACCCTTACCAACACTTTGTGTTATTAGACTTAATTTGTTTTGCCATTCAGATGAGAATAAGTGTTATATCAATTTAGTTTTTCATTGTATTGATTATTACTAGATCGAGCAGCTTTTTCTCTCTTTATTAGTCATTTGGTCGTTCTGTCCAATGAATTGTCTGTTTATATATTACCCACTTTCTATTTTTCTACCTTCTTATTGATTTTCCTTCATTCATTTAATCAGCAAGCACTATTGAACACTCACTATTTCTAGGCACACTTTCATATGCTCAAAAAACATCAATGAAAGACAGCAGTGAAATACTGCCCTTGTGCAGCTCACTATCTTGCAAATTGAGAACATGAAAAATAAGTAAAATATATAGTGTTTTGCAAGGTGATATGCAAAATAAAAAAATAAGGGCACAGTAAAGAAAATAGGACAGGTTGTATCATAAAACATTGCGGTCAGAATAGTCCTCATTAAGGGGATATTTGATCAGACTTGAAATTGCCACGGGAATCAGCCAAGTAGTTTCTGGCAGTACAAAGCATTTCAGACAAAGGAAGCAGCTAGAACCAAGACTGTAAAGTGGAAGCTTGCCTCTCATATCTTAAGAACAGCAAGAAGGCGAGTGTGTGGCTGCACTAGGGACAGCAAGGGAGAAAGAAGTTGGAGTGAAGATCAGAGAGTCACTTCAGGCTTCTGAGCTGTTATCTGACTTAAAATTTTTAAAGATCATTGCGGCTCCTATGAAAGATACACATAGAATAGAAGCAGGGATGGATATTTAACTGCTTGCATGTCTTGGTTATTATGAATAATGCTGTGATGAACAGGGAATATAGAGATATCTATACCTTTTATAAATGATTCTGCCTTCAATTCCTTGAGACACAAAGGACAAATACTACATGACACAATATATGTGATAAATTTAAAATAATCAAATTCATAGAAGGAGATAGTGGAATGGTGGTTTCTACAGGATGAAGTGAGAAAAATGCGATGTTCATCCAAGGGGGCAAAGTTTTGGTTATAAATGATGAATCAATCCTAGATCTCTATTGTACAGCATAGTGAATATATTTATCAGTACTGTACCGTATACTTAACATTTTGTTAAGACAGTAGATCTCATGTTAAGCATAGTTATCACGAAAATTATAATCATAATAAATAATAGATTTGGAGGAAACTTTTAAAGGTGATGACTAGATCTATGGCATAGACAGTGGTGGTGGCTTCATGGGTGTACACTTATCTCCAAATTGATCAAGTTGTTTATATTAATTATGTATAGCTTTTTATATGCCAAAAAAAATTAATTCTATCTCCCCCTCTCCCCCAGAAAAAATAGTAGAAGCAGGGTACTTGGTAGAAAGCTATGGTTATAGTGCTAGCAACGTACATGATGAAGAGTGCTTAGATTCTGCCTGGGCGTGGTGGCTTACACTTGTAATTCCAGCACTCTGGGAGGCTCAGACTGTTGGATCACTTGAGGTCAGGAGTTTGAGACCAGCCTGGTAAGGTGGTGAAACCCCATCTCTACTAAAAAAAAAAAATTAGCCAGGCATGGTGGCGCATACTGGTAATCCCAGCTACTCGGGAGGCTGAGGCATGAGGATTGCTTGAAACTGGAAGGTGCAGTGAGCTGTGATCATGCCACTGCACTCTATCCTGGGCGATAAAGCAAGGCTGTCTCAAAAAAATAAAAAGTTAGATTCTGAACATATTTTGAAAGTAGAGATGGTTTAGATGTGAAATGTGACAGAAAAGGGGAGTCCAAGGTTTGCTCTCGGCTACAGTTTGGAGTCAGTGGACAGATGGAGGTGTGTCATCAACTGAGATGGGGAAGCCTAGGGGTGGGTCAGTTTGAGATTCCTATTTATCATGAAAGGCATAGTTGTCATGAAGCTGGATAAAATCAACGAAGGAATAAATCAGAAAGAGAAGATCAAGGACTGGGCTCTGTGTAACACAGCTTCAAGTATTGTAGGAGTTTTCATATATCAGGGATTTCAAACCTTTGGGAATTATATGGGTAGCAACGTTATCTTAGTCTGAGACATCCCTTTCACTTTGTTTATGATGTATTTTATGCCATAGAAGTTTACAGTGTGAATGCAGTTAAATTTGTAAATCTTTTAATTCATTTTGTCATCTGGATTTGGTGGGTTTTGTAATTTTCTTCACAAAATTTAAGCCATCCTTTGTTACATTTGTTTTTAGGTTCTTCATAAATTTAAAGGGTATCTTCTCTAGAATTACATTTTTAACTATTTGTTGTTGCTGTATAGAAACATGATTAGTTTTGTATATAACTCTTTGGAGCTCTAATAATTTGCCTTTAGATTCTCTTGAAAATAATGAAAGTATTGTGTCTCTCTTTCCATTCTCTAAATACATTTTTTTTATCTTTTTGCACCAGTTAGGATTCCTATACAATGTGAAATACGAAGGAGAAGAAGGAAATAGAATGGAGAAGAAGAAAGAAAAAGTTTACCTTTTGTTCACTTTAAAATGACTATTTCTAACTTTTATTATTAAGGGGTTTGCTGTAAGATTTGCTAGAAACCCTCATCATATTAGCAATGTTTTCTTAGATTCCCTGGATTCTTTTTTATTTTTAAATCAGGAATGGACTTCAATTTTATCCAATTATTTTGTGTCCTTAGGGATGACCATTTATTCCTTCCTCCTTCAACCTGTTAACATATTTAATTACATTAGTAGTTTTTCTAATGTTAAACCATCCATGAATTCTTGAGGGAAACCTTTTCTGGTTCCAAAGTGTTTTTGACACATTGCTTTATGTAGCATGCTAATATTTTAAATAGGATTTTTGCACGTAAAACTTTGAGATTGGCTATAATTGTCTTATACTTTCCTTGGTTGGTTTGAGTATCAAGTTTATATTAGCTTTTAATAAAAAGTGCAGAATATTCCATCTTCTCATCTTATCTTGAACAGTGTGTAAAAGTCAAAGATGTTATGTCATGAATGATTTGGCAAAATCCACCTCTAAAATGATCAGAATCCATTGTGGTCCACACTATTCACTCACAGATTTTATGTTTCTCCAGTGTACATACTGAACCATTGCAGGTCTGACTCTGTCTGCCTTTCTGATCTTATCCACCACATTCACTTCCTAATCCATTATGTTTCAAGAGCAGTGATCCTCATTCTCTTCTTCCAGCTCACCAAACTCAGTCCAACATCGGGGCCTTGCACTTTGCTGCTCTCTCTGCTTGGAATGCTCTTTCCTTAGATCTGAATTTGGCAGGCTTAATTGTGTCATTTATGTCTCAGTTCAAACACCAACTTTCAGAAAGGCTGTACCTGATCTCTCTATGTAAAAGATCAACTCTTCCTCTAGTCCCTCTGTATTCATTACTTTGTTGTGGTCTTTGTGTTTTATAGGCATTCCCAATATCTAAATTTATTTTTTCTACCAAATAGCAGTATCTGAACTTATGGCTTTTATCTTTTTTGTTTGTTTCTTTTAGTTCACTGTTTTTTCTCTCCTCTATTAAAATGTAAGCTCCATGAAGGTAGGGAAGATTTTTCTTCTGTTTATTAAAATGTCTCTGACCAAGTGTGGTGGCTCATGCCTGAAATCGCAGCATTTTGGGAGGCCAAGGCAGGCCGATCACGAGGTCAGGAGTTCGCGACCAGCCTAACCAACATGGTGAACCTGTCTCTACTAAAAATACAAAAATTAGCTGGGTGTGGCATGCCTGTAATCCCGGCTACTCAGGAGACTGAGGCAGGAGAATCACTTGAACCCGGGAGGCAGAGGTTGCAGTGAGCCGAGATCGTGCCACTACACTCCAGCCTGGGCGACAGTGCGACACTCCATCTCAAAAGAAAAAATAAAAGTCCTGACTGGTAGTACTGCCAGTCATGGTAAAAATAGTTGCAACATGGCCAGTTTCAAGTTTTAATGTGTTAAAAATCACCTGGCAAATTTTTGGAAATTTAGTAATTGACTCTCATGAGCAGGTATGGCTATGTCAGATAGTATTCAGTGCTATTGAGAAATATAAAGCAGGGGTGCATAAATTGTGAAGAAACTTTTGAGAAAACCATGTGAGTTTACAAATGACATGTGAGCAGAGACTTGAAGGAACTGGGACGCCAATTTTGTAAGTATCTCACAGAAAAGAATATAAGACAAAGGGAAACAAAAATGCAAAGGCTTCACTTCAGAGCATGCCTGGAAAAAGATAAATGATGTGGACATGGCAGAGTGAGCAAGTGGGGAGGAGGGGTGAGGTTAGATGAGATCAGAGAGCCTAGTAACCCCTTTCAAGAACTGTCACTTTTACTGTGAATGAGACGAACACCCATGGGTTGGAGCAGAGAGATAACAAGATTGATAATAGTCACCCTAACACAATAACTATTGTCATGTTCTGACTCAGAAATTAATAATCAACCTAATGTATAGTGTAGAAATCCTACAGAAGTCATTACAAACACAAGGGCAAGATATTTTTATAAGTCTGCAGTGGGATTTTTCTTTTATAAATGTCAGTTACAGATGTATGAGCAGCAAATGTCTTTGTGGATTACTTAAAGTCCTTGTTTGTAGTTCCACTAATGACTCACATATCTGGAAAACACAAATGTTTGTCTGGCCATTGCTGGTCCGTACTTACGGTAAACATCGTTCCAGGATATTATACTATAAATTTCCTTTGGGGATGATTTTATGAAACCCATTTTGGTTTTTAAGGGGACATCTCTGCACAGGTTTAATAATAGCATAAGAGATATTCACAGATTTTTGTAGAAAACTGATTTTTAATGTTAAGACTAGTTTTAATATAAGTGATTTTTGTGCTAATAGCTTTTCAAAGTGCCACTTAACTGCGTATTATAGCTAAAGAAGAATGTGGGTAACATTGCAAGAAATAATTCTACATTCCATCTCCATAAAACTCCGGTCTTGGTTTGTGAATTGCACTAATGAGGTCTATATATGAGATAGTTAATACCCACTTGGCCTTCTTACAAATGCATGCCCTGACAAGAAGAGGGCTCTATAAGAGAATGTGAATGATTCTACACAAACCCATAAGAAGCATCAGACAAAAAGAGAAAAATATAAAACAGGTGCCTCTTATTAAGCACTCAGTATTTGCTCAGCACAATGCTAAGCACTTTGTTTACATTAGCTCCATAATTTTCTTTGAGCTAAGTACTGTTTATAGGTCAGGTTCAAAGAATTCAAGTGTCATACAAAGTCACATGAGTGGTAAGTGGCAATGGTAGGACTTGACTCTGCAGCCTATGCTCCTTCATGCCTGCCATGTATTACTGCCTACAGGTACAGTCAGAGGTAACTTTGCCATATGTAAGAGTAGCACACATGGCCGGGCACACTGGCCTTATGCCTGTAATCCCAACACTTTGGGAGGCCAAGGCGAGTGGATCACCTGAAGTCAGGAGTTCGAGACCAGCCTGGCCAATATGCTGAAATCCTGTCTCTACTAAAAATACAAAAGTTAGCCAGATGTGGTGGCGGGCACCTGTAACCCCAGCTATTCAGGAGATTGAGGCAGGAGAATCACTTGAACCCGGGAGGTGGAGGTTGCAGTGAGCCGAAATCACGCCACTGTACTCCAGCCTGGGTGGCAGAGTGAGCCTCCATCTCAAAAAATAAAAAAAATAAAAATAAAAAGCAGCACACATTGCCTCAAGATGTTTCTCATTTAAAATCTTACAAATTATTCAAGTCCCTAGGGATTATGACAGCTATACCCACACAGAAGAACTTTACTTTTCTACCTGTAATGAACCAACTGAAAGTTCCTAAGTCAGCGTGTCCCAAAAGATATTCAATGGACCACTAATTCCATGTACTTTTTATGGTGAATTGTGGCCAAATTAGTATGGGATATATTTGGTAAACAAAGTTTTATAGATTGTTGTTATTTATTAGGTTTTTAGGACCTCTTAGATTCTTTAACAGTGTTCTTTGAAAATTGCTAAGAGGTCAGATAGTTCACTTTACTTCCTAAACATATTTGATTGAAGAACATTTTCTTTCAATACAGTAACACGGGAAATGCTTTGCAAGCGCACTTTTTGGAGAATTTCCTCTCACTTATCCTTAAGTTCAGGCTTATAACACAAATAGAAGCATCATCTCTTCAGGAGAGTGCCCATCCAAGAGTTCAGTATGATTTCAGAAAAGGATGAATCAGAGCCACACACTTGTTTGTTTCCATTTTAAAGACTCTGGCGCTAGTTCAGTTCTGACAGAGATGGGTAGATCTCACTAAAATCAAAGAATGAAATTGTTTTCCTTGAAGATAACTCTTATCACATTCTTAGACACTACAGGTTTTTTTTTTTTTTTTTTGAAGAGGTAAGATAGTGAACATTACCCCCAAACAAGCTTGCTTAGTTATAGACACTGACTAGAGGCAAGAGCTGGATCCGTCTATATCCATGTGGCACTTCCCCACTCACAGAAAGTGTCTATGTATCTGTGTGTATGCATGTGTGTGCACACATGTGAGTTCCTTCCAAACACCTTTGGCGAAATTATTGGTCTTATCAAAATAACATTACTATCAGAATTTAGTCATCTAATCAGCCTGATTGCCTCAGGGGGCATAGCAAATTGCTCCCCAGAACCAGAAAAATTAAGGGGGGAATCCTCTAATTCACAGAAAACTTTGCCTCATTGGACATGTTCCTTTGGCCTTTGAATAAACTATGCTCTGAACTGTAGATCAGAATATCCAATTCATGTACTAAATGAGGAAGGCATCATTATATAGAATCGTGTGGGCTTCAGCTGGCCGCAGTGGTTCACGCCTGTAATCCCAGCACTTTGGGAAGCTGAGGTGGGCGGATCATGAGGTCAGGAGTTCGAGACCAACCTGACCAACATGCAGAAACCCCATCTCTACTAAAAATACAAAAATTACCTGGGCATGGTGGCGCACACCTGTAATCCCAACTGCTCAGGAGTCTGAGGCAGGAGAACTGCTTGAATCCAGGAGGCTGACGTTTAAGTGAGCCAAGATGGTGCCACTGCACTCCAGCCTGGGCGACAGAGTCCAACTCCATTTCAAAAACAGAAAAAAAAAAAAAAAAAAAAAAAAAA
>NW_022437019.1:3598868-3762111 GCF_009761245.1 Sapajus apella
CATTTCAAAAAAAAAAAAAAAAAAAAAAAAAAAAAAAAAAAAAAGAATAGTGTGGGCTTCTATGTCCATAAGGGCTGAACCCAATCACAGCTCTATTCACTAGTTCCCAGGCTGTGTGTCTTATTTATTTATTCATTTATTCATTCATTCACTTATTCATTCCAATCATGCATTTATTAAGCTAATTCTCATGGATTGCCTTTTATATTTCTAAACCTTGTTTTCATCTCAAGTTCACAGTGCAAGGCAGATAAGCCTTTGAGCCTCACTTTCTTCATCTATAAGTTGGGAATTTATGGGACTGGTAGTGACAAATAAATGAAAGTGCATATATAAAGTACCTAGTGTAGTGCCTGGTGCACAAGAGGGGCTTAATAAATCCTAGTGATCGTTAAACCAAGGGGGATAATGCTACTTCCTGATTTCTAACCACACAAGTATATTCCTTTGCATGGGAGGGGAAAAAAGCAGCTGCTTATATTCTGGGTTTTTTTTTTTTTTCTGTTAAATAGCTATAATTTCCAAAGTATTTATTCCTTGCATTCTATATGATAAAGGCTGTTTTATAGGAAAGATGCTATCTTAAAGAAATATCATTTTAAGTCACATTACCTACGAATACTTTAATTCATATTGGTTTATCAGATTAGTTTACAAATTGCCTGGCAAGTTCCTAAGAGAGTGGGAAGCTGGAAGGCTCACTGCATGAGAAAAGACCAAAAAAGATCTTTGGACAAGGCGCTAATGGGAGAGCTACAATACTAGGAGACGCTCAGAAGCAAGGGAATGGAAGTTCTAAGAGAGAAAGGAGAAAGAGGCTAGATAGATATTTACTTAAATTTTGCAATCTTCCCTTCGGATCGAAACTACAATTCTTTTTTTATTTTTTATTTTTATTTTTTGAGATGGAGTCTTGCTCTGTTACCAGGCTGGAGTGCAGTGGCACGATCTCAGCTCACTGCAACCTCCCCCTCCCAGGTTCAATCAACTCTCCTGCCTCAACCTCCCAAGTAGCTGGGACTACAGGTACCCGCCACCATGCTCAGCTAGTTTTTGTATTTTTAGTAGATGGGGTTTCACCATGTTGGCCAGGATGGTCTCAATCTCTTGACCTCGTGATCCGCCTGCCTCAGTCTCCCAAAGTGCTGGGATTAAAGGCGTGAGCCATCGTGCCCAGCCTAAACCACAGTTTTTATCATTGCTAATGAGAACTTACATGAGCCAGAAGCCCATGTATCCCTGTTTTGTCTCATCTTATACTACTCTTTCTTTGTTAATTACACTCTAGTCTCACATATCTTCTTCCTGGCCATCGAACTCCCAGCATTCCCCTGGTCTCAGTTCCACAGCCTTGTTTTTGTATTTGCCAAGGTTCTTCTATTTGTCATGGTACCTTCCACATTTTCAATCATTTTGTAATGGTAATGGTTGGCTCAAAGATCTCAGCTCATTGAAGAGGTCTTCTCTGACCACACACTTTAGAAAGCCTCAGATAGGCCAGGCGAGGTGGTTCACGCCTGTAATCCCAGGACTTTGGGAGGCCGAGGCAGGTGGATCACCTGCGGTCCGGAGCTCGAGACCAGCCTCACCAACATGGTGAAACACTGTCTTTTTGTAAAAACATGAAAATTAATTGGGTGTAATGGGGGCCCCTGTAATCCTAGTTACCTAAGAGGCTGAGGCAAGAGAATCGCATGAACTGGGCTTGTAGTGAGCCAAGATTGCACCACTGCACTCCAGCCTGGGAGACAGAAAGAGACTCTAGAAAAAAAAAGCCTCAGATAATCTCCAACATATTCTATTTTATTATTGTTATTACATTTACTATAATCCAAAAATTTCTTTGTGAGCTTAATTAGGCGTTTGTTTTTTGAGACAGTCTCACTTTGTCATCCAGGCTAGAGTACAATGGCTTGATCTTGGCTCACTGCAACCTCCACCTCCAAGGTTCAAGCAATTCTCCTGCCTCAGCCTCCCAAGTAGGTGGGACTACAGGTGTGCGCCACCTCACCCGGCTAATTTTTGTGTTTTTAGTAGAGACAGGGTTTCACCATATTCATCAGGCCAGTCTTGACCTCCTGACCTCATAATCTGCCCTCCTTAGCCTCCCAAAGTGCTGTGATTACAGGCATGAGCCACCACACCTGGCCTTAATTGGATTTTTAATTATCTGATTCCATTCTGGTTTTCAGAATGTAAGCTCTATATACACAAGGTATTTGTCTTTTTTGTTGTTATATCTCTAGCACTGGGATTGCCATCTACAATGATTGCCATCGAGTAGACTCTCAGTAAAAAATTGTTGAATGAATAAATGATTTACTATCAGCATAAATAAAATCCTTCAAAAGTATATTGAAAAGGGGGAAAGAATAACTTCACCAAATTGACAATTTTTGCCTAGGGCCAAAGCTGAATCCAATGTTAAAAATGTTCCTTGATATTTTCTGGACTAATTTTGACATCTCTAATGAAAGAATTATTCCTTCATGCATGCAATTCAGGAAAATCAGTTATTCTAATCAATGTCTTGCTACTTTGAGCAATGGTTATTTTAAGTCACCATAAAGGTGTGTTTGACCATGTGTCTTGAGAAGAATTTCTATCTTTACCTTTCTATTTAGTATAAGAGACAGGTAACTTTTTTAATATGTGTATGGAGGATTAATAATTATGTAGGTATTTGTTACATAACAACATCGTCAGAAAGAACAATAACAGCTTTTTTTTAATGGATGCTAGGCAAAATATCATTACCTTTATTCTCCCCTCAAAATAAATAACCAAATAATTACTTATCTTGTTTCATTTTCTTAGTGACAAGTTTCATTAGTTTAAGACATTTTTAAAATCTCACCATTTCCATATTTATCATATTACTTCTAAGGATGTCAAACTCCTGCTAACCCACAAATAAGGGAGACTCAATGCCTGTATGTCAAACACAGGTTTTCTTCCAGAGCTCAAAAACATCTTGTGCTACAATCAGAATGGCAATTACTGATGCAAAAAATGTATAGCTCCATCAATGCTTGCAGAAATCTTGATTATTTAATCAGTGTTCTTGATTTGTAAGGCTAGGTAGTTGATGGCTCCCAAAATGTGTCACGTTGGACATTAGCCAGATGGAATGCCAGTTTTCATTTGAGATTAAAGAGGTGAAATCCAACAGGAAAGGTTTTCCACCACCTCAGACTATAGCTCAACTTATATCAGATGACAAATAAAACTTGGCAGTCTGCTTTGCCCACGATTTTAAAACAGATACTTCATTGAACTGTCAGTTACCAAATGAGGTGATTAACTCTGATGTTGATTAAAGTTTTATTCTATGTTTTTATTACTGACGAGTCTCTTTTTTCTTTTCTTTTTAGGGGGATCTCGTTCTTCCCATTTAATTCTCACCTCTTCATTAGGTTTCATTATGCCATTTAGGTTTTGATATATACAGGTACTGGTGCTGTTTTCAAGGTCTTTCTATTGTATACTTGCAAAATTAACATACAATATGAATTGCATAGCAGGAACCCAAATCAAATGCATTTCTTTCATAGTTATACGTAGGAGTACCATAGTGACATTTTACTTTACTGCTTTCAGATATGTCTCTTTCTCTTTATTAGTTGTTTCATTTTATCTGTACAGAGTTTTGGTTTTTAGAACTTTAGGGCCCTGATTTACACCAACAGCATCCCTGTGATTGACAGCTCTACTAAAGAACAGGTGATAGCTACAAGAAAAGGGATGGGACAGTGGCAACTAGTCAGACAAAAAGTGTTTATTAATATCAACACTAATAAACTAAATAGGGTGGGCATGGTGGCTCACACTATAATCTTAGAACTTAGAACTCCTGTAATCTTAGAACTTTGGGAGGCCAAGGCGGGAGGATCATTTGAGATCAGGAGTTCAAGACCAGCCTGGCCAACATTGTGAAACCCCCATCTCTACTAAAAACACAAAAACTTAGCCTGGCATGGTGGTGTGTGCCTATAATCCCAGTTACTTGGGAGGTTGAGACATGAGAATTGCTTGAACTCAGGAAATGGAGGTTGCAGTCAGCCGGGTTGGTGCCACTGCCCCCCAGCCTGGTTGACAGTGAGACTCTGTCACAAAAAAAAAAAAAAAAAAAAAAAAAAGAATAAAGAAAGTAGGGCCAGGCGAGGTGTGTCACGCCTATAATCCTAGCACTTTGGGAGGCCGAGGCAGGTGGATCACGAGGTCAGGAGTTCAAGACCAGCCTGGCAAAGATGGTGAAACCTAGTCTCTACTAAAAATACAAAAATTAGTCAGGCGTGGTGGCCGGTGCCTATAATCCCAGCTACTCTGGAGGCTGAGGCAGAGAATTGCTTGACCCCGGGAGACAGAGGTTGCAGTGAGCTGAGATCACACCACTGCACTCCAGCCTGGGCAACAGAGGAAGACTCCTTCTCAAGAAAAAAAAAAGTAAAGGAACGTCTGGGAGTCTGAAGTCCAAGAGTTCAGGAAGCAATCAGTTCAGATGGCCAGGCTGGAGGGAAGCCAGTATTCCGGACATGGAGGTGCATGAAATAAAGGACCAGGTCACTAGGCTGCGCCTGACCAATAGACAGAATCATATTTGTTGGAAGTAACCTTTCATATGACACTTTCCCTTTCTTTGGCTTCAATCCTATGAAACTTCTTTCAATTTCCTTCCTAGACCTTACCCTCTCTCATTTTGGGGTTTGGGTAATAAGTTCCCTCTGTCTAGGCTACTCTTGCCTATTTCGCTTGCTTTCCCCCAATATTCCCCTGGCTACTGCTTCTTTCCCAACTTCCAGTTAGATATCATCTTCAGCAGGAAGACTTTGCTGACCACATAAGTGCATGTATATGGAGCCCTAGGATTCTGTTATCCTATATAATAGGCACTGTGTACCTTGAAGGTAAGGATTGTTTTGATCCTCATCCATCTCTGTATCTCCAGCATCCAGCATAGCACCCTCAAATTGCTTAATAAATATTTGTTGAAGTAAGAAAGCATTGCCTAGGGGTGTGGGTGGCTATGGGCTCTTAAGTATAAGCAGGAAATGGATTGCAGCCTGTTGAAGAGCAAGCATTAAGGTGGTAGAAAAACTGATATCCGGAGGGGCAGGGCTAAAGGAACTGAGGTTCTTGACAGTGATATAGGATGAGGGGCTAACTCCATAGTACTCCATTCAGCAGTCACCAGAACGTTGGTTTAGTTATTAAGAAATCAGCTAATACTAATAATGCTTTCCAATCTCACTGCACTTCATACTCAAAGGATTTATTGAGCTTTATAAACACAGATTAATCATCCTTGCCCCAGAGAAGGTGGTAAGAGTTATTATGCTCATATTATGGAGAGGAAAACCAAGGCAGAGAGAGAGAGAGATTAAGTGGGTAACCCAAGGTCAGGCAGTGAGTCATGGAGAGCTGGCACTTAGACATGGAATTTTAAACTTGCAGCTCCAGGCTTAGTCTATTAAGCACAGAACTGGAAGTTAGATGTCTTCCCTGACCCCCTAGAAGGGATCAGCAGCTCCCTCCTCCATGCTTTCCCATCTCCATTGGCCCCACTGTTGCCATTATCTTACTATCTCCCAGGCATTGTGCCTAGAACTTTTCATGTACTTTCATGGAATCTTGAAGAATAAAGGAAGCAAATTTGAAGTATCTTATTTCTACCATTTTGTTTTCCTTTTTTTTTTTTGCAATGGAGCCTTACTCTGTCACCCAGGCTAGAGTGCAGTGGTTTGATCTCAGCTCACTGCAACCTCCGCCTCCCAGGTTCAAATAATTCTCCTGCCTCAGCCTCCTGAGTAGCTGGGATTGCAGGCATGCACCACCATGCCCAGCTAATTTTTGTATTTTTAGGAGAGATGGGGTTTCACCCTGCTGGCCAGGCTGGTCTCGAACTTCTGGCCTCAGGTGATCTGCCCACCTCGGCCTCCCAAAGTGCTTGGATTACAAGTGTGAGCCACTGCACCTGGCCTATTTCTACCATTTTCAAGATGAGAAAACTGAGTCTCCAAAATATTAATTAACTGTTAAGTAGAAGATATGGGACTCAGGCCTGTGATTCTCAGAGGTGAAAGCCCATGCTGTTTTACATCCTGTCACTTAAACACTTGCGTACATGTTAGTGCACAGTGGGCAGGTGGTATAATTCACAGAGGATAGTAGAGTACCAGGATATCATTGATTGTCAATAAATATTTGTGAAAAAAAATAAGAAAAATCTAAAATCCCCTTCAAGATCCTAGGAAGCTGACACTAGAGTCTAACATGAGAATGGCTCAAGGCCATAGAAGACACGCTGACATGGAGTTCACGGCTGTAATTCCGAGATGTGGACACCATGCAGGGATTTTCTGGGTATCCTCCCATGAAGGGAGGTAGAGGTTTACTAGAGAGCCACCTTAACCATCCTCCACATTCGTTTAATCTCAGCAAGGTGCAAGAATCTAGCTTTATCCTTTCTCATTTACATGTAGCTGAAAAGCAGATAAAAAGTTTAACAAACAGAAATTCAATATAATTCTCCTTCAATTAGGAAAAATCTAATAACTATCTAAATATTCAATGAATGAATATTAATTTGTTATCAATATTTTACAACTTTGCAGCCATTAAACATAAAGCCTCAGAAGTTATCTTTCAACACATCAGCAGTTCCAGTACATGAATAAATGAAAAAAGCAAGTTCCAAAACATTAAAGAGGTAAGTCTTATTCTGTAAAATGAAATATATGTATCAACACAAGAAACTCTGAACGGATATCTGTTAACAGATAGCAACAATGGTTATCTCTAGGAAGTAGAATTATTTTATCGCTCTATATTTTCTGAATCTTTTGAAAAAATAATGTATTGTTCTTGTAATGAGAACAATCAAACTTATTTTTAATTTCAAAAAAAAAATAGATGCCTCTTGAGGAAGAATGGGTTTTGATCCACTGGAATCATAAACCAAGCACCAGCTGCCACCTGAAAATCTCAGCTTTAAAATAAGCCACAGACTCCTGAACATACTGAAGCGCGTGTTCTCCCTCTCCCTTCCTGACACAAGAAATCGAATGATTCATTCTGTTCCCCTCCACCTTACCCTGACATAGCAAAGATGGAATGTGCACTATTTCCAAATCAAAATAGGCACGGTGCAGCAAGAAGCACTTCCAAATGATGAAATTAGATTAGAAGTTAAGACAAAATATGTTTAACTGGCTTTTAAAGAAATTTGGTGGAACGCATTACTATAAACAGTACATTTGAGCAGCCAAACAAACTTTGGCCAGAGAAAATCAATTTTACTCCTCAAACAATGAGAAAAATTACTTTAGATTCCCCATTAAATATTGTTGTAAGTATTTTTAAGAAGCATTTCTATAATTCTGTGTAGAAATGGGAGTCAAAGGATGCCTTTGTTACCATGGTAACAGTCTCCCTTGGCAGAGCCAAGGATGAAGTAGCATACATTCGCCCTGCATATATTTGGCCAATCAATAAACAAAGGACTTAATCTGCATGCATCACACTAGGGAAGTGGTCAAGGTGTTGATGATTACGAAAAGGGCGTAGAGGGGGTGTTTGAGAATTCTGGGTTCAATCATCCAGTCTAATTTTCAACTGTTGTTAACACTTTCTTCATTAGAAGCCCATTATGAACATAAACTATTGCTGAAATGCCTGCAGATCTTTGAAAAATGGAAATCATCATAGCAAAATTGTAATATGTCAGTGTGTATAACGGTGATAAACTAGGATAGCAGTATGGAGACAATGTATGACACCACGAAAAAGGCACAGACCTTCAAGCCCCAGAAATGATTATTAAAATAACAGATAATATATTTCCTGAGCATTCACTATAGAGCAACCATAAGCTAAGTGCTTTATGTGAGTTATTTCACTGAATCTTTCAAACAACCTCAAGAATTACTACTATAAATTTTGATTACCATTTTGCATATGGTGTGAGAGCTATGATTACTCTAATTTTACTGAAAGGAAACTCGCACTTAGATTCCAGTAAGTAGCCCAGGTCTTCTGTCTTGGGAGTGTTGGAGCCAGGGGTCTAACCCAAGTTGGTGGGTAGACCCAGTGTTGCAGTCAAACCCAAGCCTTGAGCCACAGAGGCATGCCTACTCACCACTCCACACTGCCAGCTTTGCCAGTGATCAACAAGGTGACTTGGTGAAAGCTATTTTACCCCTTTGAGCCCCAGACTCTTCGTGAGCACCTAAAAGCTTATAGGAGGTTACAATGAGATAATACTCTTTTCTTCCCCTTGAAAACTGTCAGTTCCTGAGAACTAACTTAAGTTATTGTGAATATTGACAGCTTTTAACTTATTTGGTGTGAGAGAGCGCTAAGAATTATTAGCATGCGAAAATGCCATTTTACTTTTGAACACAGCTTCCTTCCCCTTGAACATGTGAACAAAATTACCAACAAATAACACACGCACACATGCACCTGTACACACACACACCCCCGTATGTTTTTTCTCTTATTTTTTTTTTTTTTTTTACCTTTGTCACATGAAATGGCCACAAGACATAGGGCTTCGGGAATGTCAGCAGAGGAAAACACAGTAAAGAAAATAGTCATCAGAGGCTGGGTGCGGTGGCTCATGCCTGTAATCCCAGCACTTTGGGAGGTGGATCACGAGGTCAGGAGTTCAAGACCAGCCTGGCCAACATGGCGAAACCCTGTCTCTACTAAAAATACAAAAAATTAGCCGGGTGTGGTGGCAGGTGCCTGTAATCCCAGGTACTCAGGAGGCTGAGGCAGGAGAATCATTTGAAACTGGGAGGCAGAGTTTGTAGTGAGCTGAGACTGCACCACTGTACTCCAGCCTGGGTAACAGAGAAGACTCCGAAAGAAGGAAAGGAAGGAAAAGGAAAGGGAAAGAGAGAGAGAGAGAGAGAGAGAGAGGAAGAAAGGAAGGAAGGAAAAAAGGAAGAAAGGAAAGGAAGAAAGAAAGAAGGGAAGGAGGGAAGGAAGGAAGGAGAGAGAGAGAGAGAGACAGGAAGGAAGGAAGAGAGAGACAGGAAGGAAGGAAGGAAAGAAGGAAGGAAGGAAGGAAAGAAGGAAGGAAGGAAGGAAGGAAGGAAGGAAGGAAGGAAGGAAGGAAATAAAATAGTCATCAGAAAACTTGTCCTGTGACTTTGGGGACATCTGTGACATTACATTTCTGGGCCCCAATTTCCTCTGCTGCAGCAGGAAAGAGTTGAAGTTTACGTCTTCTGAAGAATATTTCAGGAGTAACTATCCATGATATGACTGTGTCTGTGAATTGAGTGGCCTTGCTCACATGCGCCCTCTCTATTCCTTGCATGTATGTATGTATATGTGTATGTATGCATGTATGTATGTATTTAGGATTTTTATACTCGGCTAAATAAGTCCTTTCCAAAACGCCTGCACATGGCCTTCCTTCCAAGTGGCTTACTGCACCTCCCAGAATCATCTTTATAACTGGGGTTTCTATGACGTAGCCCTATCTTGAAAACTTGACAAAACTCTTTTTCTAGTGTTTTCAATGAAATGTTTGTCCCTCAATCATGTCATTATACAAATTCTTACTCTGGGATAGAGACTGTAAAACTGGGAATGGGACAGCAAACAAGTGTCCTAAATAAGTGCAAATAAGTGATCCAAATATCCCCCAATATCCTGAAACATCAACTGAGGTATCAATAAAAAGTAAAAACAGAAGCACTTTAGTAGATCAGTTATTGGGCAATAGAATTATGGAAGTGCGTAACTTGTCCAGTCTTTACCATAAAATAAAGTGTTTCTGTCACCTTGTGCTGGGTTCATTTTAAATGATTTCATATGGCATTTAGAAAAAATCTTTTTTGAGATGGAGTCTTGCTGTCACCCAGGCTAGAGTGCAGTGGTGCGATATTGGCTCACTGAAACCTCCACCTCCCAGGCTCAAGTGATTCTCCTGCCTCAGCCTCCTGAGTAGCTGGGATTACAGGCACCCGCCACCACGCCCGGCTAATTTTATTAGTAGAGAGGGGTTTCACCATATTGGTCGGCTGGTCTTGAACCTCGTGATCCAATCACCTCGGCCTCCCAAAGTGCTGGGATTACAGGCATGAGCCACCGCACTCAGCCTCATAAGGCATTTATTTTAATTAGCAACATCTACTCAGAAAAGCAGTATTGAGCATTTGTGCTTTACTTGGTGCATTTCCTTGGGTAAAAGCATAAATATAGTCCCTGAATTTCATAGCCACCTGAGCATAACATGAAGCTCATATTAGTGCCATCTCTAGAGCAAGTTTTCCTGAAAACTTGACAAGTGAGTACACAGAGCCTCTTTCTTTAGTCATGTGGAGATAGGAGTTTTGTGCTGTAAAAGGCACAGCCCAAAGTGTCAATTGTTAAGCTCCCTAAGAGGCAGGCCCACGGTTGTCTTAAATGCTAGCTGCAGTCTGAAGTCACCTGGAATGGTGTTTCGGAGAAATTCACTCTATAGTATAGGGAGGCTTGCAGTCTTAGAAATCATTCCACGTTGGAACTGGGAATAAAGACAGTCCTCTCCCCATCCTTCTAAAGTGGAATTTGCCAACTGCTGGCCCACAAGTTATTTCCAGAAGGGATTATATAGGCTGCAGTGGTAGCAAAATAGTGTTTTACATTTCAATTAATTGCCAATGTTTAAAAATCATTAGATTTCACTGCTTCTCTCAAAAAATCTGGCAACTCTCGAGCTGCGTTCCCACATGGCGACCATCTGCTGGGGCTGAGTAGGGGCTGCTCGCACTCACAGGGCGTGTACTAGCAAGTGCTCCCTCTCCCCACCACTCCCTGGTGTTTGCTCTTCAGGATGGCTCAGGGTCACCATCTGTATAGTTCTTTATAGCTGGGCCACTTCACCCATTTACTTACCTGGACTGATAGCATACATAATAGTAAGCGTGGCTTGGACACCAACCAATGGGAATTTTTTCTGGTCCTGGTTTTACAACCTAGGAGAAGAGTCTCCGGGTTCCCTGCTGTATTATAACCCCTTTGGGGTTGTAGGCCTGTTCCCAGAGAGACTAGTAAATCACCCAGGGCACCTGGGGCAGTTTAGGGGTTCCTGCGGAGTTTGAGGCAGCAGATATTTTTCAACTGATGCGGAAGTACCTGCAGCAAGTGCTGAATACCAGCCTTGCCTTAGGCATTTAAGTTTGTGATCCTAGCTCTAAAGTTAGGTCATCTGTCCTCAGCAGATATGAACAGACCAAGCTAAAGGGTACCACTCTCAAGCTGAAAACTATTCCAAACCTTCTGCATTCAGTATTCCCTGTTATTACAACTTCATCTAGGTTTTTAAAAAGGCAGTTTCTCACAGAAAATGTTAAATGGCACACGAATGACTTCAAATAGATTCGGTCCTACAAGCAGGGAAAAGCATACTTATTGATAGAGAATCTGAAGCAACATAGTCTTTATATTTCTGTCTTCCATTTGAATTTCATACAGTCTTTAATTCATGAATTGCCACACTTGATTATGTTTTAATTTAAAGTATTAAAAATGACTTTCTTTTTTTTGAGAATGAGTTTCGTTCTTGTTGCCCAGGGTAAAATGCAATGGCATGATCTCAGCTTATGACCACCTCTGCCTCCTGGGTTCAAGTGATTCTCCTGCCTCAGCCTCCGAGTAGCTGGGATTACAGGCATGCGCCACCACACCCAGCTAATTTTGTATTTTTAGTAGAGACGGGGTTTCTGCATGTTGGTCAAGCTGGTCTCAAACTCCCAACCTCAGGCGATCTGCCCACCTCGGCCTCCCAAAGTGCTGGAATTACAGGCGTGAGCCACCGCACCCAGCCTAAATGACTTTCCATACATTATAACACCAACCTTCAGAATCTCCTAAGAAGCTTCAGACATGGTCCATATCAGCATTTCTCAACATCTGCATTACTGATATTTTAGACCAGATGCTTCTGTATTGGAGGTGAGCTGGGTCTGTCCTGTGCACTGTAACATGTTTGCAGCATCTCTGGTCTCTACCTTGATGCCAACGAGAAACCTCAGTTGTGATAACCAAAAATTGCCAGATGTCTCTTGGAAAGCCAATGACTCTCAAGGAAGAGTCACTGAATTATGTGTCCTGTGGACACATAATTCAAAAGAGTCACGTGGCCAATAATGGTCCTATTTACTGTCCAAGATGTAATATTGTAATGTATCAATAGGAACATCATGAGGATTTATTTTTATACTACTACTATTAATAATAGCAATTTGATAATTTGTGAATTTGTCTAAACGGAACTAATTTCCTTTTTTTTTTTTTTTTTTTGCAGGGGGCAGGGAGATTTGAAAAAAGATATTTTTAGATAGCCATTTGGTTTCTCCAAACTTTTGTTTTTTGGGGGAGGTGTATGAAAAAGTACATTCAGCTTAGCTTTATGTTCCCCCATCTTATTAAATTCCTAGCTAACTTTTATATTTTGGGGAACATTTGGCGTGACTTCAAGGTCTTTCCTCTAGAATATTTACTCTGACTGATTTTGAAAACACACTTGTGTTTAATTACCTGCTTTGTCTGCAAATACCAGACTATAAAGAAGAATCAGATAAGTTATGTTTTTTCCACAGCCCAAGGTTGCTTATAGATTTAATCCTTACCATTTTCTTTGAGTTCTTCAGAGTTAAGTGTTCTCATGCACGATTTGCATAGGTAGTCTATGAAATAGTTTCTCTTACTTGCTGTTCAGGGTGCTTTCCACAACATTATAATAAACTACTGCTCAAATAAGTGACAGGGAACATTACTAAACTCTGAAAGTGCTTTTGAAACCAGCAAACATGATCACATTAAGTCCAGTGTTGTTTTAATATTTAATAAAATCAGCATTCAACTAGTTAGAGCTTTCATAGCTCTGCTCATCTCTCTCTCTCTCCCATCACCTGACTGCTATAAGCCCTGTAGAATCAGCCTCAGGAATGGCTTTGAAATCCTTTCCTCCTCCTCACTTACCCTTCAACATTTGCGTGGACACTAATTTTGTCTCCCCTCATCTATTGCAGTGGCCGCCAATTAGAGTCTGGCTTTCTCAAATGGTTCAAATGCCACAATGATGATGTGTAAAACCAAAATCTGACTTTATGTCTTTACCTAAAAACTTCCCATCATTTTCCATTGCTGACAAGACAAAAGCCAAATTCTATATGATATAAACACACCTGTCATCCTCAGTAAAGCTCCCAAGCCTCTTCCCACCCACAGGTCCTACAAATTCCCACCATGTACTAATTCTTAAGCTCACAGACTACTGACAAAAGAGCCCACTCTCTTCTCCCATTTTTGTGTCCCCTTGGTTTGTGACACCACCCTCTGCTATGCTATGCTACCTAGAAATGCTCTACTACTCCTGGCTGGGTGCAGTGGCTCAGGCCTGTAATTCCAGCATTTTGGGAGGCAGAGACGGGCGGATTTCCTGAGGCCAGGACTTTGAGACCAGCCTGGGCAATAGGCGAAACCTCATCTGTACTAAAAATACAAAAATTAGCCGGGTGTGGTGGCAGGTGCCTGTAATCTCAGCTACTCGGGAGGCTGAGGCAGGAAAATTGCTTGACCGGAGAGGCAGAAGTTACAATGAGCTGAGATCACACCACTGTCTCAAAAACAAAAAAAAAAAAGAAAGAAAGAAAAAGAAATGTTCTACTATTTCTTCTAAATCCTTCTACAGTATCCCCATTTCTGTATGTTTTACTCTCTCCTCAGGAACTGAGCCTCTTCCTCCCAGCTTTTTGAATCTTACAGTAGCATTTTATAATGTGGTCTTAGAACCACTGATTTGAACATTTGTCTCCTACACTAGACTGTGAGTCTCTACATGACCAAGAACTGTGTGTGATTATTTTTTAATATGTATACCCTTCAATTGGTAAAGGTCTATCACACAGAAAGATGGTTTTTTAAATATTTATTTTATTTACTATAAAAAGGGTCTATCACATGGACTGCAGATATTTGCTGAGTAAATGCCTTATTTGAAAACTTATAGTTTATTTAAGTAATTTCTTCAACAAATATTCATTGAATGATTTCTGTGCTGAAGCTCCTATTCTAGGTAATTAACATGTATTCATAGACATAGAAAATAATGGTATTAATAAACCTCCACAGTGTTTATAAATGAGAGATATTTATTTGAATTAGAGAGGTTGCTTTTCAGTTAGTTTTGTAATTCAGGCAGATCTAAGTTAGATTCTATTACATAAAATATACAACACTGCATGGTGCCAAGCACTTATAAAAAGCTAAATATAGTTTGGTTAACATTATTATGATTATCATTATTATTGATCAGAGAGGAAATATCTCAAATTGAAAACATCCAGATAATGTGAGATGACAAAGAACTGCAGTTTAAAAAAACATATCATCTCTAACAAAAATATTGTTTTACAGTTGAATTTATTTTTTAACTTCATAACTATATTTGTTGAGTCCAGTTAGACAAGAAAAATGGATAAGTGCAATCAGCTAGAGTGAAATGTGCCAAGTATAAAAATATGGACATGCCATTATCCCTGAAATTCTAAAACTTCCACTTAATATGTAAAAATCCAAATGCAGCTAAGAAATAAAAGTTATGAAATAAAAGATTCATTTTAAATGGTACATTTCTTCTTTCTTTTCCCCTCCCTCCCTTCCTCCCTTCCTTCCTTCCTTCCCTCCGTCCTTCCTTTTTAGGGATAAGGTCTTGCTTTGTTGCCCAAGCTGGTCTTGTACTCCTGGCTTCAAGGGATCCTCCCACCTCAGTCTCTCAAAGTGCTGGGATTATAACCATGAGCCACTGCACCCAGCCCTTAAATGGTATATTTCTTTATGGTATAGATAACACCTTTCTATTTTTAATAACATCTGATTCATTAGATGGTTGTTATCATTAACCACATATGTGAGTGTCTTTTAAGCAAAGAATACACAGTGGTCCTCCTTTATGGTGAGGTATAAATAGGATATTGTCTCTTTTCTGTAGCTGAACTTTTTCATTTTGTGCCATTTAATGGTAAAAAAAAAAAATTGTGTAATAGTGGGTTTTTTTGTTTTGTTTTGAGACAAAGTCTTACTCTGTTGCCCCGGCTGGAGTGCAGTGGCACGATCTCGGTTTACTGCAACCTCCGCCTCCTAGGTTCAAGCGATTCTTCTGGCTTAGCCTCCCAAGTAGTGGGACTACAGGCGCCTGCCACCATGCGCGGCTAATTTTTTGTATTTTAGTAGAGATGGGGTTTCACCATGTTGGTCAGGATGGTCTCGCACTCCAGGCCTCGTGATCCACCCGCCTTGGCCTCCCAAAGTGCTGGTGTTATAGGCATGAGCCACCGCACTCAGCCTGTGTGATTTTTTTATAAGATTATATTTATTTAGGTAAATTATATTGCCTATGGACAATCCAAGGTTGTCGATTTTTTTTTTTTTTTTTGAGGTGGGGCAGCTAGCTATCTTGGGTTTAAAAAGTGGTGAAAACATCCATTTGATGGCCGAGCAAGGTGGCTCACGCCTGTAATCCCAGCACTTTGGGAGATCAAGGCGGGTAGAACACCTGAGATCAGGAATTCGAGACCGGGCTGGCCAACATGGCGAAACTCCGTCTCCATTAAAAATACAGAAAAATTAGCCGGGCGTAGCGGTGCGTGCCTGTAATCCCAGTTACTCACAAAGAATCGCTTGAACCCAGGAGGCAGAGGTTGCAGTGAGCCAAGATCACACCACTGCACTCCAGCCTGGGAGACAGAGTGAGACTGTCTAAATAAATAAATAAAGCATGTATTTGACAATTTTTTCTTAAAAAATTTAGTCAAAACACACAAATATTTAAAGGATATAGTTGTATTTGTTTTCATATTTGTTGACATTGGAAGTGTGCTATCCAATAAGATAGCCCATAGCCACCTGTGGCTTTTGATCTCTCACAATGAGACTAGTCTAAACTGAAGCGTGCTCTGAGATCACAAAGACTTAGTACGACAAATATTATAAAATAGGTAATATACATGAAATAGATCCTGTAACTACATATGATTACATATTGGAATGACATTTTCGATATGCTGAATATTAAAATTAATTCCAACTTTAAAAATGTGGCTATTAGAGAATTTTAAATTATATGTATGGATCACCTTATATTGTATTAAGACAATGTTGGTTTAGATGCTTTTTTCCTAGAATGACTCATACTATTATTGTCCGTTTTTACTGTGTTAAATATTATTGAAAAAAAAATTAAGAGATCAACTGTTCCAACAACCAAATTTTACAAATGAGGAAACAGAGGTTCAGAGACATTTTTGCATAGGGTCAAGAGACTGACTAATTTGAGACACAGCAGAACTCAAGTATATAGCTCTAGATTTCCAGTCTTGAAATAAGTTACTGGAACAGTAGCAGATATCAATGGACAGTTGTTAGTAGAACAAATGGATAAATACTGTCTTCATGCTGTGTTGCATTCATCTTTTTTCTATGAGATTTTGACATGAATCTTCTTTGTGCATATTGGGGAAAAAGGCAAAACAATTGTGTTCAATAACAATAGCGGTAAAGTTAGCTTCATAAAACACCTAATACATTCCAATATGGAGCCTTTAATAGTAAGAGATGTGATTGATGAAAAGAACACGTTAAAATATCTCCGACCATCCCAATACTCCAGTGACTTTGTTTACAAACTAGGAAGAATGAGACTGTGTCGATGAATGAAAAATAAAACCTACATTTCCTGGGAAGGAAGCATCTATCTTTTTCTATTTGTAAATGCTTACGAGCAGAGTTTAAGGAGGGCTAATGTCACCCATTCATCTTAATTAAAGAGTTAATTGCTCGTGTATCCTGATTTAGTCGAGCCTGGGAGCATGGGAAGCCCTTGCCTCTATGTATTTTATTGACCAGTGTAATGACATCATCAGTAAGTCTCAGGATGTATTTATGCTTCAGCCTCTCCTCATAATGTTAATAGCCTTGTACATGATAAAACTTTCAACAGGAAGAGTCCTTGCGCCTGGCACGGAATACAAAGAGGACAGTGGCAGATGCTGCTAAATGTCTCGCCTCAGCTGTCACTGAAGCATTCTTTCAAAGTCTAGAGTCATGCAAATAGTAAAAAGTAATTTCAAATGCTAGTTTTCAGAAAATATTTGTGTGTGGAATCATGTAGTAAGTTTTCATGACAAAGTAAATATTTGAAAGTTAGCAATTTTCACTGAATCTTGCCTCACCAGGTAAGCATGTGTGACAGTGAGAGACAGTCTACTGTTAGCGTGTTGAAAACAAATGTCTTAGAAATAGAGTTGTCTGGCTGGGTGCAGTGGCTCAGGCCTGTAACTCCAACACTTTGGGAGGCCGAGGCAGTGGATTACCTGAGGTCAGGAGTCCAAGTCCAGCCTGACCAATATGGTAAAACACCGTCTCTACTAAAAATACAAAAATTAGCTGGGCATGGCGGTGCACGCCTGTAATCCCAGATACTCGGGAGGCTGAGACAGGAGAATCGCTTGAACCTGGGAGGCAGAGGTTGCAGGGAGCCAAGATCTCGCCATTTCACTCCAGCCTGGGCAACAGAGCGAGACTCCATCTAAAAAAAAAAACAAGGAGAAATAAAGCTGGCTAAGGAGAATGTCTTTAAAACACACACACACACACACACACACACACACACACACACACTTAGAAAAAAATTGAGACCAAATAGCTTAGCCATGAATTACATGAAGGGATTCCTAACAAGAAAGGTTTTCAACCCTTAAAATAGAATATTCCTCAAAGTTCTCTACCATTTTCTCAGAAATAATGTGTTTAGGTGAACTACAAGTCTATAGTACATACATGACTAATTTTGGACTAACACCCTCTGCTAATACATTTTAAAAAATGAAGAGGCGAAAATCAAGGAACAGCAGGGAAAAAGGAGTATCTTGAGGTCATACAGAGCAAAAACATGGAAATGATCTTCAGAGTTAATGGGCCTTTTGGTGTCTCTTTTCACATGCAGCTACAAGCAGTCCTAGTTAAAGTTAATTAAAGTTAGTGCCCTGCTTCTGCAAACAAAACTGGTTCAAGAATCATCCCAAATTTGAGTTGCTGATTACATATTAAATATCATGTTACAGCCAAGGTAAGTACACTGTGGTTATAAAAGGTACAAAGACAGAAGGTGAGAAGGTGGAAGTTAAATATACATCATCGTCCTAGATAGTGTCGTGTTCTCTTGTAGGCTGAGACATCACAATAGCCTTGTGACCTTGGGTGGGTCACTTCCCCTGTCTGCTCCTCAGTTTATACATTTGTAAAATAGTGACAGGTATAGTACTTCCCCCACAATGTTATTGTGACAGCTTCATGAGTTAGTGAACTCAAAACACTGCCTAGCAGTTGGTAAGCATCATATATATGTGTAAACTATAATCATTATGCTTTTATTTATTTTGAGACAGCGTCTCCCTCTGTTATCCAGGCTGGAGTACAGTGGCACAATCTTGGCTCACTGCAACCTCTGCCTCCTGGGTTCAAGCAATTCTCCTGCCTCAACCTCCTGAGTAGGTAAGATTACAGGCACCTGCCACCACACCCAGCTAATTTTTGTGATGGGGTTTCACCATGTTGGTCGGCTGGTCTCAAACTTCTGACCTCAGGTGATGTGCCCTCCTCGGCCTCCCAAAGTGCTGGGATTACAGGAGTGAGCCACCACACCTAGCTTGTAATTATTACTCTTACGAGTAATTTTGAGTCTGTCCTTTTAGGAGGGTACTTTTTTTTTTCATTGCATTTTAGGTTTTGGGGTACATGTGAAGAACATGCAAGATTGTTGCATAGGTACACGCATGACAGTGTGATTTGCTGCCTTCCTCCCCTTCACCTACATCTGGCATTTCTCCCCTTGCTATCTCTCCCCAACTGCCTATCCCCTGCTGTCCCTCCCCTATTTCCCCCCAACAGACCCCAGTGGGTAGTGCTCCCCTCCCTGTGTCCATGTGTTCTCATTGTTCAACACCCGCCTATGAGTGAGAACATGCGGTGTTTGATTTTCTGTTCTTGTGACAGTTTGCTGAGAATGATGGTTTTCAGGTTCATCCATGTCCCTACAAAGGACACAAACTCATCATTTTTGATGGCTGCATAATATTCCATGGTGTATATGTGCCACATTTTCCCTGTCCGGTCTATCATCGATGGGCATTTGGGTTGGTTCCAGGTCTTTGCTATTGAAAACAGTGCTGCAATGAACATTTGTGTGCACTTTTAATATAGAGTTTGGCTTTTTGTCTTAGAAATTTCATTTTTCCATTGTCTTATTAAAGTTTCTATTGTTTTTTATATACAAGGAAAAATAACTTGGTTATAATTTTATCTAATAGCTATATACACATGCGTGCACGCACACACACCTAATAGCATACCCATGTGCACGCGCATACACACACATACACACCTAATAGCAGATGTGCACACACACACATGTGTGCACACACACACACACCACATATAGACAGCATTGTGTTACAGTTAAGGTCAAGGACTTGGAAGTGAAGCAAACGTGGACTCAACCTGTCCCTATCTCTGTAGGTTTGTCACCTTGGGAAACTAGCCTAACTTTCTAAGCTCTAGGTTTCTTTTCTTTTTCTTCTTCTTCTTTTTTTTTCTTTTGAGACAGAGAGCAGGCTGGAGTGCAGCGGCAATACCTTGGCTCACTGCAACCTCCGCCTCCCAGGTTCAAGTGATTATCCAGCCTCAGCCTCCCGAGTAGCTGGCACTACAGGTATGTGCCACCACATTCGGCTAATTTTTTTGTATTTTTAGTAGAGACGGGGTTTCACCGTGTTGTTCAGGCTGGTCTCAAATTTCTGACCTCAAATGATCTGCTCACCTCAGCCTCCCAAAGTGCTAGGATTACAAGTGTGAACCATCTCACCTGGCCTCTGAGTTTCTTCTCCACCAAATGAAGATAAAAATAAGATACTCATATAGTAGTTGTGAAGATTAAAGAATATAATGATTTTAAAATCTCAACATAGTATCCAGCACCTAAGAAAATAATGATAGCATTTTCTACTTTTCTTCTTTTAATTACGACAAGGAAGACGGTGACGTATATGAAAAGACGAAAAATCAAGAAAGGCATATTCTTGAACATTCATGGTGGTTATCTCTGGGGGTGAGATAATGAGTCTTCTTTTCTCTTTTTTATCCCTACCTTTCTTGTTTCTCTTCATTGCTCATTTTTCTACGGTGAACATGGTGGGGATAAGGGATAAAAGTGTGCTAGAAAGCAAGTGCTACAGTTCAGAGGAAAGCGAGCCTATTTCCAGCTGTGGGTGATTAACTGAAAGTCACTAGGTAGGTGGGTTTTCTCTAGGTGGAAATGGAGGTAGATGATTGCAGGCAAAGGGGATGGGGCGAAGTTTCAAAGCAGAAACACTCTCTGTAACACAGGAAAGTGAGCCGGCCTGATGCGCTGCACTTGAGGGTCCGAAGAGGGATAAAAGACGAGGTTGAAGAATTGTATAAGAGATTAAAGAACTCACGATTTACACTTTAGTTGGTAAATGGCCACCTAAGTGGATGAGAAATGGGACCACGGAGTCCCAAATGAAACAGTGCTTACCTTGTAAAGCAGCATGTAAGGCAAAAATCAAAGATAGACGAAATTATCTACAAAAGTCATTTAAATCTCTCATAATCTACAGCACGGGGAGATATATTTCATGTGTTTGTATATTGTATATACAAACCTGCAGAATTTTTTTTTTTTTTTTGAGACAGAGTTTCTTTGTCGCTCAAGCTGGAGCGCAGTGGCTTGATCTCGGCTCACTGCAACCTCCACCTCCTGAGTTCAAAGGATTCTCCTGCCTCAGCCTCCCAAGCAGCTGGGATTACTCCATGTCTGGCTAATTTTTGTGTTTTTAGTAGAGACCATGCTCTACCATGTTGACCAGCTGGTATCAAACTCCTGACCACAAGTGATCCACCCGCCTCAATCTCCCAAAGTGCTGGGATCACAGTCGTGAGCCACTGTGCCCATGGTAAATTTTTTAAAAGACTAAATTTTTAGAACTGCAGATCTAGACTAAGGTAGGAACAAGGGCACATCTATGGTTGGAGGGTTTCTGAAACATCTTATCTGTAAGAGAAGTCTAGCTGTAATGTTGAATAGGAGATGAAGGTATAGGTTGTGTTCCCACAGGCCTGCTAGCTTTTTGCCATTCAATGTAAGATTAAGCCACTCAAATTTTTATATACATTAATAGATTTGTTTGCTATTTTGATCAGGCTCTCTGATCAGACCAGACACTTTATCTGAAAGTGAGCTTGTTGGTACTGACGCAAATGGAATCATATCCAACGTACATGTAACATTTCTAGTCAAGGGTCTAACATAGAAATAAAGAAGATTAGAAACCAAGGCCAGGCTGGACGCCGTGGCTCATGCCTGTAATCCCAGCACTTTGGGAGGCTGATGCAGGTAGATCACGTGAGGTCAGGAGTTTGAGATCAGCCTGGCCAACATGGTGAAACCCTACCTCTACTAAAATTTTAAAAAATTACCTGGCCATGGTGGCACACACCTGTAATCTCAGCTACTTGGGAGGCTGAATCTCAGCTACTTGGGAGGCTGAAGTGGGAAAACCACTTGAACCCGGGAGGTGGGGGTTACAGTGAGCCGAGATTGAGCCACTGCACTCCAGCTGGGGTGGGGGGTGGCAGAGTGAGACTGTCTCAAAAAAAAAAAAAAAAAAAGAAAAGAAAAGAAAAGAAAAGAAAGGAACCAAGGCCAGAGATTGAATGGTAGAACTCATGACTGAATAAATGATTGGGTGATAGATTAAAGGATGGCTTAGGGACTTAGGAAAGTGATGGGATCCATTGACATATGTTAGAAAATGTAGTTGAGCATTGCTTTGGCTGGTGAGTGGCCTGAGATGTTTTGATGTGTGCAGGTTTGAAGTAATTGCCTATATCAAATTTCAGTTATCCAGAAAAACTGCAAGTCTCAAGAGAGATGCCAGGCTGAAAAATAAAGGTTCGGGATGTAGATGGAATTGACTAGGTGGGCAAATACTTTCAGAGTTAGAGTTTAATTCTCCTGAAGCCTCGACTTACGGTACGCTTACTTGTGTAGTACTCTTAGCTAGCTAATTTTAGCTAAAATTATTGAGAATGTCCTGCAGAGGGCACATGTAAGGAATAAGGAATTGTGTCTTATCTCCACCAATAAATACCCCATGACGTTAAGTAAACTCTTGGTTCAAAGTTTTAAAAAAGACTAGAGGCCTGGCGTGGTGACTCACGCCTGTAATTCCAGCACTGTGGGAGGCTGAAGCGGGTAGATCATGAGGTCAGGAGATCGAGACCATCCTGGCCAACTTGGTGAAACCCCGTCTCTACTAAAATACAAAAAATTAGCCAAGTTGTAGTGGCACGCACCTGTAGTCCCAGCTACTCAGGAGGCTGAGGTAGGGGAATTGCCTGAACTGAGAGGTGGAGGAGTGAACAGAGATCATGCCACTGTACTCCAGCCTGGCGACAGAGTGAGACTCTGTCTCAAATAAATAAATAAATAAATAAATAAAATAACAGCAGATTAGGATACAGATACGCAGTGGCACTAATATGTAAAGACACAGGGAAAAGGCAGTTCTCTGCAAGCCAAGGAGAGAGAGGGAGGCCTCAGGAAAAAGCAAAGCTGCCCATCATTTGATTTTGGACTTTTGGCCTCTGGAATGGTGAGAGAAAACATTTCTGTTGTTTAAGGCACCCAGCTTAAACACTTTGTTACAACAGCCCTAGAAGACTAATACAAACTACTTAATCCTCCAACTATATCATAAAGCGGATATAATTATCCTGATTTTTACACAGAAACTTGAGTTTGAGGACAGTGAATTCATTTATCTGAAGATCACATGCTAGAAAAAGGTGAAACCAGGATTCAAACTCATGCCTACCTGCAAAGCTCAACTCTGTACACCACAAGCAACTGCTGCCCTAATTTTCTTGATACTATTAAGATGTTTACTGGATCTGCTTATTATACTCTTAATTTTAAAAATATTAATCAAAAGTTAAAACATCTCTGTATGAAGTAATTACTCAGAAAAATATAGGTTGTGGGTTGCAAAGACCACTCAATAGCAGCAAGGGTTTACAAGCCTGAATCTTATTTTGATGTATAGTTTCTTATAGATTGAAGTACTTTTAAAAAATAAATATAAGCTCTGGACAAGAAGAATATAAGACTGGAACCTCTTCCAATACTAACCACTTACAGTAATAATAAACATGTGCAGAGACCGGAACAGACCAGAGGAGTTATAGTTCTTTGACTGTACCTGGTAGCAAAGATTTCTGATAGCATCATGTAAAAAACTGAAGATTAAAACCTCCCAATAAGCTGACGTAGGAAAACAGGACAAACCAAAAGATAGGTGGAGGGCAGGCCACGACGAACTTTTAACAACATAGAGCCACGAAAACAAGAAAGAAAATAAAAACGACTGAAAGAAAATGTTCAAGAGTCTTTGGAGCCAAAAAATAAAGATGTTGATCTCATGATAAAGATAACATGTTGAGGGAGAAAAAGCAAGTAAAATCTCATTCCACAGAACTGAAATGATTCAGTTGGGAGAAGTAAATTTTTTAAAGTTTCAAAAGAAAAAGGACCAGAGAAATAAAGTGAAAGACAATCCAATACAACAATAAATGACAAAGTGGGCGGAGAAATATGGTATTGACAAGAAAGATTGATTGTCTACCTCAGAATGAGAGAACCTGAGTGAGGGGAGATAGTTCCTCCTTTCTAAACAAGAGTGGCTTGAGGAAAGGGAGAAAGCAATTAAAGAAAAAAAAATCAAATAAAAATCAAGTGAAAAGTGAAAATTATTAGCAATTATGTGTTACCTAGGGAAAATGCCATCACAATTAGGATTTAAGTTGGGCAGAAATATATAAAGAGATACCATTAGATTGTCAAAGAAATCCAACTGTACAATCAATAAATATAGGTGTTTAGTATATTCACATATTTTCGTGATTGAAGGCAATCAATAAACTGCAAAGATCCTTTCCAAAAGAACAAAGTCAAGATGTTTTCCTTAAGACCAGCATTCGTTTTACCAAACTCAGTTCCAAGTGGTGGCGGGAGCGCTAAGGTCACACTGAGACAGTATGTTAAATCTCACCTGCTTTTAGAGATTGTCCAAGTGGCCAGGTTATCGGCCTCCCAAAGTGCTGGGATTACAGGCATGAGACACCACGCCCAGTGTCCGTTTTCTTTTTTAGTAAACAGGAATAAGCCATCAGCCCTGCCTATTTCACAGTGTTTTGGGAAAAAGAAATGAGGCTTATTATGAAAGGCTGAGCCTAGTTTTGCTTTGGGAAGGCAATCTGGTAAAATGGAATGAAGCAAATCTGGGTACTCACCACCTGTGTGACGGGGGAGAATGACTTATCTCCTCTGACCCTCAGTTTCTTCATCTAGAAAGTGAGAGCAATAATACCACAGCTGAGCATGGTGGCTCACACCTGCGATCCTGCACTTTGGGAGGCCAAGGAAGGAAGTTTGCTTGAGTTCAGGAGCTCAAGACCAGCCTTGGTAACGTAGTGAGACCCCCTTCCCCGCCATCTGTACAAACATTTCTTTAAAAACATTAGCCGGTTGTGGTGGCATACACCTGTATTCCAGCTACTTAGGAGGCTGAGGCAGGTGGATCATTTGAGCTTGGGAAGTGGAGGTTATAGTGAGCTGTGATTGTGCCATTGCACTCCAGCCTGGGTGAAGAGCAAACCCTATTTCAAAATAATAATCATAAAAATACACATTTCATGAGGTGGTGTGAGGATTAAATGAGCGAATATAGTAGGCATTCATTAAAATGAATTATCCATCATAATTAAAAATCATTATCTGGCCGGGCATGGTGGCTCACACCTGTAATTCCAGCACTTTGGGAGGCCAAGGCAGGCAGATCACCAGGTCAGGAGATCGAGACCGTTCTGGCCAACATGGTGAAACACTATCCCTACTAAGAATACAAAAATTAGCTGGGCGTAGTGGCACGTGCCTATAATCCCAGCTACTTGGGAGGCTGAGGCAGGGGAATCACTTGAACCTGGGAGGCGGAGGGTGCAATGAGCCGAGATTGCGCCACCGCACTCCAGCCTGGTGACAGAACGAGACTCTATCACAAAAAAATAAAATTAAAATAAAAAATTATGTGTCACATAGTAGGCGTCCATTAAAAATGATCCCCTTTTCCTTAATTTCAAGTATCATGATGACCATCATCATTCTCATTCTGTGGCTAAAGCTGACATATTGCTATTTTTCAAAATGGCTGCGTAATAATTGCAGGTCTTATTTCTGATTATATATGATTTCTACTTCTCAAAACAATATTCTATGAGTTCATCAATATCTTTTTAAAATAAATATTTTTTGCTGTTTTTCAGGGGGTTGTTTGAAATAGCCCGGGAGAATTTCTGTGAGTGACAAGTAAAAACTTTGACCTACACGTGGCTCTGATGTTAAACAAGCTAGGTCTCTTCCAATCTTACCTTTGTTGCATGTAAGATTGAATAAAATGAATAAAGATTCCTTTATTCATTTACAGATCATTTAAAAGTGTCTACTAGGAATCAGACCTTCACTCATTCCCGTGGAGATTTCACCCAGTCCTGTGATTTGGATACTGTCCGTACACTAATGACACCATATTTATATCCCAAGCTCCAAACTCTTGCATGGACTCTAGATGACTCTACAATCTAATTGCCAACCTAGGATCTCAGATAGGGGTCTAAGAGGCATCTCAAATTTGTCATGCCCCAAACCCAACATTACATCTTTCCCCCAAAACATATTGTATTGCAGTTGATTAGTTAACGGTGCCTCCATCTTTCCACTTTCTTAGGCCCAACACCTCAGGTCACCCCTGACTTGCCTAGCACACCCATGCCACACATCAAACACCATGTTGTGAGCTTTACCTTCAGAATATATCCAGAAGCTCACTACTTCTTACCAACCTCACTGCTTCTCTACCTCATTGAAGCTGAATGTGATTATGTGTGTCTGCATTGAATTATTTCAATATTTCCCAGACTTCTCTCCTCCTGCTTCTATTCTTGACCTCTTTGAGTTTCTTCTCAATGTGGTAATGTGAGCATCTTGCAAAGAGGTAAATCAAGTCATGTCATCCTTTTGTTCAAACTCTTCATTGGATCCTCATCTCACAAAGCCAGAGTTACATATTGGCCTAGAAGACCCTAGAAGGTCTTCTTCCCTCTCTTCCACCGGTGACTTGTCTGATTGCATACCCTACTCATCTCCTCTAATTCATTCCTCCCCAGCCATGCCGGCTTCCTTGCTATACTCAGACATGCCAAGCCCATTTCCACCTCATGCCTACAAACTGGCTGTGCCCTCTGCCTGGGACACTTTTCTCTTTGATCAACCCGCATGGCTCCCGACTTTGCCTCTCTCCTCCAGGTCTTGGCTCCACTGCCACTTGCTCAGCAAGGCCTTTTCTAGCTGCTCTCTGCTTATCCCTTCCCTAGTTTATTGTTTTCCACAGTGCCTTTCTCCATCTAACATTCTATACATTTTAACATAGTTTTTATCTTATTATTTGTCTTTCTCGTTTGTTTTTATTTTTATTTTCTTAGTGTTCAGCATATATGGTGCACTCGGTATTTGCTGAATAGATGCAATGAACGTATCAAGCTCTGGGGATACAATAATTAATAATATAGGCCAGGCGTGATGGCTCACGCTGTAATCCCAGCACTTTGGGAAGCCCAGGTGTGCAGATCACCTGAGATCAGGAGTTCTAGACCAGCCTGACCAACATGGAGAAACCTCATCTCTACTAAAAATACAAAATTAGCCGGGTGTGGTGGCACATGCCTGTAATTCCAGCTACTCGGGAGGCTGAGGCAGGAGAATCGCTTGAACCTGGGAGGTGGAAGTTATGGTGAGCCCAGATCACGCCATTGCACTCTAGCCTGGGCAACAAGAGCAAAACTCCATCTCAAAATAATAATAATAATAATAATAATATACACAAATTCCCAGTCCTTATGGAGCTTAAATTCGAGGAGAGGGGATCAAGTAAACCAGTGATTATATTATAGGGATGCCTGTCTCTGACTCTGATAGCAATAGAAGGCTTCCTAGCAGTGCATGTATTGACAAGTCCCTGAATCACTCTGAATTTTGGTTTCTTCACGTGGAAACTGGAGACAACCAGTTTACCTCAAGGGATGACTACAAGAGTTAAAGGAGCTGAAGAATATAACACACCTGCTAGAGGAATCAGCACCCCAAAATCCACAAAATGTGTTCAGCATCATCTCCATCCTGCCTGAAATGCTTTGATTGTAGGTCTTCGTCTAATCCTATCTGTTAAATTTTCCACCTTTCACTCTTTATGTTAAATTTTGAAGGCAGTAAGCAGAATTCTGTGGACTACCGCAGGTCCAAGTAAACAATCATACTTTGTGGCATCTGGTGAAGAATCCCTGCATATATATTTGTCCTAATCATCTGATTACTGAAAACTAACCAAAATTAAAGCAAAATGGCCTAGCGGTTTACAATGTGACTGTCTCAAAAGCGTTGTTAAAAAGACATTACTAGGATCCTCTCAGCTCTCTAAAACGCTCGATTCCAGTGGGCTTTAAAAAGCACCTTCTGGGACGCTGTTAGTGGAGGCCAATGGCCATCTAACTTTTGGAATTACTATTAGCTTTGCACTCAGATGATATCGAAGTCCAGGAAGCCCAGCTGAGATGTGGTTATTGCTGATACCTGGACATGTTTTTCTCCTCTGCCCTATATATATATCCTCAGAAAAGATTAGACCTAAGCTATCCATGCTTTCTGATGCCACAAGTGTTATTTGCACGCACACGCGCACACACATACACACACACACACACACCCTTTTAGTAAATGGAATACATAAATGTGCTACATCTATCTACCTATTATAACTGGATTACTATATATAAGTACACTAATAAACACATACATACGTGATAATTTCTTGACCAAATTCGTCATTTTGTGCTAGCTTAAACATATATAATTGTAAATTTAAGAGCTCTTCCTATATTACTTATTGAGTATATATTGGCTGTTTATGATCAAAATATGAATATGTACCTTTAGTCATCCTATAAATACATGCTTAGAATTTTTTATAAGAGACATAAAAAAATTGTATGATAAGAGACATAAAAAATGTATCATGACATGATTTCCCATGGAAAACTTTCCAAGAATAAAAACAGTGAAGCTGTAAGTTAGTATTCCCTCCAACTGCGTCCTTACTACCACTTACTTCTCCCTCTACAGTTCACCTTTACCCTTAAGGAGGCAACTCGGGACTGTTTCTGTTTTTTAAACAGCATTAAAGTAATCTTACTTCAATTTGAAAAAGAGTTATCGAGCGCTTTTATGAATAGCCAATAAAGTGAGAATAAAAAGCACAGGAAACATCTGTCCCCGAGGTAGTTGATCAACTAGGATACCGTAAACTATTATTCACACCAGGTAAAATTACAAGCCATAAGAAATATGCATAATTATGAAGAACAAAAAGTGAAAACACAGTCAAAATTCAGTGAGGCGTATACTCAACATATTGAAGTAATTTAATTAGGAAAAAACTTTCATTGAATGATATTCATGTATACTTTATAAGTGATCTGTGGACAAGGCATTGCACTCAGACCTACACATCTAACTTTCAGAAAGTTCTAGAGTCAACTATAGCATTATAATGTTAGAATCAAATATGGGACCCTTTGAAATTGATGAAAGGAAGAAGAGTAGAACTGTAGATGCTTCTTGAGGTAAAACAGATGGTATCCACTCACAGGTCAGGAAAACCTTAGGCTTTCTCTTCACGTGTATGACAAGTGACAGAAACACTGAATGAAATCCTATGAAACAATTTTCACTTGAGACCTCTTTTTACTTCTAGAAGTAAAGACCATTTTGTTAATGCTTCATTTTTAGATCTGTGAGGCTAATTTTCAGAAATTTCATTCTCTCACCGTAGCCCAATCTATGTTTAGGGTTATAGTCTTCTGCAAAAAGTATTATGTAGAAAACAAAATCCATTAAGGTGAGGAAACTAACAAACAGCGTCTCATGCTTGGGGATAAAAATAATTTATTTGTGGATGTGGAACAATGAGTTATTTGGTCCTTCTTCACAAATGAGATAACTGTCAAATCTCATCATACCCCACTACATGAATTATATATAACAACATTTGGTGAAATATGAAATTCTAAAAATACACTGAAATGCTAGAGTCATCTTAATGGTTTATTATGATAGGTGTTCCTGGTTTTGAAATATCTTCTTTCATAGAAGACAAATGGGGGCGACATTATTTTAGAAAGTCCACATCTTTTAAAAAGATGGATTAAAAGCTCTTCGAGACAGCTGTGCTGTGTTATTAGAAGAACAACATTTTCTTTCTAAATAGTTCTTGAGGGCAATTTCATGGTCTAATCAGGGGGCACTTTGAGCTTCATTCAAAACTGAAGAAAATGTTACACAGGCAAAGATGGCGACATAATTGTTTTTGTTGTGAATGTAAACATGAGAATAAGGACGATTTTAAAGATCAGACTTAAAGCAATGATGCTATATTTTCACATCCAAAAGACCTATCCTTTCTGTAGTGCTGCCTTATTGTGATTAAGGCCTAGTCTCTGGAGTCAGAGAAAACTAGATTTGAGTCCCTTCTCTGTTCTGTAGTAGCATGTGACCTTGGTCAAGTTCATCATACCCTTGTAGCATCTGTGTCTTCTTCTATGAAATGGGGAAAGTAATTTGTACCTCTCTTGGTGATTGTTAAGAATTAAATGAGATAATACAAGTAATGGACGTACCAAAGTGACTGTGGCTTGGAGAAGTGAACACATCTGCTCTGGGAGCCTGAATAGCTTAGGAGATAAGGCGCACGAGCTCTGATATTAGAGCCTCAACATCCACTCTTACTTTCTGTATAATTGTGACAGATTGACTCTATCTCTCTGAACATCAGTTGATGCATCTAAAAAATAGAGATGACATAAGTAGCCACCTCTGAAATTGCTTGATACAGTGTTTGGCACATAAACATAGCAAGAGCTAACAGCAACAGGAATAGATGTAACCTAAAAGAATAATACAATTAATATGTGCATAATAGAATATTCACAACTTCCAAGCTTTTTTTCTATCTTAAGGGTCTTTTGGTTTTGTTCCTTGTCTATTTTCATATTGCTGAAATGCCTTAGGGGGAAAATCCTAAATATATAACAGATACACAAGGGCACTGTGGAACATGGGCACTGCACCTGTCAGCATGTCACTCATAATCACTTTTCTCCACTCAAATGTGCACACCTGGGGAAGGTTGAAAACTCAGTCTCCTACATTATCCCCCATTACAGTTGGGTAGGGAACATCTGGCCAATTAATTTTCAGTAGTCTAGGAGGTTGGATCACCAATTACAGCATTCAAGGGTTCTTATTTTCATTACCTTCCCATCGTCAGCACACACTACACTCGGGTAGCTGCTTGCTGTGAAAGCTTGCATTGCTAACATTCTAAAGAAGGATATAAAAGACCACAAATCATACAGGGCAGGACTGTAATTGGATATGATATTCTCTTCGGGTTTCTCTTACAAATATCCAAAGTGCCTATACGTAAGTCAAGTTACCCAATTTATGAATTTAAATATTAGGCCCAAGACAGAAATGCACTTCCACCAGAAAACACTAGGATGAACCATAAGGTCAGGCAATAGTTTTTCAAAACATTCTCACTCTTCTTTTTGCTGGCAAAGAAGAACAAATGTAGTTTTTAAGATAAGTATTAAGAATCCCCAAAATTCATCCTGAAGAAGATGGATCGTTTTTAAATAATAAATTATCCCTTCCCAATACAAACAAAGAACTACTCTCTATCAGAATAATACTAACTGTCTTGGTCTGGGCCCATCATGAAAGCAGAAATTTAGGGGTGGGAGGTGTTTATGTAGCCTGCTTTTCTCTTAGGACTCTGTGTTCCACGTCCATTTGTCTAATAAATACAAGTCTCTGACAGTTCTATGGTGAACTCAGCAGGGTCCAGGCTATTATTTAAGGCTTTTTAAAGAATAAATATCAAATAATCTGAAAAGGCATCTTAAAGGGTGAAAGTGCAGCCATTTTTTTTTATGGTTCCTACCTGGAGGGAGTCAAATGCGAATTTTCTTCCTCTGGAACGCAGACTTCCACTCTGGCTGATGGAGAATCTGCACTTTAACAATGCTTGTGTGCACAGACCTTCACCATGCCCATTCAACACCTGTAATCACGCTACAGCAGGCAGGGAGCATGGGTGCTGGAATAGTGGAAGAAAATTGGATAACTACAATTTGTAACAATGTACACCTGCATATACATGTGTAGGTTATATGTTATATGCATGTGTTTCTACACACATATACAGCTTTTGAGTAGATCAAAATTTGCATCAGCATCCTGAATTTTTTTACTTGAACTATTTCTCCCCACCAAACATTGATAGGGCTGAAGAATCACCTCCCTTGGCAATGAGTGGTTATAGGAATCAGCTAGACTGTCAGATCTGGGAATCAGAAACTTTCATCTAAATAACAATAGGAAATAAAATGGTCAGTGCTGAGTCATTCTGATGGCTGATGCCTCAAGGGAGTTAGTTCTCTCCTGGTTTCTGCTTTCTAGATTTCAGAGTTCCCTTAATTCTTACCTTTTTGTGAGGCGTGATTACTCAGCAGTTTATCTGATTCTGAGAACAGCCAATATGTATTAAATTTATTCTTTTGGTTTTCTGCTTTCCTTAATATTTTTCTCTATTGCATGCAACCAAAGGTTTTCTGATTCATGATGTATATACCTTCATATGGTTCCTGCAAGTGCTCAGTTCACAAAATTAGACACAGACTATGCATCTTCTCTTCCCCCAACAAGAAAACAAGACTATTTACTTTGGATTTAACTTTTAAAATGTGTTTGTAAGTTAAAGTCACCATTTAGGTAAATTAATGAAACACTCCTTAAGATCAATAACAGTGATTTTAATATGTATTTTGTTTTTTAACTTTTCTGCACTAAAATTTTTTTAAAAATTAGCTTCATTGGTTTTGAAATATTACTCTTTTCTCAGCACTTGGACGGAACCTGACTATATGCAAACAGGTTAGTTTCTGTTTTTGGACGTCGGTAGCAACATTTTTCCAAGGTTTAAATCATCCACCTAGCATGTTAAATTATAGTGCCTCTGTTCTTGTCTGACAGATTCCAACCTTTTGATTCTCTGCCTTCTTTCTTTGCTACAGTAAATTGATCCCTTAAAACATCCAGGTGCAAATGAATTAATGGTCCTCTATTGTGAGTGAGAGTGATGGAGTTCCTCCCCCCTCCTTCTCCACACTGAAGTCCTTTCCCCTTCTGAGAAACCCACGTATCAATTAAACTCACCTGCTAATTAAAAGCTTGTTTAGAAAAATCCTTGCTAGTTAGAAGCAAAGGAAAGTGTAAAGGTGTCTAAAAATAGAGGCTTTGAATGTCAATTACTTCCTTCCTCCTCAGTTCCTGGTTCCTTCGGTTGAATTGACTGGAAAGAATTGGGGGGGGGGGGGTGGAGAAAGAAAAAAATAGTAAGTATCTTTTCACTTACATTTCCCTGAGAGTATATCATTGGTTTTGTAACTTCAGCTCTTTGTCAGCAACATCAGGATACATAGTTTTTATTCATGAGAGGAAACACCATTTCTCACCCCTTCTTACACAGCCGCACTGATTTCCTGTATAAAGGCAGTAGAAACCACAGTTCTCACTCGTTGACTGTCAACAATCAAGCCAGAGCTTTTGGGAGCGGGAATATCAGAGGAGTGAAAGTGGATGTGGAAATGATGCTCTGTTCTCGTTTTTATAATGACACCGCCTGCTCTTAGATCCTCAACCACTACTCACTCCTGTCTGCTTTTCCTGAGAAATAGGTCCTAAGGGCAGATTTATAACAATACCAGATTGTCTTTTCTTTCTTTTCTATCACAGACTTAAAAGCTATGTTGTTCTAAAGGAACATGCTAAGTATCAAACTATATAAAATAAAAGAGAGTCACAAAAATAGAACTCAGGAGACTGGGAAAGTCACAAATTATGAACAAAGCCCCCTTTTTAATATGCTGGATGATAAGAACAAATTAAATTACAATCTGCCTGGAAAAATGACAGCTAATGTAGTTATTTATTCATTCACTCAATGTATTTTTATTAAGGGTCTCTTATTTGGTAGTCCTTGGGTTAAGAGGTAGAGTTGGAAGTGTCCCAACTAGTCCCAGCCCTCAGGGAGTTGATAGTCTGTGAAAGAAATTGAGAATAAATAGAGAAATTACAATGGCATGTGATAATGCTGGTAATAGGAAAAACACAAGCAACTAACCAGATATCGGAGGTCAAAAAAAGATTTTTGGAGATAAAGTTTAGTTGAGGCCTGAAAGTTGAAAACAAATTACCTAGGAGGGAGAATAAGAAGACAGAAAAGACATTCCAATGTTGAATGGGTACCATGAAAGAGAGCATGGCGCTTTTGGGAAACTGTTCATAGTTCTTCTGACCTGGAGTGCAGAAAGTGAAGGGAAAGGCCAGCAAAAGATCAAACTACAATAGCATTTTAAACTGCCTTCTGCAATAATTGAAAAATAGTTTCATTTCTTCTTATAGGACGTATAGATGAAAATAGGAAAGGACAAAGGTTATCCATTTCATGACTTTCTGTATGATGTGCAAAAACAAAAAAGGGCATACTTAGGTGACCGTGAAAATAAATTGTTTTTAAAAATTGTGGGTTTAACTGACTTCATATAAGTCCAAAATAGTTATACGCCATAGAGAAGTAAATTTATATGCTTAAGGTATAATGCATGACACGGAATAAAGATAATATAGTGATTAATATAGCAAAGCTCTAAAAAAACCTTTTGGAAAAAACAATGGTTTCCCAATATATTTATCAGAAATAAGACACGGGTTTTTTTTTTTTTAAGGAGATACATTCACAAAATTGACCATTGTGTATCAGTCAGATTAAAGCTAACATAATAGTCTTGCTCAATTTGATTTAATTTAAAATTATTGAGTATCTAATATGTGTCAAGCGTTTTACTAGGTTGTAGGGCTATCATAATTGACGAATAATGCTGACATGCTGTAAAGTTGAAATACTAGCAAGGACTATAGATTTTTGTTTTGTTTTGTTTTTGTTTTTGGAGACAGACTCTCGCTGTGTCGCCCAAGCTGAAGTGCAGTGGTATGATCTCGGCTCACAGTAACTTTCTCTTACGTGGCTCAAGTGATCCTCCTGCCTCAGCCTCCCCTTGTAGCTGGGATTACAGGTGTGTAATCACACCTGGCTAATTTTTATATTTTTAGTAATGACACAGTTTCACCATGTTGGCCAGGCTGGTCTCGAACCCCTGACCTCAGGTGATTTGCCTGCCTCGGCCTCCCAAAGTGCTGAGATTACAGGCATGAGCCACAGGTTATTTTTATTCTTTTTTTTTTTTTTTTTTTTTGGAGATAGAGTCTCGCTTTGTCATCCAGGCTAGAGTGCAATGGCATGATCTCGGCTCACTGCAATCTCCACTTCCCAGGTTCAAGTGATTCTCCTGTCTCAGCCTCCTAAGTAGCTGGGATTATAGGCACACGCCACCACACTGGGCTAAATTTTGTATTTTAGTAGAGATGGGGTTTCACCACATTGTCCAGGCTGGTCTCGAATTCCTGACCTCAAATGATCTGCCCATCTTGGCCTCCCAAATTGCTGGGATTATAGGTTTGAGCCACCCAGATTATTTTTTAAAACCCTCAGTAACTCTTCAGTGAACACTATATTTAACAACACTGCATCTCACGATGACTGAGTTACTTGTAAATGTATCTTAACCAGTTAAATGTATAAAATGTATCTTAACAAGTGGAATCTGGATATGAGGACTTAAGTTCTAGTTTCAAAGGAGGTCTATGGCTCACAGCATTCTCAATATTTTTTCTGTATGAAGTTTTTGTTTGAGGCTTTGAGAAACTGTTCTAGCTGTAGCATCCAAAGTTCTTAAATAATTTAGATAGCTCTAAATTAATCCTCCAAGTTGCAAATCACCCTCCAATGGCTTCTTACTGCAATTAAAATAAAGTCTCGATTTTTTACCAAGACCTATCCCCCTGCCTGTATTTCCTACCTCCTCTCAACATTCATCTCACATTTTCTATGCTCTAGTTACATTGGCTTGCTTTCTGTTCTTCAACATACCGAACTTGTTTTTATTTTATGGCCTTTGCCCTTGTTTTCTCTGCCCAGAATGCTCTTCCCCCAGAATTTTGCATGGCTCATTCTTTCTTATCATAAAGGTGTCAGATTGAATGTCACATCTTCAATGAGGCTTTCTCTAACCACCCTTTTTAAAATGGCCACCCTCACCCATCAATTTTATTCTACCTTGTCACCTTGCTTTATATTTCTGATAGCAGTTCACGTTATTTGAAATTTTCCTATTGTTTGTGTCTCTCCCTCTACCAGCCCCAACTAGGCTGTAAGTTCCATGTATAAAAGAAAATTATATTGTTCATAGCTAGAGGCCTGCCTCGAATAGCACCCCCACCTCCGCCACGCCCCAGTGAGACTGTAAACAGGTGCAGTGCCCATATTCCACAGTGCCCTTGTGTATCTGTTATATATTTTGAATTTTTCCCTTAGGCATTTCAGAAGTATGAAAATAGGCAAGGAAGAAAACCAAAAGACCCTTAAAACAGAAAAAAGCTTGTAAGCTGTACTATTGTATTATATGTCTATTAATTGTATTATTACTTGAGGTTATAACTGTGCCTGTCATAGTTAGCGCTTGTTATAATTGGTGGCATAGTACTAAGAACTTTACGTTTCATGATTAACCTTCCCAAAGCTAGAGGTATGTATTTATATCACCTCTACTTTTTAGATGAATCTCATTGTGGTTTTGATTTGCATTTTCCTGGTGGTTAATGATACTGAACATTTGTTCATATACTTGTAGCCATTTGTATGTCTTCCTTAAGAAATATCTATTCAGGTTCTTCCCCCTACCCTTTTTTTTGGACACAGAGTCTTATTCTGTCGCTATGCTGGAGTGCAGTGATGCAATCTCCGCTCACTACAACCTCCACCTCCCGGGTTCAAGCGATTCTCCTGCCTCAGCCTCCAGGTTCGCTGGAACTACAGATGTGCACCACCACGCCTGGTTAATTTTTGTATTTTTAGTAGAGACGGGGTTATACCATGTTGGCCAGGACGGTCTCAATCTCTTAACCTTGTGATCCACCCACCTTGGCCTCCCAAAGTGCTGGGATTACAGGCATGAGCCACCTCTTTCCCCATGTTTTAATTGGGGTTATTTGTTTTCTTGCTATTGAGTTCTTTGTGTTTCACCTATATTTTGGATATTAACTTCTTATGGTTTGCACTTATTTTATCCCGTTCCTTAGGTTGCCTCTTAACTCTGTTGTTTTCTTTGCTGTTAGAGGCTTTTTAGTTTGATGCAATTCCATTTGTCTCTTTTTGCTTTTGTTGCCCATGCTTTCGAGGTCATATCCAAAAAACAAAATCATTGTCCCAAACAAGGTTAAGAAGGTTTTCCCCTATGTTTTCTTCCAAAAATTTTATAGTTTCAGATCTTACATTTAAATCTTTAATGCTTTGAGTTGATGTTTATATATGGTATGAGATATGGGTTCAATTTCATTCTTCTGTATATGGATGTCCACTTCTCCCAACATTATTTATTGAAGAGACTGTCCTTTCTCCATTGTGTGTTCTTGGTACCTTCGTCAAATATTAATTGACTATAAATGTCTGAATTTATTTCTGGCCTCTCGATTCTGTTCCATTGGTCTATATTTTTATTTTTATGGTACTACTATGCTGTTTTGGCATACTATTAAGTATAGGAAATGCTAATGACTACACCCAAAAAACTGTTAGAACTAATAAATGAATTCAATGTAATAGGACACAAAATCAACATACAACATCAGTAGCATTTTTAAATATTAACAACAAACTTTCCAAAAAAGAAATCAAGAAAACAATCTCATATACAATTTTATGTATATATAAATAAATTTTATATATATGAATAAAACTTAGGAATAAATTCAAAGAGATAAGATTCATATACTCACTGATGAAAGAAATTGAAGAGGATAACAAATAATTGCTAAGATATTCCATGTTCATGAATATGCACAAATAATATTTTTGAAATGTTCCTCCTACCCAAAGTGATATACAGATTTAATGCAATCCCTATAAAATTTTCAGTGACATTTTTACAGAAATAGAAAAATGAGTTCTAAAACTCATGGAACCACAGAAGACCCCCAAATAGCCAAAGCAATCTTGAGCAAAAAGAACAAAGCTCGAGGCATCACACAAACTCCTATCAAAATATAACTGTACTATGAAGCTATAGTAATCTAAACAGCATGATATTGGCCCATTTAAGTTGAGAAAAACACACATACTACTGTCTATAACAGAAAATTAAGGGCAATAGGTATACTGTTACAACTTATCCCATTTTTAGTGGTATAGCCATAAACTATAAACCTGCCATTGAATAGATCTATTATTAAAAGGTATTTAAAAATTCATAAACTTTGTTCTGCTGCTCTCAAATAAAAATGTTTACTTTTAAAATGAATTTATTCTGAAAACAAAAGCTTTTGACCTAACAAATGACCCAATGGGCACAAGGCTATAAAGGATAACAACTCCACTGTAATTTTCCTCAATATTTTAAACTTCAAGTAGCTTTTAAAAAATGAGCATCAGATGCCTTTACTCACATCGGATGTAAAGAAAAATATAGTGTGAAGAGTGTCATTCTGTAAGATCCATGAGTTACTCTCTTACTTTTTAAAATAAGTACTAAAGCCTAGATTGTACCAGTTACTAGATCATTGTAAGACAACCTTGACACAGAAGAAGATAAAATATAGAACTGTTTGTTTACAAAGCATCATGGCTTGCAGCAAACAGTATTCTGATATGGACAAAAAGAAAGACACCCAAGCCACTTTTTCAAATTTAATCATATAAAATTTCAAGCAGTGCATTATGGGTCACTATAGCCCCTTACAAATGGATTCATATGAGCAAATTTTATATTAATCAGTTATTTATTTTGTTTTCATGGAAAAAGTACAATTTAGGTTAGGGAGATATGAGAGGGCAGTAGTTAAGCGTAAAGACACGGATGCTGGAGGAAGAAACCCTTAGACTCATGATTCATCCTCTGTGAGTTCTCTGGTCAACTTACTATATTTTTGTGAATCACAGTTTCTTCATGAAACTGTGGAGTCATGAGTTTAAATGGAATAATGTACATGTTTAGCATAGTATCTGACACAGTGAAAGCTCAGTGTTAGTTGTTATCCTACTCTTACTTTAAAAATTTTTTAATAAAGTGATGTTGTAAAGCATAAAATTAAACCTTAATATGAATCACTGCAACTGGCCTTTGAACTTTAGATACCTAAAAACACAGTCTTTGTTATATTCTCTTTTTGTGAATATTTTCTCTTATTTCCAGATTATGCATTCGCCTGCTCCATGTCCCAGCTTTTAAATTTGTTCACATTTCATGGTGACTTCCCAATTCTTTTCTGTGCAATAGTGAAAAGTCAAGCTTTGTTTTATTTTTTGTTTTCTGTAGAGACTATACCTCTAAAATTTCTCTAGTATTCACACAGTGTTCTCTCATATCTCAAGTCTCTCTTAGGAGTTTTCTAACATGTTTTTCATCTATTTATTAGATATGTAAGTTATGTTTGTGGATGTCATCATTTTCTTTTTATAGCAAATTTCAGATTTATCTAAATTGTATTCTAGTTTGTTAACTTATATTTGGTGGTATTCCGTAGTTTTAAGAAGCAATCAATAAGGCAGATTTAGTTATAAAACTTACATATGATATAGTTCTCATGTTTCCTTCTACCCATTTCATTCATGTGGTATCACTCTAAAAGGCCCACATCAGGCTATGTGCAATGCTTAAAAATGAAATGCAAAACTTCTTTCATCCCTTGCTACATTAATCCTTTATTCCCTTTGAAAAGCAGAATTCACCCTTTTTCTCTTGTAGAGTAAGAACATTTCTGTTTTTGCAGAAATCTGTAATGTTTTCTTACCCTTGAAGCCTGTTTATAGAAGACCAACAAGAGCAGGTTTTGTTTTGTTTTGCTATTTGTACATTATTCAGTATAAAACATTTTTTTAAAAACTACCATCAGCTAGAGTCCCAGAGATCTGAATTATGTGCTAACTACTCTGGTTAATTAGAGTGCTATTTAATTTTTGTAATTCAGCATGAACCTGAATAGTGCAAAATCCATTTGACCTGTATCTTATAGTCATCTACTTACCACAAGTCTCAGACCTTTTTAATGATGAACTGCTCTGACTGGTAATCACCTTTGGGCCTCCTGTTCCTTCTCTTTACAAATTAAAAAGAAGCCAGCAAAAACATCCTGGTGCAAGGTGCACAGGCAATGCAGTGAGGTTGTAAGAGTAGAAAACTAACAGCAGTTCTGAATACTGATGACTAGGAAATGCAGCAGAACTGTCTTCCTCACTCCTCTTTATAGACATCAGATCAAAAAAGAAAAAAAAAAAAAAAAAAAAGACCAGTGCCATGGCTCCCACCTGTAATCCCAGCACTTTGGGAGGCCGAGGCAGGTGGGTCACAAGGTCAGGCATTCGAGACCAGCCTGGCCAAAATAGTGAAACCCCATCTCTACTAAAAATACAAAAAATTAGCTGGGCGTGGTGGTGGGTGCTGTAATCCCAGTTACTCGGAAGGCTGAGGCAGGAGAACTGCTTGAACTCTGGAGGCAAAGGTTGCAGTGAGCTAAGATCTTGCCACTGCACTCTAGTCTGGGTGACAGTGTGAGACTCCATCTCAAAAAAAAAAAGACAAAAAGACAAAGAAGAGGCACATTGAACTGAGGAGAGAACAGCAGCAGGGACTGTGCTGGAAGGTAAATGTGGCTAAGGTGTGTGTCTGTCAGGGACAGGGGCTGCCATGATCAGATGATAGTTTTAAAAGATCCTAGCTACAAGTATATACGGAGTTAGAGAAGGTGAATTTTAAAGTGGCACAAATAGTTAAGTAAGCGTGTTTGTTATATTCCAAGCAAGAAAGGATAATGACTTTGATTTAGGATGGTGGTGTTAAGGAGTCATTTATTTAAATAACTCTTTGAAATAATAATTTGTGGCTAGGGACAGTGGCTCAACATCTGAAATCCCAGCAGCTTGGGAGGCTGAAGTGGGCAGATCACTTGAGGTCAGGAGTTTCAGACCAGCCTGGCCAACATGGTGAAACCCCATCTCGACTAAAAATGTAAAAATTAGGCCGAGCACAGTGGTGCATGCCTGTAATCCCAGAACTTTGGGAGGTAAATCATGAAGTCAGGAGTTCAAGACCAGCCTGACCAACATGGTGAAACCCGGTCTCTACTAAAAATACAAAATTTAGCCGGGCATGGTGGCACACACCTGTAACCCCAGCTACTCATGAGGCTGAGGCAGGAGATCGCTTGAACCCGGGAGGTAGAGGTTGCAGTGAGCTGAGATTGCACCACTACACCCAGCCTGGGTGACAGAGAAAGACTCCGAGACTCCTTGTCAAAAAAAAAAAAATATATATATATATATATATATATATATGTATATATTATATATTAACCAGGCATGGTGGGGGGTGCCTGTAATCCCAGCTACTCAGGAGGCTGAGGCATGAGAATCGCTTGAACTGGAGAGGCGGAAGTTGTAGTGAGCTGAGATCGTACCACTGCACGCCAGCCTGGGAAACAGAGCAAGAGTCCATCTCCAAAAAAAAAAAAAAAAAGAAAAATATTTTGTGATTCAGACAGAGTTGGAAGGGACTTCACATTGAGACATAAAGAAGGAAGGGTTCTCTGAAGAGTTGACATTAAAGCAAAGCACTAAGTCCTAAGAACAGGTCCATCACAAAAGTTGCTAAGCAGGAATGAGCTTGATATATTCAAGGAAAGAAAAGCAGAGGTAATAGAAACAGAGTGGGAGAAGTTAAGATAAAAGTTGATGCAGCCAGTTAAATAGGACTTTTAAACTTGGATAAGTGTCTGGATGTTAAACAAATTCTTTTATGAAAGAAACTGATGTGTTTGGAATTAAGCGTTAAACAGATAGTTCTGGTTCCTGTGTGGTCAATGGGTTGTAGAAAGCAAGGAGACACGTAGATAGACCAGTTTATAATTTTTTACTTTGGCCCAAGTAAGGATGATGGACCCAGGGTAGGAGCAGTAGAGACAGAGAGCAGAAGCAAGATTTGGGAGATTTGGGAGGTAATATTACAGGTTTTTTTTTTTTGGAGACAGAATCCCGCTCTGCCACCCAGGCTGGAGTACAGTGGTGAAATCTTGGCTCACTGCATGCAACCTCTGCCTCCCAGATTCAAGCGATTCTCCTGACTCAGCCTCCTGAGTAGCTGGGACTATAGGAATGGGCCACCACGCCTGGCTAATTTTTTTTTTTTGAGACAGAGTCTCGCTCTGTCGCCAGGCACCAGGCTGGAGTGCAGTGGCGCAATCTCGGCTCACTGCAATATCTGCCTCCTGGGTTCAAGCAATTCTGCCTCAGCTTCCTGAGTAGCTGGGACAACAGGCGTGCGCCACCACACCCAGCTAATTTTTGTATTTTTTAGTAGATACGGGGTTTCACCATGTTGGCCAGGATGGTCTCAATCTCTTGACCTCGTGATCCACCCGCCTCAGCCTCCCAAAGTGCTGGGATTACAGGGATGAACCACCACGCCTGGCCTAATTTTTTGGATTTTTAGTAGAGACAGGGTATCACCATGTTAACCCAGATGGTCTTGATCTCCTGACATCATGATCTACTGCCTCGGCCTCAAAAAGTGCTGGTATTACAGGCGTGAGCCACCGTGCCTGGCCAACAGTTCTTAGTAACAACCTTACTATGGAGGTTGGGAAAAAAAGATAAATCAAGGAAAAGTCCTAGATTTTGGTTCTAGGACTAGCAGTTAAGTAAATATGGTGTCATGTATGAGATGGAGGAACTCAAAGAAGATCAGGTTTGTAGAGGGAAACTATGGCTAAGATGTCGTTACCAAGTTGCCTATCACAACGTCATGTGGATATGTCAGATTGGAGGAAAGTGAAGTGACCCTGGAGTTTGAAATAAGGTCAACAAAAAGAGATATAAATGTGATGTCCAGTGGAAAAGCGTTTGTGTTCTAAGGCATGGAATTAGAAGGGTATGCAGATAGAAATCTCCTTAGGTAGGCAGGGCAGAAGACACCAGGGAGAGTGAGAAGGCGAACCCATGTGGCTGGAGGAAAACCAGAATGTGTCATGCGGCTCAAGAAAAGGAAGAATTTCAAGGACGTGCTCCACTGTAAGAAATGCTGCTGCAGGCTCAACAAAGGAGGGCAAGAGGGAGAAAAGTAGATGCGTTCTCAGGCTGATGTCAGAGCTGTATCCAATCGTAAGACTTGTGAATGGATTGGGTGTGTTGCACAGAGGATGTTTATGTTTACAGTCATTTCCTGACCACCATGGCCTCTCTCCTTCTTCCCTGTCTCTCTCACGCTTTTGGTCCATAATGTCACAAACAACAGTCAAATGTACCATTTCTAGCTTGATAGCCTGTTTGTGCCTCGAGTGTTTCTTATACCACACCTCTTTCACATGTTGCTAGAGCTGACTTCCTAAAACACAGGTTGAAATCTCTCACCAAAAAAATTCAGCACCCCTCCTTTGTTCAGGATTAAACTAGAAATTCTATCTACCTTTCAAAGCTCAGCTTAATGCATCTGACCCATTAAATGGTCTCTGAGTGCCCCTGATTGTCTTATTGTCTTTTTACCTTCTGGTGTTTCCACAGTACGTTGCTTGTACCTATAGGCACAACTTTTTTGTTGTTGTTTTTCCCAGAGAGGGAGTCTTGCTCTGTTGCCCAGGCTGGAGTGCAGTGGCACAATCTTGGTTCACTACAACGTCGACCTCACAGGTTCAAGCAATTCTCTTGCTCAGCCTCCCAAGTAGCTGGATTACAGGTACCCAGCGCCACAACCGGCTAATTGTGTGTGTGTGTGTGTGTGTGTGTGTGTGTGTATTTTTAGTAGAGATGGGGTTTTACCATGTTGGCCAGGCTGATCTCGAACTCCTAACCTCATGATCAGGAGCCACTGCATCTGGCCATCCATGCAAAAAAGAGGCAGAGAAAGATAAGTCACATTTCCAAGATCAAATGATTCTTACGTATAGTGCATATATAGAATAGTGTTTGCAGTCCATCTTCTCCAAGATGAAAACCACATCTTCAACCAAGCTGATGTGGCTTTCCCTGTCATAGTACATAGAAAACATTTATGGACTGAGAACCAAAGAACCTCATTTCAGAACAACAAAAGGGATTTAACTTCATTATTACCAACTTCTGTGTTGACAATAACGGTCTCTTTTGCTTCTAAATCAATCGAGAGTTACATCTTTAGTTTATATTTTACGGAGGCAGGAAAGACGGGGGTCTTCAACTTTCCATGACCATAAATACCTTGAATTGAGGTCTGCTTATAAAGATGATTCATTTAAGTACCGGAATCCAGCCTACATGGGTGCCCAGAGCGTGATGAATGAGGCTGAAGCTGGCAGCCTGAAAATGGAGATCAAAATCAAAGCAGCCCTCAGACCACTGGGCAGGAGAAGGGAACACTTAGGGCTCACTTGCCTAGGAACCCCTTGGAACAGCACAGTATGAAAAGCTACTGGGCTTTGCCAATTTCCTATTGCTCGATGAAAGGAGGTTTTATTTATAATTATGGGTGAACTATTTTTGTCATATTCTCCTACAGGGTCACTGCTTCCAATAGTGCACTTATTAATCTGGGAAGCATTTGGGAAACTAGTTGAGATTAAGACTGATGGGTGCTATTTTAAACGATACTCCAAAGAAAGAAGCTGAAGTAAGCAAGACAGCGCATCCTTTGGTATGATGACAGGTGGTGAACTGTAACAAAAAGGAATTAAGCTCTAGGCCAAAATTAAGTCTCATAAAGCAGCCTAGCTTTACAACCATTTCTATAGCTGTGAAACCTGATTCTGTTAGCACAAGGATATTTAGTTTCTAAAGAAATTCTATGTGAATCTCTCCGAATTAGGATACCAGTCAGTGAAGAGCTGTAATAGCTTGTCGGTTTTTTGTAAAGGCGGTTAGATTTGTCTTTTCCTTTCCCAGGTCTGGGCCTTCATCACCTCATAGCCAGGTTACAATAGTCTTTGAGCTAGCCTCTTTGATCTCCTTTCCTATACCTTCTTTCTGCTCCATTTTGTAAGCTGAGACCAATTGATTCTTTCTAAAACATCACTCGTACTGTGTCACTCACTAGTCTCCATTGCTAAAGAATCTACAGTCTCCCTACTGTCCATTGAGTAAATGCCACATATTCAACTGGCCCCACCCTATCTATTCAACCTGAAGGTAAATCATTTTAGTTTTGCCGATTCCAGACTTCTTGTCACACAGACATAGAAACTCAGCTTTATCTTTTTTTTTTTTTTTTTTTTTTTTTGACAGAGTTTTGCTCTTGCTTCCCAGGCTGGAATACAGTGGCATGATCTCTGCTCACTGCAACCTCTGCCTCCCAGATTCAAGTGATTCTCCTGCCTCAGCCTTCTGAGTAGATGGAATTACAGGCACACACGCCACCATGCCCAGCTAATTTTTTGTATTTTTAGTAGAGATGGGGTTTCATCCTGTTGGACAGGCTGGTCTTGAACTCCTGACCTCAGGTGATTCACCTGCCTCAGCCTCCCAAAGTGCAGGGATTACAGGAGTGAACCACCGCACCCGGCCAGCTTTATTTCTTATCTGCTTTTTCTGAATCCATAATTCTGTTTGTTATGTCTAGCACAAAAATCACCTCCTTAATGAATCCTTCCAAATAACTCCATACTCCTTCATTTAAATATCTATGAATTCAATACCTGTATTCAATGTGGTACAGAATACATGTTTCTAACATCCTTAATTTATTGCCTTACAATTGGATTCACCTTTTTTTCCATGTACAGGTATTGCAGTCTCAATTAAATCATGAGTCCCTTGAGGAAACACGCAAATTATTTTTGTATATTATATGATTGTCTACATCCTAATACAGAGGTAAGCAAGTAGTGGGTGTTAAATAAATACATTTGAAGGAAGTGAAACAGTTTCTATGTGGTAGAGTACAAAGTGCACTGGATTAGGAAATTATAAAGCAGCTTCTGCTCTTGACTGCAGCACTCATAAACTGTGTGGTCTTCAGCAAATTACTTAATTCCTCTGAGACCAAGTTTGCACATTTGTAAACTGAGAGTAATAATAATATGTTTCCTATTTCTTGTAAAGGCATCATGTGAAGAAGGAAGGAAACAAAACATATAAAAATATTTCTGTTCAAATAAAGACATTTCTATATTTGTATATATTTCCACATATAGCATGAAAACCAGTTTTTCTCCAGTGTGGACATACTTTTAAAATAGATTTTTACTTGGCTGATAGCATGAAAAAGGGTGAAAAATGACTTAAAACAACATAAAACATGAATTATGATATGACCAAAAGAAAGACTAATACACAAGAGTTCATGGTAACTTTATGTATAATAACTCAAAACTGGAAATAAATCAAATATCTATTAACAGGTTAACTAATAAGCATGTTTTGGGATATTCATCCAATGAAATAGTACTCAGGAACAGACAAAAAGGAGGAGCTAACAGAAGTGAAATCCAAAAGTATCATGCTAAGAAAAAGAAGCCAGACCCAAAAGAATATGTGTTGTAGGCTTCCAATTAGACAAAACTCTAGCAAAGGCAAATCTAATCTATGGGGTCAGACAAGCAGATTAGAAATTGTCTGGTGCTGAAGTGCAAATGGAGTTTGGTTGGGATAGGGCAAAAAGAAACTCCTTGGGGTGACTGAAAAGTTCCCTATCTTAACTGTCATGATGATTATAAGGGTATATATATTTGTCAAAACTCACATATATATATATATTATATGTATATATAATATATATGTTTATATATGTGCATTTTATTGTACGTAAATTTTACCTCAATAAACTTTATTGTTTTGAAAACAAACTGCACTTGAAACTGACGTGTAACTTCATTATAATTCCTACAGAAGTATAAAGCTTGATATGAGTATTATATATGGCCTTATTTACAATTGGGAGAAAAAACAGAATTACTTTCTCTGTGGGGGATCACTGGGGATATCAACCAGTAAGGTTCCCACTTTGGCAATGAAGAAAGCAAAGGAAGATGGAACTTGTTCGTAGGACTTTGAGATCTAATACATCAGCCCCAAATCAGGTACATTACTTTCTTTTTATTGATGAATTAAAATCAAAATCCTTTTTTTCCCCAAGATTAAAAGAAAAATATCTCATCTAAAACATTAGTATCTATTTTAGGCGAGATTTCAACCGTCCATAAAATGACCCACCCCCACATCGTAGAATCTACATTTCTAGACTCTCAGAAAATCAGCAAAAGCTGATAACTGTACAGCTTCTGCACTCTCCAATTATCTCCTTTCAGAGCCAGAACACACAAACACTTTTTTGCATTTAATTAAGTATTGCAGTTCCAGATTATCTTTGATTAATGAAGAGCGATACAGCGTATAGCTAGAATTATGTGATTATTTCACAATTGATCTTTAATTATTCCATCTGATAATAATTTCACTAATTTTTCATAATGTTCTCATCTAGATTCTTATAAATGAGCTATAACAATTAATAATTTTCATTAATTTTCCTTGAAAATGAGGTGAAGTTTTCGATAGAACTCTTAACCTTCAAAACCTGTTTTAAAAATTTTAATTAAAGGATAAGCCGTACTGTCATATGGAAAAGCTGTATGACTTCTTCAGATACAGCAAGTCAAGTAAACATTCAAAAGTTTCCTTCTCTTTTTTTTGAGTTTGGGACTTGGTGCTTGGGCATGCCTAAATCTTCTGCCTCTCCCTCTGAGTGTTTAGCTTGGACTTCAGTGTCATATAAGGTAGGTTTTATGTCAGCTTGACTACGCTACATGTGACTATGGCCAACTTAACCTCTTTAAACTATTGTGACAGTGTTAATAAATTAGAGGTAGTGCCCGGGCGCAGTGGCTCACGCCTGTAATCCCAACACTTTGGGAGGCCGAGGTGGGCGGATCACAAGGTCAAGAGATTGAGGCCATACTGGCCAACATGGTGAAACCCCGTGTCTACTAAAAAAAATACAAAAATTAGCTGGGCGTGGTGGCACGCGCCTGTAGTCCCAGCTACTCTGGAGACTGAGGCAGAAGAATTGCTTGAACTCAGGAGGTGGAGGTTGCAGTGAGCCAAGATAGCGCCACTGCACTCCAGCCTGGCACCTGGCGACAGAGTGAGACTCTGTCTCAAAAAATAAAAAAAATAATAAGTTGGAGGTGAGAGGTCTCATTAGGAAATAGGTGGAATGGGACTGCAAGAGGCCACGTAGCTCATGGGACTAAACATGGCCATCTAGGGAGACTCAGTAGACAGAGAAGAGAAGGGCCAAGGTCAGAATATTTAGGCACTCTCTTTCCAGACGACTGCCAGGGATCCTTCTTCTGCCAGCAGAAGAAGGGGCAGCTCACATAGCTAGAAGAGAACTGGAGGTAGTCATAAGAGACATAAGAACGTCCAAGAAGAAGCTTACAATATGCTAAATACTGTTATAATGACTTAACATTCATTATTCTGCTTAAACCTCACAGCAGGCCTCTGAGGCAAATATATCATCATCAATATTTTAAAACTGAGGAACAGAAAGCACACCAAGGTCATCCAGCTAATGAGGGGCAGAGCCAAGACTTCAACCTAACATGATCAGATTTAAAACCCATTTTTACAAACACCATGCTCAAGGAGATCCTACACATGTAACATTCATCCTAGTACCTGGTTCATAGCATGTATTCGGTAAATGAAATCTTTCTATTGCCATACTGGCTATAAACACATCAGGTCCTTTTTGGCTGTCATCAGATCGAAGTTCTGCATGCACTGCTGAGGCCTAGGCAGAGAACAGTAAGGTGACCTTAACACTACTTGACCACAGAGTCTAATCTAGCCTGGGGATTTCTGAAGGCTATTTGAACTGCTGGAGATCATGAAGGGACACAGCAGGACTAATGACTATTGATGAACTTACACCTTTGTGTTGAGTTTCATGCTAATTATATTTAGAGGGCATGACTTCCAAGTTTTCTGAAAATAGATTGCCATTAATTACTGTTTAGAAGCTTATATATTGTCACTAAATATAGCAATTCTTCATGTAAAGTAAAAATATACATCATTTCTTAAGTCTGTCCACTGTGCCAGACCCTGTATTTTATATTCAATATATACTGTGAGATAAACATTATCACCCCATTTTCTACCTGAGAAAATTAAGATTTCAAGAGTTTAAGTGACATGTTAAAGGTCACACAGCTTGTAAATGGCAAACCAGGACTGAAACCCTGAAATTTAATTTCAGAATTAATTACATACAGTTTCACCAGAATATTTGAGGAGCAATATATTTGTTTATTGGGCATTGAACGTTGTTGTAGATAATTATATCTTCGCCAGTAGTTAATGTAACACCTCGAAGAATCAAATATTAAAACTGTTCATTGGCCAGGCACAGTGGCTCACACCTGTAATCCCAGCACTTTGGGAGGAAGAGGTGGGCAGACCATGAGGTCTGGAGTTCAAGACCAGCCTGGCCAGTATGGTGAAACCCTGTCTCTACTAAAAAAAAACAAAAATTAGCTGGGCATGGTGGTACATGCCTGTAGTCCCATCACTTTGGAGGCTGAGGCAGGAGAATCGCTTGAACCCAGGAGGCAGAGGTTGCAGTGTGAGCCAAGATGCGCCACTGACTCCAGTCTGCGCAACAGAAAAAGACTCTGTCTCTCAAAACAAAAACAAAAACAAAGAAACAAAAAAAAACTTGTTCATCGCTTGGGGAGCAGAACTCTTTCTAAAATTATTGAATGCCTTTCTGCCTTCTTTGGTATATAACACTAGATGATAACACAGAATGGTTAACATTTTCTTGATAGCATAAGACATTCCTTATATTCATCAGTCATGGTGCTATTCACAGGTGTGAGGCCCAGTGGATTGTAAGTTAAATGAATAGAAGCTCTATACCAAAAATTTACTTTCTTAAAAAAAGTCTTTTAGTATAGCTGGCTTTATTTGGAACATTTGCATCTTTCTTTAAAAATGGATAAATGGATGTTTATGTGTCAGACTTCTGGAAAGACATAATACAGCAAACATTCTACAAATTACATTAGGGAATCGAAGCTCAAAAGCTCACTCTTTCAAGCAATTTCCTCCTCCTCTGGAAAAACAACCTGGTTCCCTGGTACTCTCTTTTTCCTTCATCTTGTCAACAAGAATCAGAACATAGGGTAGTATTTCTACATTAGTAACATAAGGACCCAAATCTTCTCCTTATACGTCTATGTCTACAGGTTTGCTCGGCTCACTCACCATGTGTTCACTGGTGGGGACAGAGCCTGAAGCATATACAATTTCAAGAGAGTTTTAGAGAGGATACTTCAACTCTTGGATAGTGTTTATAACCAGAAGTTGATAGCATAGAGATGGAATATACATTCATGGTTTTGACAAAAGACTCTTGAATACTCAAAGAAATTAAGGTATAAGAAACAGAAGCATTTGATATTTAAAGTTATAGTGGAACTGAATATTCTTTCTTTATAGTACCTTAATGTTCTGATTAAGATGCTGGTGCTATCGTAAAGCAATATTAACACCTATTAAGAAACTTAGAAACAAAAGAGTCACGACACCCACCATCTCTGTCCCCATATGGTAAATTCTATTTTGTTCACACAGTAGATTAGCTTAACTTTCCTCAGATAAGTCTGCCATTCTGAAAGGATCATTTATTGAAGGGACCAAAAGGTCAATGAACTGACCAGAAAAGTATATTCTAACTCATTCTGTCAAATGTTTGGCATATTAGAAAGCTAAGGAATAATGGTAACTCCCAATTACTTACCATTTTTATGAAAATCTAGGGTGAATGGAAGATTAACTGAGGTTCAATTTGACTAATTTAAAATAAAACATATGGATTTAATCAGCCATTTAAAACTCTTAAAGTATTGGCTGTTTAAAAGTCTTTTCTCTGAACTAACCGTAAAATAGTTTTGTGGTTCTATGAGTTATTGATTTCTGCCAGTTGTATTAAGCTTTCTATCATCTTATGTAAAGCACCAAAGTTATCAGGAATATGATGCTCACCTAATTACAGTTATTTATACATATTTTCCATCCTCTTTTCCTCTCCCACCTCTCTTTCTTCCTTTCCATCTCTCTTCCCATTTTTTGTTTCTCTTTTTCTTCCCTATTTATCAATTACATGCCAGGTAAGTACACTGCCTGGGTTTGTTCAAAGAGGAAATTAGAATTTCCTTAGAGGTATACACTAAGATTTTCCTTCAATTTGAACCACATGCTTGGGATACATTTTAAGCTTCATCTTTTATATGTTTTAAGTTATAACTCGTATATTCTACTGTCGCGTAGTTTACCTTTCCATTGCAGTACAATGAATGGCCTCATGTCATTCCCAATTAAGCCCTTCCATCATCTGTCCTGATTAGCACAGAGTGGGATTAGGTGACAATGATGATGCAGGCTCTCAGAGGTTACAGCAGAGAGCAGGACCTGGCAGGTCAGTTCACTAAATGCCCCAGCGCCTGCCTCCACTGCAGATATGTCCAATGATGGATGTGCCTTTAATGTGGCATCCAGGTGCCAAGAAAGGTTACGGAGATTTAAGTGGTTGGTTGAAGAGCTGTCTTCTCTTCTTTCACCTTGTAGCTAGGATTCTTCTCTGCACTTCAAACTGGAAAGCTCCTTCGTCTCTCCATGGCTGTTTCTGTTATCAGGAGGCTTACTCTTCCATCCCTTGTTAGCTTTCTCTTTTCTTAGAGTTTTCCTGCTTTTCCCCCAACTCCCAGCTTTCTGGCTGAGCAACCTGACTTTGATAGCAGCCAAAGGATGTTCCCATGCTTTCCTTTGAGTTGTGCAAGCAATAACATTTTACTTCTAACAGTTGGCTATTAGGACCTCTGACCTATCGACTTGCCCAGTTGGGAAGCTATGCCACACAGTGATAAAGAGCTCGGGCTATGAGTCAGATTTAAATCTTGACTCCACCATTTCTAACAGAATGAATTGGAATAAATTGCTCAAATGTCTCTGAGACTCAGGTTTTTTCATTTGAGAGATGGAAAAAATAGGAATAATAGCACTTACTTCATGATGATTAAATAAAATACGACACACAAAAGCGTTTTTCTTTTGTTTGTTTGTTTGTTTGTTTTTGGAGACGGAGTGTCACTCTGTCACCCAGGCTGGAGTGAAGTGGCGTGATCTTGGCTCACTGCAATCTCCGCCTCCCGGGTTCAAGTGATTCTCATGCCTCTGCCTCCCAAGTAGCAGGGACTACAGGCAAATGCCACCACACCCAGCCAAAAGCATTTATTAATACAACAGTAACTGTAACATGGCAAGTATTCAATCACTCTTAATTTTAAAAAAAAAAAACTTTTATTACATGGTGCTCAAGACTTCTTTTTTTCTTGATGCAAAAGATAATTTGAAAAGACAAAAATTGCAAGTTTTGATTTTCTTATGATGCTTGATATCAAAGCCTCAGATACTTAGGATGCCTGTTGTAATTTTCACAATGATTTTTGATAGTATATATCACATTTAATCTTTAGTTTCTTCCCCAAAAACAATGGGCGTGCACACACACACACACACACGCACATGCACAGACACAAAGACACAGACACACACACTCTCTCATTGCTAAGCAGATGTTACCCTGGTACTTTAAATTAAAATGGTCACATTGGCTGGTTGGCATACTAAGAAAGAGTTTCCTTTAGATTAATGTTTGGAAGCACAGTCAACTTAGATTCACTTTTTCTTTTCAATGCCATAAAAATATTATCTGCCGCTTATTAACACTGAGAAATTTGATCACAACTTACACTTGGTTTAGATCAATCCTTATAAAAAAAACATACATTCTATTATAAGAGCTAAAAATGAACTAAGGGCAAAGACATATTGAGAAAGAAAGCAGCATGGGGGTAGATCTGTGAAGAGCGGTTTAAAAGCCTGTATTATACTACTGCCACGTAAGTAGAGAAAGGCTGCTCTCAAACATGTTGCTGAAATGAGAATTGTTTAAAATACAAAAAGGAAGGCAGCTCCATGTGACTATCTTAAAGTCCCAGGGTCACTTACAAAGGAGAACCAGGTGGTGAAACACCCAAGAAACAAACATCATAGCCAGATCTTGACACTAGGGACCCTCTTGAGAGGAAGCACACTAAATATTTTCAAAGACAGATTTTCTTCTGCCTCTGGATTAATGCAAAACTTCAAGAAATCGTATATTAAGAGTAATAATTGGTTGGTATAACTTTGTTTATCTGATTACCTTTTAGGAGCTTTGCGTCGGAATAACTGTTGCATTAAAATAACTCAGATTTCAAGACCCCCAATAAATAGTATAAAATCAGAAGCTTCATAATGCTGGGTCCAGCCTTGAGCAGGTAAAAAAAAAATTCCCCAAGTGTATCGAATGTGCATTTCTTTTAAGACTCACTCATCTACTCACCTAAATTTTACAGATAAGATAAATTAAAGGCCCAGAAATTTGGGAGCAAGGGGAAGTGAATTCAAATTCTTTGGCTATCTATATACTACATGGAAAGCTAAAATGGAGCGGTCACTAAAAGCACAGGTTCAAATAACACTGCAAAGAATTATTCTTATTGCAGCCTTGGGGTAGTTAACTCATTTTTCTGCCTTAATTTCCCCATCTGAGCAGGGGATAGTCATATTACTTGGCATACATGGTTATTATGAGAATCAGGTGAGTTAAGACCCAAAAAGTACAAAAAAACAGAGCCTAGCCAAAAGAAAATACTCAATAAACAGTAGTTGATTGTATTAGGTGACCACCCTTTGCTAAGGTTTTACATACTATCAGGTTGGTGCAAAAGTAACTGCTATTTTTTCCATTACTTTCAGTGGCAAAAACTGCAATTCCTTCTTCACCAACCTAATCCATGCTTAATCAGCTCATCAGCTCTGAACGAGGCTATATTATCCCTATGTTAGAGTGGACACACAGATTCAGAAATGTTAAATAGCCTAGCAGAGTCCAACCACCAGTGAGCAATGGTACAGGCATTCAGACTTACTTTGGAAAAGTCAAAAAACCCAATTCCATGACACACAAGTCCGTTATCTCTTTAACTTTATGAAAAGTACATTTGGTTTTGAATCTTTTTGGCCATTGGAGAAATTAAAATAAACCAAAGCCTTTAAAAAGTTACAGCATAACTTTTCTCCCCTGCAAACTAGAGTGATCCATTTTATACTTTTGCATTCTATTTTTAAAGTGATAATGCTGAAATGAGTGTATCTAAAAGGACTGCATGCTCTTGGGCACATATAAATGTCCCTGGCATGAATTGAATGTGTAATTGTAGTTGTTTTGGGGATGAAGAGGAGAGAAAAAAAAAAAAACCCACAAGTGCAATATAACTGTGGCCATCTGCCTTTAGGTGAAATTCTGTAAGGTTATTTTGAGCTTCCATTGGACGTTGATTTCTATGTGTACTGAGAACACTGCCGACCACCTGCCACTCGTCCATACTAGAATTGACCACGATGGCAGATGAAGCTTCAGAGATTGTCCTTTTCCACCACTGTCACTTGACTGGCCCTCCACCATGTTACATCCCTCTTTCTCCTAAATAATTCCAAAGGACAACAGGTCTCCAGGTGCAGCAGTGTGAGGATTTTATCCTAAGAAAGCAAAGACTAGTAATGCATGAATTTCTTAAATCCAAGCTGGAGTCCAAGGGGAGATTTCATCCAATAGAAACAAGCCGCCCATGCAAACCATCTGCAGAATAACCTCACAACAGACCCAGTGGTGATTTCATAGTTTCCAATAAAACAAGCTTAGAAGCCTCCCAAGGAGACAAATGCTTCTGAAAAATATCTTCCACCGCTTAGCATATGGGTCTGTGAATGCTGCCCAAACAAAAGGATAAAGCAAGGTAGGACAGAGCTCTAGCTGAAAAAATATTTCTCCTCCATCCTTTTGTGATAATAAAGAGATGCTTTTCTTGTCCTTCATTTTTTTTCAAGGGTCAGAGCTCCTATCAAGATGCCCAGTCTTTCTGACTAGTGTTGGGGTTTAGCCATTCTTTCCAGTGCTCAGGGGGAACTAGATTTATTCAAGAAGACACAGCTCTTGATATTTCCAACCATTTTAAATTTCAGCAGCTTGATACCTTCCCCTGCTGAAGGAGATAGGAGGCCAATAGAGAAGTTGGCAAAAACATTTTTTTTCCACTTAAGTCTGTTTCCATTCTCGCCACTCTGCAACTTGATACCAAAGCAGCTTTCCCTCTCCTTCGCGCATGGGCTATGGGATGGTGAGACCAGAAGGTCTAGTCTGCAGGGCAGAGCAGCATCATACATTACCCTGCCATGCACCCTGTGGCTGATAGGGTAGAGGAACTGACTAGCTTGGAAGGGCATTTGATTGGAACCTCCTTGGCCAGAGGCACTGAGAAGGGATGTCTCTTGGCAGAAAGTCACAATGTCATCATACTCTTTCCCCTCCTTCCAGTTCCCACCCTTTGGATTCTTTCTCTCCCTTTGGAAAAAAAAAGCATATACAATATTTGAGTGAAAAAGGCAAGGTGAAGAAAAGAAAATATACTTCTCTCTAATCTCTAATGCAACAGAAGATGATGGTATCCAGAAGCAGAAAATCTCTGTTTGAAAAACTACAACCAGCCTTGCCAAATGCTACCCAATGCATTACGATTAACTGGGTCCCTAATAAACTCCGGTGAAAAAAAGCAGCCATGATGTGGTGAATAATTCAGAATCCACGAAATATTCAAAAGGGAAGCCAGACACTCAACCTTAAAAGGACATGTTCTCCTTAGGTGTAATTTCAAAGATTTGCATTAAAATTTCAACAAAATAAACTGCTGTGAAAGGTAAAATCTGCCTGTGTCACTAGAAGCAGTGGGTTCAGCCAGAGCTGGAACGGTAATATTACAGAAGTTAGGCATCAGGAAATGTGGACTATGTATTACAACCCGCCGTGGGTAGAGAGTATTTCATCATATGGAGATCTGTACTAAGGGTCAGGTCAGTGTGAGATCCAGGATCAGGAATACGGTAGATCTGGTCCACTCAAGTGACTGTATCAGTCAACAGATAGGCAGGCAAAGTGATGGAGGGCATAGGAGAAGTAAGCAGAACCCAGAAGAAGTTCTCACCGTTCCTGCCTTTATAGGTCATTGCATTCTAGTTCCTAAGACAAGACCCATAAATGTGGGATAGAGAATGAAACAATATCATATACAATAAGGCGCAAAATTTTATTAGACACTAGAAAAGTGTCATTGATATTAAAAGTGAAGCCAAAAAATCAGTAAGGTCTATAGTTCTTAGGAAGGGCCCTGAAGAGGTAGAACTTAACTAAAATCTGGAAATTCTGACAGCAGTTCATTGAAGTAAAGTTAGAGCAAAAATTTTCAGGTAAGAGAAAGCTCATGAGCAACGACGTTTAAGTGGAAATGAGGAAGTTATGAGCAGGATAGGGTAAGGCGGACAGATGACACGTAGTGTACGACACGTAGTTGACACGACACGTAGTGAGAACTTTGAAAGATTAGACTGGTTGATCAGGCGGTTTTAATAAAGCCGTGTAATTTCAACCTTGTCCAGTAGACTCCCCAAAGCTATTTAGTTATTTACTAATGTTAGTAGGAGTACTATTACTAATAGTTAACTTATTATGATTATTTTTATTTGTGTATGTGTGTGTGTGGTTTTTTTTTTTTTTTTTCTTTTTCTTAGACAGTCTCACTCTGTTGTGCTTAGGCTGGAGTGCAATGGTGTAATCTTGGCTCGTTGCAACCTCCACCTCCAGGGTTCAAGCCATTCTACCGCCTCAGGCTCCCAAGTAGCTAGGATTACAGGTGCCCACCACCACGCCCAGGGAACTTTTTGTATTTTTAGTAAAGACGGGGTTTCAGCATGTTGGCCAGGCTGGTCTCTAACTCCCAACCTCAAGTGATCTGCCTACCTTGGCCTCCCAAAGTGCTGGGATTACAGGCGTGAGCCACCACGCCTGGCCAACTTTTTTTTATTATTGAGTAACCCTTCAGGAATAGGCACTGTCTAAGCATTTTACGTGCATTATTTCATATGATCTTCATGGCAACCTCAAGTGGTAAGAATCACTATTATCCCCATTTTGAGATAAAGTGTTGGCCGGCACGATGGCTCATGCCTGTAATCCCAGCACTTTGGGAGGCTGAGTAGGTGGATCATGAGGTCAGGAGATCGAGACCATTCTAGCCAACATGGTGAAACCCTGTCTTTACTAAAATGCAAAAAATTAGCTAGGCATGGTGGTGCACACCTGTAGTCCCAGGTACTCAGGAGGCTGAGGCAGGGGAATCCGTTGAACCCAGGAGGCAGAGGTTAGAGCGAGCCAAGATCATGCCACGGCACTCCAGCCTCGTGACAGAGCAAGACACCGTCTCAAAAAAAAAAAATAAAAATAAAAAATATAAGAGAAGATAAAGTGTTTAAAAGTCAAAGAATTTTAGAAAATTCCCTCCATCCAGATCCATACAATGGGATCTGAATCAGAGCTGTCTGACCTCAGAACTTTAGTTCTTCACTCCGGTGCCATAGCTACTTGAGTAAGATAGTAAAGAGATGAAATCTAGTCTTTTCCGCATTAGCAGTAATTAATGAGTCATTATTAGTTGCTGGTGTCCTTATGGTTATATAAGATAGAAATAATATCTGATTTCCCAGAACAGAGGTATGTCATAATTCTGGAGCCCCTACTGGATCCAGGTACTATGCTAGTTGTTCTGCTAATGTTAACTTATCAAATGTCACTTACCCTGGCAACAGAACAGGCAGATGATTTCCTCCCCCCGCCCCCCCGCCACACAATTAAACAGTTAAAATAAGGTCCAGATATACTAAATCTATCACCTGGGTCATCTATATGACAGGCTGGGATTCATATCCAAATCAATCTCTTTCCTAAACTAGAGGTTGGCAAATTGCAGCCTGCAAGCCAAATCTGGCCGACAACCTGTTTTTGCGTGGCCTGTGCAAAGAATGCTTTTTATATTTTTAAAAGATTGAAATGTTTAAATGAGGAGTATTTCATGACACATGAAAATTCTATAATCCCAATTACTGTGTCCATAAATAAAATGGTATTGGAACACCATGCCCATGTGTTTAGGTATTGTCTATGGCTGTTTTCATACTATAACAGCAGAGTTGAGTAGCTGCAACAGAGACTGTCTGGTGTGCAATGCCTAAAATACTTACTGTCTGGCTCTTTACAGATGAATTTTTCCAACCCTGTCCTAAATCGTGATCTTTCTATTATGTCACCTTTCTTCTCATTGTGTCATGCTGTCCCTAAAACATATCCATCCTACAGAATCGAGAAAGAAGTTCAGCTGTGGTACAAGAATATCACAAAAAAAGTGAAGGACATTTCCTCCTCACTTTATTTGTTTTATTTTATTTATTTTCTGAGATGGAGTTTTGCTCTTGTTGCCCAAGCTGGAGTGCAATGGCGAGAGCTTGACTCACTACAACCTCCACCTCTCAGGTTCAAGAAATTCTCCTGCCTCAGCCTCCCGAGTAGCTGGGATTACAGGTGCAAGCCACAACACCCGGCCAATTTTCTTCTATCTTTAGTAGAAATGGGGTTTCGCAATGTTAGCCAGGCTGGTCTGGAACTCCTGACCTCAGGTGATCTGCCCATCTCAACCTCCCAAAGTGCTGGGATTACAGGGGTGAGCCATCGCTCCCAGCCTTCCTCGTCACTTTAAATTTGAGACTTGTAATAACCAGCATGTAGAAGGCTATTTATTTCCTCCTAGGCTGTAGACGTGAAATGCAAATGCAGAGTGATGGAAAAAAATGTGCTATAAGTAGTATTTTGGGAAGATTTTTCTGGAAAAAGGAAGCAAAGTGGATCAGAAGCAAGAAGACCAGTTGGATAATTAGGTGTCGAAGTCTCAAGTTGCTGGAATGTTTGTAGAATGATAGTTATTCCCCTAATCTCAGTCATACAACCAACTGCTTCTGTAGGAGGATATTTGGGAAAAATAAAAATAAGAGGCCTGATATTATAATGTAAGTGTTCATTATTACCAGGTTTCGAACAATCGGCCACTTACAAAGATAATTTAACCTACATACGGCAGCTCTTAAGCTATTCACATTAATCCAGACATCAAGAGGACCATTTTCTGAAATCCTTCATGTGCTGCACCTCTTGTGACAAGTTTGACTAAAAACTATGCACTACCAAACCCTTCATTCAAGCAGTTTATGTCTTCGTGTTTGGAGACAATGATAACTTCTGCCAAGATTTCAATCAGCAATGTGGAGACATTGAATACATTGATCAGTTTTGTGTCCACAGAGTGCCATGATCTCAAAAATTAAGGCAAAGACTAGACAAAATGTGTATCTCACTGCTGCAGGGGAAGCAAAAAGCAAGGTGTCGACATCTAACACGTTAATTATCAACCACGAATTACGGAGAGTCAGACTCCAGTCCACAACCTTTTACAGATCGCAAATCTTAATAACAATAACATTTTTAAAGAAAAATACTGCTTCCTGGTATTTAAGGATCTGATTCTGAAGAATCCCTTTTTTTTTCCTGAGCTCATGTGTCACATTGTCAAGGCTGTGTCAACCATAGAGGTGATATGTCAAAATGACAATCAGTTTACTAAGGTAAAAATAAATGTATTTTCCCCTAAACTGCAGTTTGCTTAACCTCATTTTAAAAATAAACTGCCCAAAGCAGACAGCAGGAAAATTTGGGCATTATCAGTTGCCTACATTTGAGCACTGCTATCTAAAAAAGCACACACCAAAAGCATTTAGGAAGGGGCTGTGCAATGCTTTTTCATTAGGGTCAGTCTGTCAGGTAATTATCCCCTGTGAGTATGTGGACTATAGTCTTTCTTTCTTTCTTTCTTTCTTTTTTTTCTGTGCTAGAGAAAGCCAAAAGAACTGCTCCATACCCAATCCCACTTTCTGGTTCTAAGTGAAGTTTTTCTGGGGTCAGCTCATGCCCCAGGTTCTTTGTGGGCTTGAGGGTCTAAATGTTCTTCCGCATCAGGTCATCTTTTCATTTCAAGATGCCTATTGAGCAGAGTCAAAAGAGCAGCCTCCACAGAGGTTGACAGGAAGAAGTGAAGGGGATTGGAGGAGAAAGGGACACTGGGATCTTGCATTTATTTGAAAAGGGCCAGGGATAAAATGTTAGGCATAGTCAAGCAAATGCACTGTTACAAGACTTCCTCATCTGGCCCACTTATCCCTGGGCCCAGATGGAAAGAGATTGAAAAGTTATTTATTCTAGATTTAGACACAGATTGAATAAGTGATATTTCCTATAAGTAAGTGGAATAGTCTTTTTAACTTATAGGAATGCTTTAATAAAATAGAACTTTATTTAAAGATGACAGTTAATTAATAAATTTTTACCATTATGTATTTTGTTTTAATAAAAAGCAACTATAAAAATACAACTTCCAGCCTTTGGAGGTCTGAGATAATTTTTGACATTTGCAAACATTGCTCACACTCAACAATTGTGGGAACCATGTACCTGAGACTAGAAAATTAAATGTCCAAAATATCAGAGAAAAAAATGCAATATTATTCTACTATGAATGATGCACAAAGCAATGGAATTTGTCTAATAAACTAGTTAGCTTTTATGGTAGATTATTAAATAGATGGTATTAGAAAAGAGATGACCACTGTAAGCCAGCATCAATTTACTACAGACAAACAAATCATGGCTAACAAATCTAATTTCCTTTGACAAAAGGGTTACTAGAATGATTATTCTAGTATTGTATATAATAAATAGTATTGTATATAATAAAGCATTGTAGAGCTCCTATGTCTGGATTTCTATAGAAAGGATGACGAGGCCAGGCACAGTGGCTCATACCTGTAATCCCAGCATTTTGGGAGGCCAAGGTGGGCAGATCACCTGAGGTCAGGAGTTCGAGACTAGCCTGGCCAACATGGTGAATCTGTGTCTCTACTAAAAATACAAAAATTAGCTGGGTGTGGTGGTGGGCACCTGTAGTCCCAGCTACTCAGGAGGCTGAAGCAGGAGAATCGCTGGAACCTGAGAGGTGGAGGTTGCAGTGAGCCAGGATCATGCCGCTGCACTCCAGCCTGGGTGACAAAGTGAGACCCCAACCCCCACCCCCGCCAAAAAAAAATGACAAAGACACCAGCAACATTCTGGTCACCAAAAGGAAAATGTGGACTAAATAATGTTACGGCATATCAGGTGGGACACTTTTGGCAAATGACAGAAACCTAATGCTAACTGGCTGAAGCAGAAGAGTTCTTCTGGCTCAAGTAAGAGAAAAGTCTAGATATGGCTTTGACTCTAGAACATCTTGATCTAAAACTTTGGAAGGTGCAATGAAGATTTGGACTTTTTATCTCTTTGCTCTACTTGGGGCTCTGTCACTTGCATGCTTAGCATGGTGACTCTTAACAATTCTAATCTTACTTCTTCCCAGTTTCAATTCCAGTAACAAAGTCTCTCTTCCCAGCACTACTACAAAGGTCAGGAATTTAAACTCAATAGACTGACTTTTATTATGTTTCCAATCCTTTAGCCAGTGGAAGTCAATATTTTCATTGACCAAGTTTGATCACATGACAGCCTAGGAACCAGGGGTAGACTCAGCTCTCAAAATCATATAGAGTGAGAATGCAGAACAGTGGTTCCTGAAGAAAAAATACACTGCAAGAGGAAGAAAAAATTGATGTTGGATAGCAAAAACAACAAAAGTCTACTACATATAGTCAAGTATATGAATCAGTATATCAGCTTGTACATGTGTTTGATACACACCTCATGGTCCTAACTCTGGTTTGGTACTTTCTGAAGTAATGTTTATCACATTTTTCGTTGACACAAAAGTTTCCTAAAGATTTCAACTGCTTTAATTATGACTCAAAAATGACTTTGACATGTTAGACATTTAGGGCCATAACCAAGATGATGGAATTTTACATGTATATCTGTAAGGCTTTGTATTGATGTTCAAAAATTAATTATTTAAGCAGGGAAGAAAGTTAGTATGACAGCAGTTCATTTGAAAAAGACCCAGAGGTTTGAGTTAACCACGTGGTCAATACAAACATGTCAAAGCAATCTTTAGGTTGCAGTATTAAAAATGTAGTATTCAGCTCAAGGTCAATAATAGCTTCTTTAATTTTTGTGCAAGTCTGATCAGATAGAGAACTTTATGTAGCATTCTGGATATCCTATTTTGATTTGGAGTAATGAACTTTTTAACATTTAACACAATTTATAATAATATATTTGTGTTGTTCTTTGATACATATTTACCTTCCGTCTCTTGAATATAAATTTTTTGAAGCCAGAGTCCTGTGTGTATATGTATGTGCATGTGTGTGTGTTTCTACTGACTATACAGTAGCATTGATAAATATGTTTTATAGAACAAAATAAAAGAAAACTTAAAGTGTGCTGGACCAGGCACGGTGGCTCATGCCCGTAACCCCAACACTTTGGGAGACTGAAGTGGGCAGATTGCTTGAGCCCAGGAGTTTGAGACCAGCCTGGGAAACATGGGGAGACCCCCGACTCTACAAAAAAATAAAAAAATTAGAAGGATATGGCAGCACCTGCCTGTGGTCGCAGCTACTTAGGAAGCTGAGGTGGGAGGATTTCTTGAGCCTAGGAAGTTGAGGCTGCAGTGAGCCAAGGTCATGCCAATGCACTCCAGCCTGGGTGACAAACCAAGACCCCATCACAAAAAAAAAAAAAAAAGAAAGTGTTCTGAAGATGATAAAGAAGGGAGCTAATTTAAGAGCTCTTTTATGAGAATAGATGAAGGAACACACATGCTTACCTTAGCAAAGGAAAATATTAAAATAATGTGATGTCTGTCTTTAAATTTTTGAAAGACCAGTAGAATGAGCAAGTAGTGCCCATAGAATAGTGCCCTCTCTTTTTTATTAACACTCAAACAGAGCTTATATGAACCACTTTAAATAATATTGTACAGGAGTTTCCATGGGGTGGGAGGAGAGATGACTAGCTTGTACATTTCCCTGCAATTTTGATGGAATAAACCATGCTAATTTTGCAAACATTACCAAGCTCCTGGGAACCTCATTTAATTCCTTGGCCAGTCGTGTCAAATTAGTAATATTCTCGGGAGACAGTGTTGTACTGAGCCATGAGTCTTAGTCCATTTTTTGCTGCTATGACAGAATAACTGAGACTGGGTAGTTTATAGAGAATTGAGATCTATTTCTTACAGTTTCAGTGGCTGGGATGTCCAAGGTTGAAGGGCCCACATCTGGCAAAGATTTTCTTGCTACATTATCCCATGATGAAAAAGCCAGAAAGCATGTTGTGATTCACTTGGGGTGACTGGCAAAATATTAAAGGAACTATAGGGAAAGGTTATAAGATATAGTCTCTAACCTTTTGGAAGGCCAAAATGTTTTTATCAACTTAAGGAATGGGCTGAAGGCAGCCAGTTTTTATGTTAAAGTATTAAGTCATAGAGTAAAGATTAGGATAATAAAAGCTTCCCCGGTTAAGGCTGTTTACCCCACACCCCTTTGTCTCTACTCTGTTTACTCATGTAAACTTTGTGCTGGATGGTCCTCTCAGGGTGAGGTTGAAGGGAAGTTACCCGTTAATGGTGCTTATTCTGGGACCCCGGAACCAAGACCTTTTATCATTCGTAAAACCACTCTTTTAGCCACATTAATTATCCACAAGTGTGTTGACGTAGAACCTCTGTTATTAAATCTATACTGAATAAATGGGAGGAGAAATGGGGAGTCATGGTTGGTTAGCTGCAATCACCCTCTGAGAGCAGCCAACAGCCATCCCTAGCCCACTCAGATTCACTGTATTCTGGTGTGTATGAGTGCATTTTATTCATCCGTCACTGAGTCAGGGTCTGCAGAACAGACCTCTGCAGGTGGTGATTAGTGTCTCAGGTGGTGACCCCGGACGTGATTGAGGTCTCAGAAGCATAAATGCTAAAGAGAGCAAGATTGAACTTGCAGGCTCAAGTCCTTTTATAATGCCTTTTGGCATTAGTTCCTTCATGAACATGGAGCCCTCATGATCTAAGCCCTCCTATTAGGCCCCACCTTCCAACATTGTTGCATTGGAAATTAAGTTTCCAGCACATACTTTTGGGGGAACACATTCAAACTATAGCATCATGCAAAAGCTGAAAACTCATATCTGACTATGCTGAAGGTTATAACTGATGGTTTGCCCAAATTAGTTGCAATAGAATCTCATTCTCTTAAATATATAAGAGTGAGGCAATCACCACTTGGGCACATGTGCAAAAGAAGCATCAGGCTTCAAGTCAAGTGTCTCCATCATTTCTCCCCTTCTCCCACTTCCTTCCCAAGAATAGAGTTTTAAAACACTTTTTGTAATAAGTGACCCATTGTCAGGCATTTGAATAATTTTATTGTGTATCTGTATACTTTTGGAATCACGTGTGGCTTAAAGTAATTGTTTATATAACTTGTTTTATATCTGCATACAGACTGCAGCATAAATATATATGTAAATGTTAAATTATTTATGTTGAGAACAGAAACTAGGCTTTGTATGTTGTATATATTCTAAAGGAGATGGCTGTGATCTTTTATTCAAATACCTCTCCCATCTAAAGGGCTGTACCCTCTCTTCTTTAAAAATCTAGATTACATCCACCCTACTAAATACGGTAGGACCTGCAAGTCATGTCCTACCATATTTAGAGCATTTTTATCCACTTTTACTGTCTTATATTATTATTTTTTCACTATCTAAATCCAGCTTTCTGGGTAGCATTATATGCCCAACACTGTGCCATAAATGTTTCAACTTGATGGTAGAAATTTCAACTTGACTGTAAGCAATGAGAGGCGGCCAGAGTGCTGCCTTCCTGTATAAAGCTATATAGAGCCCCACACATTCCTGGGGCTCTACATAGTACAGTCATTTGAGACCAGCCTGGCCAATATGGTGAAATCCTGTCTCTACTAAAATTACAAAATTTGGCCAGGTGTGGTAACACGTGCCTATAATCCCTGCTACTTGGGAGGCTGAGGCAGGAAAATTGCTTGAAGCTGGGAGGTGGAGGTTGCAGTGAGCTGAGATTGCACCATTGGCCTCCAATCTGGGTAACACAGTGAGACACCATGTTAAATAATGACAAAAATAAATAATAATTAAAATCAAAGCTAGGCTTTTTGGGAGAAAAGGATCCTCTTCTCCTGGTACTTTCCATCATTTCTTCAAATGCATCTGTGGAAAACCCTGTGCTTAGCTTCTTTTAAGAGTGTTTTTACAAGGAAATCCATCTATAATCAAAGCAGCAATAATGAGTCAACTTAAGAAACGTGATAATTTCTCCTAAGGGTTAAATTGTTTCAAATCAGGAGTCAAAATTATATTTATACTAATGACAACCTTAAAAATGTAACACAGCATTCAATTTTTGCATTAAAATTACACATTTTAAATACCAAAAGCTTGATGTGAATTTTATACTCTGTTTATGTTAAACCAAAAAAGTGAACTTAAAAGTAATCATGTAAATTGAATGATAATAAGAGTTCTTTTATATTTTTAGACTGCTTCAAATGAATAATTTAAAAGGCATCAAGCAAAATATTTTATTAACATAAAGTTAATGGTATATTTTTATAGTACCTGATTTTCAAAAATTTGCTCTAAGACATTATCATAATCAGCTCATGTCAGTTGTGTGCCATTTGACATACACTATTTTTGAATAAAGTTAATGCACTCATTGGCACAGAAGCTCACTTTAAATCTTATTCCTGAACTCTCACTGTTGGCCTTATTAACATACTTTTAATTTGCCAATTTCTACATAAATCTCAAATGAAGATGGCTTTACTCTTTGAAATGCAATATCTATTTGCAGTGTTTTTGATATAAAAATGTCACATAAAAAATTTTGGTTGTTTTTGTTAAAACAGGATGAAAATCGTAAGAATCAGCAGGTTACCCACCATGAAATGGAGCAGGAGGTATTTTTACTAGAAAATTACATCATGATACAAATAAAACTTTATGGCAGTGACTCTCCTGTAAATTAGATATGTATTCCTTCCCCCATGAATGTGGGCTTTTCTCAATATGTTGGCTTGGATTGTAACATAAATCTATAAATTACATGTGTAAAGGAAAATTGGCTTGTTTTCAAATATGAATTTTCATATATAATAATATTATAGGAAATTATATTTTTGATTAAAAACAGGCAGTTATTCAGTAATTTCTCTCATATATTAAAAATAATGGAATCAATAGCCATTGACACGATAATTTGTCCTCCCTTTTTATATGACATTGAGGCCTATAATACTATAATTTTACTAATATTACAGTAAATAATAAAAAACACTTAAATATTAGTGTGAAATTTGACTTATGACATCAACCCTTTTCTCTTTAGTTGATTCTGCAAGTTTCACCACCAAAAACTTCATTTCCTAAGTGCTTCTCATTACAAATGCCAGATCTATGCAAATCCAACTGCAGGAGTCACAAGCCCATTTTCTTGAATACAAAGGGGAAAAAAAGACTGTCCTGTTGGAGAATTCTAAACATTCTTAGCGTCAATTGGTACCTCATTTAAATGTGTGTGTGTGTGTGTGTGTGTGTGTGTGTGTGTGTATGCTTTATTTTTCATCTTCTACCCAGACTGCTAGAATAAGAGTCATATTCCATCCTTGATTTGACACAAGTCTCAGTGGTGTTTTGTACTTAAATCAAAGACCCAGAATAGTCCTTTAGAAGCCTTTAAATAAATAAATGGATGTAGGAAAGGATATATTTTCTTATTGCTCCTGAGAATTATCTTCAACTCCCATTGGTTGCTCATGAACAAAGAATTTTCCTATTTCTCTTGATGTTTTTAACTTTGTTTTCTTAGCATCTAGGCTTTTTTTTTTTCCTCCAGTGTATGTGTTTTAGTCTAATAGAGCTTTTGAGTGCCCAGGTACTGCTGTGATAAGTGCCACAGAAATACTTATGTAGAAAGATAGATTTCTCTGAAACGGCTTCCATTCTCTTTTTTCCAAACAAAACTTCAGTGATAGAAAAAAAATGCCACTAGTTTATAAAAATCAATGCTGTTTTTGTCTACATAAGGAGTATGAGATTATGTCAAAAGGAGTGATACAATCAATATTGGATTCCTAGAGAATGGCGCCTTCTCCTTAGAAGAAAAACAGTTTTAAAAAATGTCTCAGAAGCATGGTATGTCTCTGAGAATTTCACCCACCTAGCGTGTAAGTGATTGGGTTTCTTTTTTTCTAGCTTTAGTGCTAAATTTAAGAGGAATTAAAAGTTAGTAAATTTCCCAAGCACCATAAAATGAATAAACAGAAAGCGGTAAACTAAGTGAAGTAAGAGAACCAGTGGATGAGCGACTACAGACTCAGAGCTCTCTAGAAGAAACTTGGCATGTTTAATTACCCTTATCAAAGGGCTTGGAACTTTGATAATATAGTATGTAAAACTGTTGCAACATAGGAGAATAGTCTGAATTAAAAATTCCAATTGATGGTGCATCAAAAAAAAAAATCTAAGAAGATGATGAGGGTGAATATGGTGTCCCAGGCGTTTTCCTTCAGTATTTCAGTGTGTTTATAATCACCCAGTAAACATTTGAAGCCCCAACATGTCCAAATGATTAATTTTAAAAAGAAACAAAGCAAGAGGAATTTGGTATGTGCAGTCTAGTGGCTTACTTCAAAGATTCCACGAGAAGAGAGTACTTTGTGATGGAAATTCTTTTCCTTTGGGCTTTCCCATTGCCACACGATATTCAAGATGCTTTTCCCATATTTTCCCTGGCAAACTACAGCCTTCTCTAAAGAAGCCAGACAATTCTTGGAAATAAAAGAGGAAGATGATAGAAATCATTACAGAGTCAGTTTTACAGAAACCGTGTCACCTTGGGGAAGAACCACTGTGTCAACGCTGTGGAGATACACATGGTGGTGAGTTGCTTTACATAATGTTTGTGTGCTTTGAAATCGAAGCGGATCATTTTAATTAATTTCCAGTTCTATTTTGCTCATTCCTGTCAACCACAGACTATTTATGAAACTATTTAAAAGCCAGCTTTATCCTAGGAACATTTCTAGTCTTCCGAATTCGATTTTAACTTGACCCCCCAAGCTTACCTCCAAAATTCACAAAGCGTGTTTCTTTAAGACTTTATTATTATTCTGATGTATTCAGATCTACCCACCCTGTCTCCACTGCTAGACTGTGAGCCTTCAAGAGCTGGAATCTTCTTTCCCTATAAGCCCTGTCACTCTAAACACCCTGTCACTCTCATTGAGTCTGGGCCTCAATGATTATTTTCATGACTGTGGGATTGGTAGACACCCTCCTTCTATCTGAGATGCACTTTCCTCCCTTGTCCACATGGAAGTCCCAATTACTTTCTCTGGGATTTTGCCACATCCTACTCCACCCCAACCAAGGGGGATAAGCAGTGTAATTGCCTGTGTTGTGCCAGCACACTGCACGTACCTTCATTTCAGCACACAACACACAATAGTCTAAACTGCCTTCTCTCCTCCATTCCCTAAGTGTGCTGTTTTCTATGTCTTTATGACCCAAGGATTTAACAAAGTTTTTGGCGTAAGGATAGATATTTGATAAATGTTTATCAGCTGCCTTCATAACTTAGTCATGGCCTCACACAATTCTTTGTTCTCAACAAACATTGATAGCATTGGCTAGAAAAAATGCTATATTTTCCTAAAATTACCTTCTCAGTTGCAGACTCTACAAGGGAGAATAAACATATTTGGTTGTGTGTCCAGTTTCTAACAATCTTTTTCTGAGCAGCCTTTTTAAAATTTCTATTTTAAAAAAAGGGATACCTGTACAGAATGTGCAGTTTGTGACATAGGTATATGTGTGCCGTGACACACATATTAACCCTTCCTCTAAGTTCCCGCCCCCACCCCCCATCCCCCAACAGGGCTTGGTGTGTGTGTTCCCCTCTCTGTGCTAATGTGTTCTCAAAGTTCTGCTCCCACTTACGAGTGAGAACATGCGGTGTTTGGTTTTCTGTTCTTGTGTTAGCTTGCTGAGAATGATGGCTTTCAGCTTCATCCATGTCCCTGCAAAGGACATGATATCTGAGCAGCCATTTTATGTCAAGCATGACCCACCCTTCACCATATATGATGGATAGGTCCAAGACAAGACACCTGACCCAAGCTAGAACAGTGAAAATTTCTCTTCCAAAAACAAAAATGCCAGAGGGGAATGAGAGAGAGGGAGAGAGAAGTTTCAATTGAGATTCTACCTTTGGGTGGCTTTACTTGTAGCAAGGAATCTTGAGATCTGACATTTTCTGTAAAATTATCAATTGTATTCAATTGTACGGAGGGAAAACACTAGGAATGCTAGTCTGGAGAGAGATTTTCAGAGGAGCAGAAAGCAAATGTGAAGGGCAAAGCTCTAGACAATCTTCCTGTTCTAGGTTCTGGACCTGATTTACTGAATTAGCAACACTGCTCTCCTTGAGTTTTGTGAGATATCCCTGTATTCACATAATAAGCTCTCCCTGTTCTATATAGATCAGTTTAGTTTGCTAACTATGATAAAAAAATATGCCTGATTGTTTCAGGGGAAAATGTATTTAGTTATAGAAATGTCTTGAGAGAGATGATTGTCAGCATGATCTTTTTTACGCTTCTGTTTTAGTTGTTTATAGCTGCTGTAAAAAATGGCCACAAACCTAGTGACTTAAACCCACACTGATTTATTATCTTACAGTTGTGGAGGTCAAAGTCTGACACAGATCTCAATGGGGTAACATCATGATATCAGCAAAGTAGCTGCTATCATATTTTCATTCTGGAGAGTCTAGGGGAAAATCAATTTCCCTTTCTTTCCTAGCTTCTAGAGGCTGCCCACATTCCTTGGTTCATGTTCCCCTTCTTCTATCTTCCAAAATAGCAACGGTAGGTTGAGTCCTCACATTGTATGACTAACTTCCTCTTCTGCCTCTTTCTTTCATTTTTAAGGACCCCATAACTCAGAAAAATATTCTTATCTCGAGGTGCTTATCTTAAGCACATCTACAGAGTGCCCTTTCTTAGGTAAAGTAACATATTCACAAGTTCTGGAGAATAGACGTGGACATCTTTGAAAGGGATAGGTGGGCATTATTCTACCAGCCACTTTCCCTCTTAACTCCCCAAACATAAACTATATTACTAGTTTTATTGTATATCCCAATCCACTTCCTCAACTCCCCCCAGACACACATATGCACACACAATTGAGTGTAGCTTCCACAGAAGCCTGAAATTTATTTATTTATTATTTTTTCCCAATGCCTACCACAAAGCCTGATACAGTGTAGGTGTTCAATAACTATCCAATAAACATTGAATGTAATCAGTGCCTCCATAAACCCTTCTACTTTTTCTATCTCTTGTTAGGAAAGAGTTTAAGCCACAGCACATCAGTATACTATTTTTTCTATTTTACAGTATGATCTTGTTAGAGGCCTATAATGTTTACATGCATAGGCTTTGGGTCAATCAGACCTGGGTTTGAATCCTTTCTCCATGGAATCACTATTTCCTGGAATGAGATAAAAAATGAAAAAAAAAAAAAAAAAAAAAACCACTCAGCATGGTTTACCTAATGTGCTGAACATTGTTCTAATAACTTTACATGCATGTTCTCATTTTATTCTCATGAAGGGAAAGTCTATCTGCCTAGTGCAATCATGGATTCACAGGAGGTGAAACAGTATGTTAGCATAGTTTTCTGTCTATTCTGAGGTAAGAATAATGTCTGATTCCAAGTGTGCCCATGTACTAATCCCCAAAGGTGTCTGTATCTTAATCCTTAGAAACTGTGGGTATGTTAGGTTACATGGCAAAGAGGAATTTAGGTGGAATTAAGGTTGCTAATCAGCTGACCTTAAAAGAGGGAGAGTATCCTTGATCATTCAGGTGGGCCTAGGGTAATCATAAAGGTGCTTAAAAGTGGAAGAGGGCAGGAGAAGAGAGAGTCAGAGGAAGATGCTATTGTGAATGAATGGTCATGGCAATGGAGCGCTGCTCTCTGAAGATGAAGAAAGGGGGTCATGAGCTGCATAATGTGGGCAGCCTCTAGAATGCGGAAAAAGAAAGGTGATGAATTCAACCTTAAAGCCTCCAGAATGGAACACAGCCTTGAAGACATCTTGGTTTTATCCCAGTAAGACCCATGTTGAGACTTCTGAGAATTCTGACTTCTGCAAGACTGCAAGACAATAAATGTGTTGTTTTTATCTACTATGTTCATGTAATTTATTCAGCAGCAACTAGAAAACAGATACTGAGCCATTTTTTATTAAAACGTAAGCATATTTTACTACATCATCCACCTTTAAAAAATTGACCCTTTTTATCTTCTCAAGTGAAACTAAACTTTCTCAAATATCATTTTGTTTGGAACAATCATTGCTGGCCTCTCCTCTCTTCTCTCGTTTCATGAAACAAATAAGAACAGCATGCACTTTTCTTAAGTGTATTGCCAGTCTTTCCCCTAAGAATTAAAAATCTGTTATCCATTTAACAACTTAGCCTCACAGTCTCTAAAAAGTGTTAATACACAACAGTTCCAATTCCTTTCCTGTTCAGAAACCAACATTAAGTTCTCAATTTGGAATCAGAACCTTAACTACAGTGCAGGAGACATGAGGGAAGGGGCATTTAGGTTGTTGACTTGGGGAAGATAAGCTACTCAAATCAGGTCTCTTTCCTAGAAAAACAATGGCTTGAAAATCAGGTAAAACGGCTCTCTTCTACCTAAAACTTCCTTAAAATCTCTATCTACAATGGTATTGTTTGACTATTTCTTTCATCTTCCTTATTTCCCTCAATCTGCTTTCTCTCTTTTTCTGTAATTGCCCTCAGCCTTTTCCCAGTCCAGGTTTGAATACCTGTCTCCAAGGGACAGGGAAGAACAACCAAGTCTGAATGCACGCTGATGTTTTAGGACCATGGACAGTAGCATCGTTTGCCCAGTAAACTACGAATGGTATGCCATTATTTTAAAAATTATTTTACTTTAAAATCCATTTCTAAATTTGCCTCTTTCCTTCAAGTCTCTTTCTTTACACATGCCCTGATCTCCAAGCCAACCCTCTCTGGCTTCAAATGCCCCATTAGTAATAGATCTATTGTTTAAAGACATTCATTGGCACCACAGATTGTTTATCCCTTAATATTTTGATTTGTCTCCTTCCCAGGATCACTTCCTGGTTTCCTCTTTCTGCTTCTTTTCACTTTTGCATCCTCAAATAATTGGAGAGAATATATTTAGACTTCAAAATTCATGTTACTCAGCCTCAGTTGAATCCCACCTGTGAGTAATTTATAACATTCGTTTAAACCATATGAAACTTTTACATAAGAAAAATGTTTTAAAAATATGGATATGGGAGGAAAAAGGTTAAATTATAAGCAATTTTATAAGATTTTACACAACTGCTTTTTCTAAGTAGTATTTTCAGTAGAGTTTTAAAAATCTTTTCAACACTCTCAAATGACCAACCTCTCTTTGAATAAATTATTTTATTTCTATTTCACTGGATAGTATCAGTGATCACAAGAAAGGAACTCACTCAATTTTTATTCTTTAGAATTTGTCTATTTTTTCCCTCATATCTACTTTTTCTCTGATCTCAGAGAAGTTCCATAAGCATTAAATCTAATAAGACCTACCACATTTTTTTTGTATTCAAGTCCTAAAATCTCATCTGAAATGCTGTTTCTTAATTATCCTTCATATCCACTTTCTTTTATTTTTTTTTTTTTTTTTTATTGAGATGGAGTTTCGCTCTTGTTACCCAGGCTGGTGTGCAATGGCGCGATCTCGGCTCACCGCAACCTCCGCCTCCTGGGCTCAGGCAATTCTCCTGCCTCAACCTCCTAAGTAGCTGGGATTACAGGAACGCGCCACCATGCCCAGCTAATGTTTTGTATTTTTAGTAGAGACAGGGTTTCACCATGCTGACCAGGATGGTCTCGATCTCTTGACCTCGTGATCCACCCGCCTCGGCCTCCCAAAGTGCTGGGATTACAGGCTTGAGCCACCGCACCCGGCCCGTATCCACTTTCACCACTTGATCATGTCCTTGTTTTTTGCCTTCAAGTCTATTCAGGTTTTTCTTTCTTAACTGAAGCTGCCCTTGACACTGCAACTGCTTACTGAGCTAGCAGCCAGCTTAGGAAAAAAAAAAAAAAAAAAAAAGTATGTTCTACATTCTCTACCTTCACTTTTTTTAACCCTACCTAATACAGCTTTCAGTGCTCGTAGTTCAAGGTTCACTGAAGATTCTTAAATTGGCAGATTTTGTCATTTTCCCCCCTCAGTGTCATCCCAACCCTTGCCATGTTCACCACAGTTTTCACTGTGCATTCATTCCTCAATACTATCGATTTTCTCTTTTGTTTCTCTACTTTTCGGCCCCTTCTGTTCCCAATGGAGAGGGTCTCTACAGGTTTGCTCTTCTGTCATTACAGTGCTTTCTCTGAGAATTTTCTATTTCTGTGACTTTATCACTTTCTGACTGTTCCTGTGTTTATTCAGAAAACTAGCATTTCCTCTTAGTTCCATGCTGTCTCTTTTATCCTTTTAAATTTCTGTATTTTCCTAATGTATGGTTAAAATTTTACACTTTAACTTTTTCTATTTGTCCTTCAGATCCTTTTCATTTTATCCTCCTATTTTTCATACCCCCTCTTTCTTCTGTTTTTTTTAATTTTTATTTTTGTGAAGGAGTCTTGCTCTGTCACCCAGGCTGGAGTGCAGTGGCATGATCTCGGATCACTGCTACCTCTGCCTCCCAAGTTCAAGCAATTTTCCTGTCTCAGCCTCCTGAGTAGCTGGGATTACAGGCATGTGCCACCATACCCAGCTGATTTTTTGTATCTTTAGTAAAGATGGGGTTTCACCATGTTAGCCAGGCTGATCCCGAACTCCTGACCTCATGATCCACCTGCCTCAGCCTCCCAAAATGCTGGGATTACAGGCGTGAGCCACTGCACCCAGCCACCCCTTCTTTCAATTTAATACATTAAAATATTAGGTGGAGTAGGCTTGTCAATAGTGTATTCAAGGATCAATACACTTATTCGATATACTGTGTGCAGGGTTGGGGGAATGTTGGTAGATGTGGGGTTCATCAATTAAGTATGCCTGGTCAATATTTATACTATATTATTTCCTTGGAGCTTTCTGTTGCATATTAAAGGTTCTGAAAAGTCTTTCAGTTAATAAATCTGTTTAACTTTTCAACCCAATGTTCCCAAACTGATTTGATCTCACAACATCCTGTTGAACACAGGAAAATGTCATCATAACATACAGAGCCATTTTCTTCAGAGTCTGACAAATCTGTTTAGATCCTGAGTTTGCTACTTATTAGCTCTGTGGGCAAGCTACTTAGCCTCTCCGGTCTTCTACTTCTTCAGAAATAATAACAACTACTTTGAAGCCATCTCCTAAGGATTAAAGAGAGTATAAGTAAAATATATCACATGGTATCTAGCACACAGCAACTGCATCATAAATGTTGGCATCAACAACGTTGTTATTGCATGAAAATTAAGCATGTCTCTTACACAGGTTACATTACAGGATATTTTGTAGCCTCCATGACTCATGTGTTTCTGATAGACTTTCTTGTACATTGTTTTATTCAATTAACACAGGGTTGAATGCATGATGTATATATTAGAGGGATGAGATAGAGTATAAGGAATAATTACTTAAATCATTCTCTGTTGTCATATCACATAATGACCCAATCTCAGTTGAAGAGGTAAAATTTCTCTACAAATAAATGAAAGCTCAGAAATTGCCTGTGCCTAAAAACCACAACAGATTTTTAAGAGGAAGAATTCCCACAATAAAACAGATGGGTTATAAGCACCTTGGAAAACAACTAGGAAATTGAAATGTATTATTTTCATCATTAATTGCTATGTTCAAAATAGTTACTTGAATGAATTCATTTCCCTCTCCTATGCTACTATCTTTGGTATTCTTATTAAATCAATATGCATCCATCATCACAGAATGATGAAGTTTCTAATATAACTTCCAACAACACTTAACACATTTCAAAGGGATGCCATGTAATTGTTCTGACAGTGTAGCGATGCACCTATCTTCAACACAAACAGAAGTTGTAGGACCTTTTTGGCTTTTGTGTCGATTTGGCTGAAAGAATCTCTATGCTTTAGTTATTTAGGATATAAATTAAAACCAGAAAAACAGTGACACATTCTGTATGATAAAAGAACAAATTTGTTTTAGAAGCAAGCAAAACAAATAAGCCAATAGAAAGCACAATTTATTTTATGTCATCAATGTCAAAGTTTGAATCCAAATGGTCCAATTTGTTTAAGCAAAATGGCCAAACGAGTTTTTCAGAAAATAATTTAACACAGTAATTTCAAGTATATCATTTTTTATTGTGGTTGTAAATTGCCTCATTATCTTTTTTTAAAAAAATATTCTGTATTGAGAGGGTTTACACAGGCTGAATTACACCTGACATGTTAGTCAGGATGACAGCCCAACCAACTTTACCTTCTCACTAAAACCATTTCACCAATGATATCCAGCTCAAGGAAGCCACTGTCTGTGTCAGGGCAAGACAGACTCAAAAACCAGATTTTGCATTTGTTGTTTTTGCTGCTTGGAATGTTCTTCTGTCTCACTGCAATGTTTTTAAAAAAGCTAAGATTTAGGTTGCAATTCTGAGTCTACTAATTATGAGCTCTGATCTTGAGCAAATGATTTAATCTCTATATATTTCTGATTTTTGTCCTGCAAAGCTGGTTAATAATACTATCTACCTCCAAGAAAGAGTCTGAGGATTAAATTAGCTGGTGTATGTAATGCATTTAGAGCGATTTCTGCATAAATGTCACCATATGTGTCTATTTCTATCATCATGATCATCAACGTCATCACCATCACCACCATCTTCTCATGGTTAGCCCCTTCACACCTTGCAGGTGTGGGTCTGAATATTCCCTCCTCAAAGAGTCCTGCACTGGCCAACCTATCTAAAGTAGTTCCCCAGTCATCTTCTTCCTAACACTTGTCACTATCCAAAATGTCTTATTTATTTTCATTTTTCCCTTCTACTTCCTTCAGGCCTTTGTTTAATGTTACATCCCCAGGGCATAACAGATGACCTTGCATATAGTGTATACTCAATAAATATTGAGCTGGTGCTCCATGGTATGGTTGGTTTAAAGGGGTCTGCCTAATAATGTCAAAATCAGTAGAAATGGCTCTTTCCAAGACTAGTCTAAATACTACATATGTACTGGGCATACAGGATGAATGAAGGGAAATCTCAATGGACACTAATACAAAATCAAGATGTGGCAAACTGGATTTCAGGCAGCCTAAGCTTTCAAGTCACGGGAGACTTCCGTGTGTACCATACAATAAATCCTCATTTAATTAATTTGGCCTCATTGGGTCTTCATTCCTATCAAACATGCTTAAATAACACAACTGTAAGTTCTTTGTTCCAGAACTCTATTGCAACTCAGACTGAATTATTGTATGCTGAGATAAAATAAAATAAAATGAAATGAAATATATGCTATGTTCTATTCACTCAAACATGAAAATTAATTTAGAAAATTGGAAATTTGCAACCAGCATGTATAATCAACTGAAAATGGAAGAGGAGTCAATACTTTTCCATAGTCTCATGGGACCTTATATTTGTTGGTTAATTAAAATGACCTGAAGTGTTGAACTTTTTTCTCTAGAGGATATTCTAAAAATTCCTATATTTCCCAGAGGAACAGCCATATTGTTTCACTCTCATTTTTTGTTAGGGAAATAAGGATACAAGCAAGCCAATTAGCGTTTCTGGATTCAGAGTCATTAGAATTTTAGAGTGGACTGGGATCCCACCAACTTTATTTTAAAGGTGAAGAAGATGAGACCCAGAGAGAAAAATGCCTTGCTCAAATTTATACACAATTAGTTTAGGTCTTTTTCCTGTAATAAATTGTGCTTTCTCCCTACAAGATCAAAAAGCTTCTATTAGGGTTCAGCTCAAACTGCTAGAATGTTATAGCAGTTGGTCAAAACAATAACAAGCAATGGTTGTAATGACCAGTAATTGGGCATTTATTTGGTCCAAGCACTACCATTAATATTTAGTGTATATTAAGTTCAGGGCACCCTCAAGGAGTTGTTATCGTTATTACCATTTTGCAGATAGGGAAAGAGAGGCTTAGAGGGGTTGCCTTGCCTAGAATCGCTCAGCTGAAAATTCTTGAAAGGGTATTTAACTCCCAATCTGATAGCAAACAAATCTCATACTTCTAACAATGAGGCAAACTATTGCCCCAGCAGCCAATTCTGGCTCATCATCTGTGTCCGCACATTCTAAATAAGGAATAGTTTTACATTTTAAGTGGTTAAAAAAAGAAACAAGAAAAACATTTCTTGACATGTCAAAATTATATAAAATTTAAATTTCTGCATCTGTAAATAAAGTTTTATTGAAACACAGTCACACTCATTTATATACATACTGTCTGTGGTTGCTTTCATACTTCCATAGTAGTGCTGAGTAGTTACAACAGAGACCACTTAGACTGCAAAGTCTAAAATACTGTAGTTCCTTATCAGCAGGGGGGATATGTTCCAAGACCCCACAGTGGATGCCTGAAATCACGAATAGCAGCAAACCCTACATATAATGCTTTTTTCTGTACATACACACCTATGATAAAGTTTAATATATAAATGAGGCACGGTAAGAGATTAACAACAATAACTAAAGTAGAACAATTATAACAATATGACAGCATCACCACCCTTGAGCTTTGGGGCCATTATTAAGTAAAATAAGAGTGACTTGAACACAAGCACTGCAATATGGATGGCAACAGTCCACGTGATCACCAAGATAACTAACTAGTCACTAAGTGACTAACCGGTGGGTGGCGTCTATAGGGTGCAGATGCTGGATGCAGGGATGACTCACATCCCAGGCTGAAGTAAGACAGCATGAAATTTCATCACAATACTCAGGATAACACATAATTTAAAACGTGTCAATTATTTCTAGAACTTTCTGTGTAATATTTTCAGACCTCAATTTACTGCTGATAACTGAAACCCCAGAAAGTGAAACTGTGGATATGGAGGGACAACTATTATATATTTACCATCTGGCTCTTTACAGAAAGAGTTTGCCGTCCCCTGATTTTAATCATTAGGCTATATTGTCTCCCAAGGGTTACAAGAAAATCATGATAAAACAACTGGGATGAAAAACATCAGCTATGCAAAGAGTACGAATGAATATCTCTCCAAAACAAGGGCAATTTCATTTATGAGTGGAGAGTAATGTCTAAGAGCAACAAGCTGGGGCAAGGAAAATAAGCCTTCACTATATTCTAGCCAAGATAACCATATGACCTTTAAACAGGTCATAGCCATTCCTGAAATGTTTTCTCACACAGCTTGCCCAACGAGAACAAAAAAAAAAAAAAAAAAAAAAAAACTTCACTTCTAATTCACAACAGTGATTAACAAATTGCACTCAATATCTAGGGACCCCTGGGAATCCCTGAGACCCTTTCAGGTGTCTGTGAGATCAAAGCCATTTTAATAATGTTACGAAGATGTTATTAGCCCTTTTCACTCTCATTCATTTACAAGCGTACAGTGGAGTTTTCTAGAGGCTGCATGATAAGTAATATCGCAACAGGCTGAATTCAGAGGCAGATATGAGAATCTGTCTTAAGTCAGATATTAAAGATAGTTGCAAAAAATGTAAGACAATGGCACTCTTTTAACCTATTTCTTTGTGTTAGAAGATATATATGCTTAGTAAAATATACCTTTTATGTCAACAGACACTGGATTATGATTTTACTATACTAATAATTATTTTTAAAAATCTTATTTTTACCTTCCAAAGTAGTAACATTGATAGATATAACTTAGATATAAAAAAGTTCTTCACCAAGTTCAATGGAGTCTTAAGACCAAGAAGTTTGAGAACTGCAAGCCAAGGAGACAGACCTTAGAAGAAGCCAATTATTCCAACACTTGGATTTAGACCTTTGAGAAAATAAATTTATATTGTTTAAACCACCTACTCTGTAATATTTTGTTATGGCAGCCCTAGCAAAATAATGCAGCCTCCTCCTCTAAAATCCTGCTCTTCTAGTTTGTACTCTATTTGTTTGCATAAAGATTTTCACAATCTTTTCTTACTACTTTTTTTTGTCATCTCTCCCACTACGATGTAAGTTTCATGAAGGCTGAGAGCACATCTATTTATTCATTCTGATATTACTGATTTTTAATACAATGCTGCTACATGGTAAGCAACACATAGTTGGTGGCCGAATCTATGAATGGATGTTAACATTTATACCCTTATTTAGTTAATTAGATCACTGCTACTAGCATGTGTGTCTCCTTTATTGAAGGAGATTGTCAATGTCTGGATTTCAGACACTGTGGCTCCTTTTTCTTTATTTGTAAACTTTGTAGGTTGTACTTTAAAAAAGAAAACTGCTGAATGAATGACTTGACATATGGTTGGAGAGCTGGTCTGTTTCCAGAGCTAATGATAATAGAGAAAAATGAATGTTTACTATAAGTACTTTGTGTATAGATGGTCTATCTGAGTTTGAAAGAATTTAGGTTTATGGCAATGCATCTGCTGATGACTAGTCAGTACCACAAGGATATGTAGTATCTATTTGCATAAGTAGATTTGCCTGAGGTTCTTGGTTTTTGTTTGAATGCTAAATCAGAAAGTGTGTGTATATGTGTGCATGCTCTGGGGATTCTAAGAAACCATTAAAAGGAAAGAAAAAAACATCTTTACCTTGCCTAGAATTTTTGAATTGGCTTGAATCCCTATCAAGAATATGGGCTGGAGAGAAAAACTTGGGGGTAATTTTCATAAGACTCTCTGATAATGCTTAGGACCTGAAGCATCATGATGAAGGCCAAATTATAGTAGAGAGATGCTCACTGTTTTTGCATGGAACCTACAGTTTCTGCAAGACTGGAGGCTGAAGGAGCATGTCTAGAAACAATAAACTAGGTAGAAATGCATCTTCAAGGATGTCTGTGGATATAGGTCACTAATAAGGAAATAGTTGAGCAAAAGAGGAAGAAAGAGGGTTCAGCTCTATCTGATGCCAGGCTCATGAGCTCATATGCGGCATAACTGAGGACTCTCATCAAGGCCAGCTGGGGAGGTGTGACTTCACAGCAGGTCTGGAGGCCCTGAGTTAGCCAATGAAAGGAAGAACACAGAAAATGTATGTTGTTAATATGACTATCTGCAGTCCGTGGAGTCTTGGGGATACTTTTTTCTTTATGATTTACCTGATGTAATTCCACATCAAGCCTACAGGGTAGATGTAATGATCCCGTTTTCTGTGCTTGTAAAGTGGAGCTTAGAAAAGTTTAATTACTTGAGAGGTAGCATTTTAACAGTGAGTGGTTATACATTGTGGCTAAGAATGAGGACTGAGGCCAGGCGCCGTGGCGCAAGCCTATAATCCCAGCACTTTGGGAGGCCGAGGCGGGTGGATCATGAGGTCAAGAGATCGAGACCATCCTGGTCAACATGGTGAAACCCCGTCTCTACTAAAAATACAAAAAATCAGCTGGGCATGGTGGTACGTGCCTGTAATCCCAGCTACTCAGGAGGCTGAGGCAGGAGAATTGCCTGAACCCAGGAGGCGGAGGTTGCGGTGAGCCGAGATCATGCCATTGCACTCCAGCCTGGGTAACGAGAGCAAAACTCCGTCTCAAAAAAAAAAAAAAAAAAAGAATGAGGACTGGATTGAGGTCAAGCTTTGCCGCTGATTAGCTGAACATGTCATTTATACTTTCTGTGCCTTGTTGCCTCATTTGCAAAATGGGGATTACAATAATAGCAATATTACTACTAATAATTGTGATAGAATAATATGTATTTCATAGACTTGTGAAGGTTAAATAAATTTAGATGGGTAAATCTCTTAAACAGCTCCTGGCACAAAATAAGAATTCAGGAAGAGTTGTTTTTGTTACTTCAGGTCGCATAATAAGAAAACAGCACAGTCAAAATTCAGAACTCTGATCTATTTGTCTCCAAAGTTTCTGATCCTAAGCACTATGATATATTATTAAAAACAATCCTTTTTTTACCCCTTTCTCTGCCTCTTCCTTCTTCCTCTTCTCCTCCTCCTCCTCCTCCTCCCCTTCCTTCTTCCTCCTATATTTATCTACATAGTGATTGGTAGAGGACTCAGAGGTCAGTGATGGCAAAGGAATGTTTGGCTGTCTGACAACAGACATTTGCCTTCATTTTATTCACTTCTTTGCAAATGCAAGAATATAGCCAGAAATTCTGCTAGGTTTTGAGCTACCAAAATAAATAAGTTGCCATCATTATTTTGGAGCACTGCTAGTGTTTGGAAAACTTTTTTTTTTTACCATACACATGTAGGCACCAGGGCCCTCGTCCTTCGCCCTCTATATCTTCTTTATATCTAACGGGAAGAAGCACTGACAAAATGATTTTCAGGTAATCTCTAGCTTCAGTGCAATGAATGTGTAGGTGCTGAACTTGAAAGCTTGTGACATTTGACAGAATATCCATGGAATTGTTATGCACAGCTATGGTTTGGACTATGTAATATTACATCACAGGAGATGAATGGCACCGTTTCAACAGTTCTGAAATGATAACTTTGTTGACTATGTTTAAGTTTGAAAGACACAGAAAAATAGAAAATGCCCCACGGAACCACTTGAAAATGCAGGCAAGTCATATTTGCAATTGGATGGATGTGACTTCTCATGAAACAGGCTTAAAATAGGATATTGCAAGGAAATGAAATTAAGTACGAAGTGGCAAATTGTTAGCTATGCATGATAATCACTTTGTTCCTGCTGTATTAATTGTTCCTGCTTTATGTGATTCATTATGGAAAAGAGAACCCCTAAATATTGTAGGATCACAATCTTAAGATGGTACAAATAGAAGTTGTGGATCATGTTTCTTTATTCTTTTTAAAATACCAAAAACAAAACAAAAACAAAAAGCCACTAATGTTCTTGATTCTCCAAAGTCAGTCCTATTAAAACAAATCTAATTCCTGAAAACTCTGGAATGCTTCTTTGGGTTTTGTTCGGTAAGAATCTTTGACTAAACCTAGTTATTTCTCCTACCACAACGCATCACAGACAGACCTTAGCTCTTGCTTTCAATAGTGTCAGAGCAATAGCACTTATTTCTAGAAAAGTATGCAAGAAGGCCAGCTGTTGTGACTAGAGAGGGCTTTACTGTACAATCTGTGAAAAAGGTAGAGTTCACCAAGCATAACCGGCAGAAAGATAGCTCCCAAAGAACACTAACACACAAAGTAATCATTAGGAAGTGAAAAGGTTACTGGAGCCAGATTGCCCTTGAAACTAGGGAATCTGGGCCAGTGAATCCTGCCTTAGCCTAGAGCACTCCTCTGTCTATGCAAAATTGGGTATATTTATTCAAATGTGTGTCTGTGTGTGCATGTACACATGGGGGTGTTTTGTGAATAAAATGAAAAAAATAGAGTGGATCATTCATGATTAACTCACCTTGAGAAGTGCCTAGGAAGTTTATTTGAAAATAAGTATATAGGAGAAACATGCTCTTTTTTTCTATGTTAGGGATAGCCTCTCTCTACCAACAGCTTTTTTTGCAAGATAATTTGTAATAATTGCAGAATCATTGTAAAGATTAAACATCTTCAAATTGGCAATGGAAAAAGGAATAAACAATGTATCTAGATTTTCTCTCTATTAGAAGAACTTTTATTAAACATGTAACTCACTTTTTGTGGGGAGAGGTAGGTAGGGAGGATTAAATTTAAGTATTCTTTTTTTTTTTTTTTTTTTTTTTTTTGAAACAGAGTCTCGCTTTATCGGCCAGGCTGGAGTGCAGTGGCGTAATCTTGGCTCACTGCAACCTCCACCTCCCGGGTTCAAGCGATTCTCCCCTCTCAGTCTCCCAAGTAGCTGGGACTACAGGCATGCACCACCATGCCCAGCTAATTTTTGTATATTTAGTAGAGACGGGGTTTCCCCATATTGGCCAGGATGGTTTTGATCTCTTGACCTCACAATTCACCCACCTTGGCCTCCCAAAGTGCTGGGATTACAGGTGTGCACCACCACACCTGGCCTAAAGATTATTTTTTATAAGAATAGAGAAAAACTGTGGCACAGGAGATGACGTATTCTAGTCATTTCTGCCTCTACATTTATGATTTAGGATTTAAAAAAATTTAGTTACTGAGAATTTTGCAGAAGCCAAATGCTACTAATCTAAGAAAGCAAAAATTACATAATTTCCTTGCTGCTATGATACTAGAGACCCCAAATGAGTACTTCAGAATAACACCTATTTTAGGGTGCTTTACGATTAATTTTTTTGTTTTTTTTAGTGGTGTTTTGTGTTTTTTGTTGTTGTTGTTTCTTTGGGTTTGGGATCTTAAGTATCTCACTTCACTGCTGTTAACACGGACTGGTGAGAGATTCTTTATTTTGCTGAGATAAACACTCAGAAATATATCTCTGAGTGACAAAATATTAAGAGACTTGTCTAGGCACAGTGGCTCACACAAATAACCCTAGCATTTTGGGAGGCCGAAGTGGGAGGATTGCTTGAGCCCAGAAGTTTAAGACCAGCCTAGGCAACATAGTGAGACCTCATCTCGACAAAAAATAAAAATAAAAAATTAGCCAGGCATGGTGGCACGCACTTGCAGTCCTAGCTACTCTGGAGGCTGGGGCTAAGGTGGGAGTCTTGCTTGAGTCTAGGAAGTTAAGACTGCAGTAAGCTGTGATCATGACACTGCACTCCAGCGTGGGTAACAGAGCAAGACCCTGTCTAAATAAATAAATAAAAATAAATGGACTTAAATTCTTGAATTGCTGCCAGCTTTGCCATCAAGAATTTGCTCAAATGCATATGAGACAAAAGGTAAAGTTTCCTGTTTGGCCATGCCCTGTTCAATACTTGATAATGTCCAGATTCTTAATTTTTGCTGATCAGATTAATGTAAAATGGTGTTATATTCTTGCTTTAGTCTGCATCTTCTGATTAGTAATGATGTTGAGAATTTCTCCACAAATTTGATAATCATTATTATCTCCTCATTTGTTAATTGCCTCTTTATATCTTTTATTTGCTATTTAAATTAAACTTTATTGGATTGGGCACAGTGACTCATGCCTGTAATCCCAGCACTTTGGAAGGCAAAGGCAGGCAGATCACTTGAAGTCAGGAGTTTAAGACCAGCCTGGTCAATGTGGTGAAACCCAATCTCTGCTAAAAATACAAAAATTAGCCAGGTGTAGTGGTACATGCATGCCTGTAATTCCAGCTACTGGGAGGCTGAGGCAGGAAAATCACTTGAACCTGGGAGGCGGAGGTTGTAGTGAGCTGAGATTGTGCCACTGCACTCCAGCATGGGCGACAAAGCGAGATCCTGTCTCCACAAATTAATTAATGAATTAAACTTTATTCATGAAAACAGTAAGTAGACCAGATTTGGCCCATGGGCAATAGTTTTACAACACCTGATTATATCAGAATAAGTTTTTGGTTTGCTTTGTTTGGTTTTGTTTAATGTGAATATGTACCTGTGTGGTCCAATTCCATATTCTACTTTTAGACTCATGCAGAATATCTTGGTTTATATAAGTGAATTGTCAGCACTTACTCCACATGCATGTTATCCGGTAACATAAATGGAGCTCATCCAGGCATACATCTCTTTCCTTTTATCGGGTAGTACCCCTGTGGTCACATTGTTACGATTCTAACTTAATGTTCCATTTTTTCTTTTGCAATTTTCCCCTAAGTCAAAAATTGACATATTTCATCAATACACAAATATCCACACATTTTAGAGGACATGACTGTTGACTACAGAGATAAAGTTCTCACTTTCCATGACACGACTTAATATGTATTATACCTTTATTTTTTCCATAATTACTTATAATTATTGAATTATTTCAAGAATTAGATAGTATTTGCTTAGTAATCCTGAGACTAAGATTCTCTCTGCACTTAAGGGCTCCCAAGTTCATTAAAAATTTAAATCTAGATGGCTAATAGATATCTTTATATACATCTTTACATTTATTGGTGAATAATGTATGAAACTAAGCTTATTAACAATTATTCCTATTTCTAGATTACTGGATATCTCTATTATTCTTGCAATTATAAATTATAAGTCATTATGAGCCATTATCAAATATTTGAATAAAAGAAAGAAATCCATCCACATTTCCCTTTAGATTCCTCATTTTAAGTCACTGGTTCATGTCCCTCCTATTAGAGTGTAAAACCTTGAAGCCAAGAGCTTTAATTGACAAGCAATTAGGAAGGAAGTCTTCCTTAAAAATTGGGAATGACTGCCTAAAACAAGCAAATTTCATGTGTCTTCACGTACTGAAATCAAATGATTCTGTAAAAATAAATCAAGAAAAAATATATAGATATCAACTCTGAGAACGTCCAACTGGATAAAATTGTTTGTATACACAATTATCAGTCAAAACATATATTCTAAAGAAGAAAGACACATACAATGTCTGTCTGCTTACATTTATCTTCACTTCAAATAAAATTAGTTTTATAATTTTCCCACATCATTAAAAAAAAAAAAAAGTAGGATGGCTGGGCACAGTGGCTCATGCCTGTAATCCCAACACTTTGGAAGGCCGAGGCAGGTGGAACACCTGAGGTCGGGAGTTCAAGACCAGCCTGTCCAACGTGGAGAAACCCTGTCTCTACTAAAAATACCAAATTAGCCGGGTGTGGTGATACATGCCTGTAATCCCAGCTACTTGGGAGGCTGAGGCAGGAGAATCACTTGAATCTGGGAGGTGGAGGTTGTGTTGAGCCGAGATCGTGCCATTGCACTCCAGCCTGGGCAACAAGAGCAAAACGTTGTCACACACACAAAAAAAAACTAGACTAGTTTCCTCACTCCAATGAATGTGAGTTGTTCTTGTGTTAGTCAGACAATAAAGGTGCTAATGAACATGATATCTGGGCCTCTTCCCTTAAATAACGTCTCTGAGGCTGAGCACAGGGGCATATGCCTATAATTTCAACACTTTGGAGGGCTGAGGTAGGAGGATCACTAGAGGACAGAAGTTCGAGACCAGCCTAGATAACATGATGAGACTCTGTCCCTACAGAAAATAAAAAATTAAGCAGATGTAGTGGTACATGCCTATAGTTGTAACTAGTAAGAAGGCTGAGGCAAAAGGGTGATTTGAGCCCAGGAGTTTGAGGCTGCAGTGAGCTATGATTGTGTGCTCCAGTCTGGTCAACAGTGAGACCCTGTCTCTCTTAAGAAAAAAAAAAAGTATCTGTATTAAAAGCTAAAATTTACCACTTAAAGCCTGATAGCTGTGAAACTGTTCAAAATCTATACTTTATTAGCTCACACCTACTTCATATGTTCACGTATTTCCTAACAGAAGTACTTTCTATGTCAAGTGGTGTCCATAACACAAAGGATCAATTGTGTCGGAAGCTAAGAGACTTAGACTTGCTTAGAAACAGAGGAAGGGCATTGCAGTTCTACTTTCTGATCAGAAGATTATAACAATGTAAAAAAAAATCCATTTTTGAGGAGTTCTCCCGATCGTTTCCACCAAAAGGATAAAAGTTTCACCTAGAATAAATTAGATGTTGCCCATTTTAACCTAAATTCTCTCTCCCAAAATTCAGATATTTCTGCAGCAAACAATAAAATAAATGACTGGAATTTTTCAGCGGTATTTAAACAATGGGGAGTCATCTGTGAGCAAAATCACCTTTACCAAGTAATTTTATAACTGTACAAAACATATAAAGGCCACCCACATCTTTAGCTTTATTTGTTGTTCTCTTATAAATCTCCTCTTTCCTCTAGTCTAGGGATTGAGAAACTTCTTCCGTCAAAGATCAGCTGGTGAATATGATAGGCTTTGTAGACGTAGGTCACAAGTGAAATCTGCAATTATAGCATGAAAGCGGCCATACACAATAAAACATGAATGTGTATCTACATGCCAATAAAACTGTGTTTATGGACATGGAAATTTGAATTTCATATAATTTTCATTTGTTCATGAAATGTTTTTGTGTTTTTTTGAAACATTACAAAAATGTAAACGTTATTCCTCACTTACAGGTAGTACAAAATACAGGTGATGGGCTAAACTTGGGTAGCGTGATGTAATTTTCCAACCTCTGCTCTAAACCGCACATTCTATGTGTACTACAGTGTGATGCTTTTATTCTAGCTGATTGCTGTTGACAATCTCCATTTTAATCCTGAAGATAATAAACACTTTCTTCTCACCCTTCCCCTTCTGTTGGATACTGTGGCAAGAAGAACCTACCCCATGTTCCGTTGTTCCATTGTATTTTTCTTTCCCTGACTCTACAAATGGTGCAAAGGGCTATTCATTCACTGTCAGGAAATCAAAATTTTGGAGGGAGAAGCCTGGCTTCCAAGCAGTATCTCCAGGAATACAAACCTCCAGGAAAAAAAAAAAAAAAAAAGAAAAGAAAGCGTGTTCTCTCTATGGTGCTTTCTGTTCCTTTGATTTAAAACATCTCCTGCCACAGTAGAGTGGCAATACTTCAAACAGAGTCAGCTGGATCCTGGATGCTTTCATATCTAACCCTGCACAGTCCACTTCATGTAGGTTATACCAGCAAGATAGCCTCCTCCGTGGGAGAAGATAGGAAAGCTGACTCTGAAAATTATAAAGGATGGCAACTTTCACCTGGAGGGGATTTTTAAAAAATCATAATCTGCCCTGAAATTGCCAGCGTTTCCATTAGGATGTGATTAATTCCACACACAACAACGTGGAAGGGAAGAAGGATGTGGGGAGTGTAGTGTTCAGAGGCTAATTACCATCCGGGAAACAGATGCAGTTCGACTCACCAATCTACAGAGCAGAATCCACAGGCACTCTATTTGTATGAAGGAATTAGCTCTCATCAGAAACAGAATAAAAGTTGCTTTTTCTTTTCCTTTTTCTCCCACTTACAACTCCTGTGTGGCATTGGAAGCATCTGCCTTACTTAGCAGAAATGGCAAGAATTAGCTAAATTATTAAAAGCTATACATGCTTCATCTTTTTGAAATAAAAAAGATTTCTGTATTAAATATTAAATCATTTATTAAAATATTTTGACTTACATAGTAACTGGTAAACAAGTTGTCTTATATTCTTGCATTACTTCTCTCATACCATTTCTACTTGAATAATCGGTTTATCTTAAAATATCACACCAAAGCTAGTCTTGTTTTTCCTTCCCCTTCTTTTCTTCGGGGTAGAGGATGGTAGATATGGGAGATCCTCTATGGTTTTTGCTAATTTCTTCACAGACAATTTTTGCATCTTTCTTTAAGCAGTGAGAATAGTTTTTTCTTTAACCTCTTTAAAAAGAGTGTATAGCAAATGATACGCTTTGCATTTTGATGTTTATGTATCCATCTAAATCTCTGCAATCCCAAAAGTTTGGTGGTTTAAAGGCTGTGCTAACACTATACACAAAGGGTTAGGTTGCCAGTAGACGTGCACGATACACATGTTTTTGGGACTACCTAGCAACTGTTTACCCTACCTTAGACAATATTTTTTGATCATCATTAAGAAATTTGCCCATCCAGTACTTTTAGTCTCTACCACTTCTGGGGGACTTTGGAAAAGGGGTATGTGATTTGGGCCTAAATCTATTACTGAATTCCATTCCTCTAGTCACAGTCATTGGTTCAGGGATGGACATGTGACCAAAGCTTTCCAATGAGAGGAAATCTCAAGACCTCAGTGCATATCAGCAGGAAAGAGATTTCTTGTTTTTTTTCCTGGGCAATAACACTCACGAGATCTGTTAGTAACCATCTGTAACACCACGAAGGAAAACCCTGTCTGAAAATGAAGCCAAACCATGGAGTAGGATGAGGCCAAGAGATCAAAAGAAACTAGACCTTTCTAACATGATTGCCTGGTACACTTGAAGACAAATGGCCTGCTGAATTTTTCATTTGATTTAGCCAGTAAATTCTGTTTGTCTTCTTTTTTTTTTTTTTTTTAAACAGGGTCTTGCTCTGTGGCCCAGGCTGGAGTGCAATGGCATCATCTCAGCTCACTACAGCTTCTGTCTCCCGGGACCAAGCGATTCTCCTGTCTCAGCCTCCCGAGTAGCTGGGAATACTGGCACCTGCCACCATTCCCGGTGGCAGGTGCCTGTAATTTTGTATTTTTAGTAGAAACAGGGTTTCAACATGTTGGTCAGGCTGGTCTCGAACTCCTGACCTCAAGTCATTCACCCGCCTCGGCCTCCCAAAGTGCTGGGATTACAGGTGTGAGCCACCATGCCCAGCCTGTTTGTCTTTTTGTTTACATCAGCTAAAACATGGTCGTACATACTTCTAACAAGTATTACTACCATGCTTCGTGCCTATAATCTTTGATTATGACTTGATTTTCATCTACGTATTATTTGACCAGATAAGAGTATTTCAGAGCATTTTAGAGTCCTTTTAAGAGGCACATGTGCTGAAAGCTTTGTGGTGGTGCGATTAGCTTTGTGGTAGTGTGATTCGTCTGACAGATATGGACAGGCTGGGAGAGGCCAGACTCAGAGAGACAAACCAGAACACAGTTTTAGCATTCTAAATGAGACTTGATGAAGGCCTGGCCTTAGGGGAGAGAGGACACATGGCTATTATCCCTCTAAGCTAAGAGGGAAAAATCCAGGAAATCGCCTGAGGATACATAGCAAAACAAACCTGAAAAAAAGAACACAGAGGAATCCTACTGGTTTCCTTCCTGACCTTCCAGTGTTTTCCTTGCCGTTAACAAGCATTTATGGAGCACCCCCACTGAGGGCCTAAGTAGTATGTTTTGCATTAGGAACCGTAGGAATTCCACATAAAATGTAATTCAGTTTTCCAAGTTGTACCTTGTTCTTTGTTTCCATTTAATATCTACAGCTAATATTCAGAAGGCACAGGGAAGCTGGTAAATTATTTCAAATTTTATTCTAAAGATAACCATGCATCGTGACCCAGTTGCATAGTTTACAGGATACTTTCAGGTTCTTTACAGTTGCTAAATTATGAGTTTTCTGTTATTCAATTAGTTCACACTGACTCCTGGAAGCCAGAGTTCAGAGCTGAAAGCATGGTCAAATTCATAAGATATTTACATATATTCATCACAGCACACCCTTTAGAATGACATTAATTAGAGTAAAATATCTGAATCTCATTGTGTTATGATTAGAGATACCACAGTAATGTAGACTCTGCCACAAGGGTGGAGATATCCATAGCAAGATAATGTTCTGAGCACTTAGAGGAGGCAATGGTAGGCTTCTTGAGAAGAGCATTAAAACACTGATGACTTCTTCTTTTCTCTGAGGCTACAAAGGGGTCATCACCCTTCTTATTAATATTAACTTCAGTGCCCCCAGTGTGGTGCTCAGTGAGAACCCATTGTCTGAGTGTCTGAAAAAGATGGAATGTAATAATGATCATTCCTGTCCATGCTTGTTTAACTTCCTTATGAGCTCCCCTAGAATTACGGATAACTGGAAGAAATTCGTCTTAAAATAATGACTCAAGTATATCTTCTGTTTTGCTGCAGAGTCCTTTTTAAACAGTGATAAAGTTCACGGCACCCTTAAACTTTTCATATAAATGTACAATGTACGTACCCTTATTATTCTTATTTTATTATATAGGTGAACAAAACCAAAGCTCAAAGGAGTTAAGCAGCACGCCTAAACTCACAGTTACAGGCAGAAGGGGTAAGAATTAGCTAAGCAAGTCAATGTTCAAGTCCAAAATCTGCCAATGTGTGGAATTAGCCTACAGGTTAAGCCTCAGATGGAACATATTTAACTGCTGCTCTCATTCCTCTCTCTTCTTTTTCCCTCTCAATAGTAGCTGGGACTGGAAGCTCTGGGAGGTGTGAGGACAGAAGCTGTTTCTTAGTCATCCCTTTTTTTTTTTTTTTTTTTTTTTGAGAGGCAGTTTCACTCTTTGTTGCTTAGGCTGGAGTGCAGTGGCCCGATCTCAGGTCACTGCAACCTCTACCTCCCGGATTCAAGCAATTCTCTTGTCTCAGCCTCCTGAGTAGCTGGGATTACAGGTGCCCACCACCATGCCCGGTTAATTTTCATATTTTTAGTAGAGACGAGGTTTCACCATGTTAGTCAGGCTGGTCTCAAGCTCCTGACCTCTAGTGATCTGCCCACCATAGTCTCCCGAAGTGCTGGAATTACAGGCATGAGGCACCGCGCCCAGCCAGTCATCCTTATTTTAACCCACTCCTGGCACATAGTAAGGGGCTGTATGAAATGAAATACTAGCAATTAAAGACTTGTCACTATATGGCAAGCACAGTATCTCACTTATTCTTTACAGCTACTTTATACGGAAGGCTACTAGTATTCCCAAGAAAAAAATGATGATCAAAGAGGCAAACATGTTTGCCCATGGTCACAAAGCCAGTGTGGTGTGGACACAGAATGATACATTCCAAAGCCAAGGTCTTCCGCTTCAGCGCTATGGGTATCTGATCTAGCAAATGCATTTCTGCATTTGTCTATTGCTGAAGGACTTTGACTTATATCACGCAAATCACTTGACTTCCCAAAATCCGGTTTCTTCAGCTCTTTGTTAGATTTTTACCTTTCTTTAGGGAAGGAGGGGATTATGTCATACCTAAGAACACATATACACACATTAAATTTGTGTTTGCTCATTTACACTGCATCACATCAAATATAATTCAAATAGGAGGTTAAAATTAGATTATGTATCTGGAGGATCCCTTGTGCTCTTCAAACTCTTCAAAATATCGACTTAAGATGTTGACAAATGACCAAAGAGGCATACACTGGTTCAAATTTTTAAAACGGGATCTTATAATTTTAAATTAATTCTATTTTTCTGATATGAAGAAAAGTGAAATAATACTGCATCAGGTAAAATAGGAGAAGTTTCTGAAGTTAGACTGCCAGGTTTAAATTATACATGATGATTAAGCATATTCCCATTTTGCTGAAATTAAATATTGAAATAAATTGTGGCAGTTGATTTGCCTACTGCATGACGAGTTGTTATAATAAAACAGAGAAATGACAATGATTTGAGTTAACATTTACAGATTCCCTCTATTCTAGACAAATGTTTTCTCATCCTCACCATTCTACAAAGTTATTAGTAGCATGCTCATTATATAGTGAGATAGTTGAAGTTGCCATTGGTGAAATAACCTGCCCAAGCTGACAGAGCTAGGAAGGGAAAGGGCAGGTAATAAAAGCCCAGGTCAGTATGTGTCCGAAGTTCATTCTTTTATCAATATATTTCACCAGATAGTGCATTCTGGTGGACAAGACAAAAATATTTTCTTTATTCTTCATTTCTTCTAAGGAAAGCAAAACAAAACTAAAACAAGCAGTAAGAATGATGAATCAATTCTAATGAAAGAATCTGACTAGAGAATAGGCCAAAATGAGTAGAAAGGACATCGTCCATATATAATATTGTTATTAATAAAAACAAGCCTGGCTCACTCCTGTAATTTCAGCACTTTGGGAGGCCAAGGCAAGTGGATCATCTGAGGTCAGGAGTTCAAGACCAGCCTGGTCAACATGATGAAACCCTGCCTCTACTAAAAAGAAAAAAAAATACAAAAATTAACCAGGTGTGGTGATGGGTACCTGCAATCCCAGCTACTTGGGAGGCTGAGCCAAGAGAATCTCTTGAACACAGGAGGCAGAGGTTGCGGTGAGCTGAGATTACACCATTGTACTCCAGCCAGGGTGACAGAACGAGACTCTATCTCAAAAAATGAAAAATATAAATAAATAAATAAAAATAATAAAAAGAAAAACAGTAACCTTTAAAGAAAAAAGACAATATCTTGGGATAAGAGACAAATTAATGACGATATGAGGAGATGAGGGACTAAAAGATGAGATGGACTTCTGTCTATTGAAAAATAAAGACTAGGTAAACATCAACAACAACAACAAAAACCACAAGAATATACATTTTAAGTATACACGTAACTAAATGCTATCAAATAGTATTATGTGGAAAATGGAGACTTGATTTAAAAAGAATATAGATTTTAGAGCTTTAAGCAACTAAATACTATCAAATCAGTAAATACTAATAAAGCAACTAATTCATAAATACTAATAAATCAATATTGAATACCTACGATGTAACAAAATGTATCATTGAACACTGAAAAGTGTAAATAAGGTAGTTGTCTTCTGAAACAGTAGAAAACAAGGTAAGAAAATTAAAGAATCAGGACTAAATTGTTTTCTAGCTTATAATAACCTTAGAATAATGATGAATAACATTTGTAGTACTTTGTGTGTACCTGACTTATATTAAAAGCTTTCTATTTATTTTCTCATTTAGCTCTCAATATATAGGAGGAGATAATGGTATTTTCCTAATTTTATGGATGAAAACTTGCCCAAGTCACAAGTTAGTAAGTGGTAGAAGAGCTGTGATTGGAATCCACTCACACATTCACTACCATTGCAATGTATTACCTTTTGTACTCTTTATATATACAGTAGCTTTTGCCCTTAAGATACATTTATATTAAATTTAACAATTTTTCTTCAGCCTAGCTTTGGGTCATTGTTTAATGCTGATGATCCTCACTTCAAACACAATGCTCTACATTTTTTGTTGTTGTTCTTATAGACTGTGTTTCTTTACACATGAAAAGCTTTCTAGCAGTAGATATGTTTTTTCAAAGAAGTCTGAAATTGAATGGAATATGTAATTCTTAAGAGTTGCTTACTCATATGAAGGGTGCTTTATACACTTCACAAAACTCTGCCATAGAAGCATAATAAAGAATATATTTTCATTTAAAATGCTAAGTCTTTGATCTATGATCTAAATCACATTAATTCAGACTCTGCCAATTTGAAATTCATTGACTTACAGAATTTTAGAGATGAGCAAATTAGAAGGATAAGTAGAAGTTCAGTGGGAATATTTATGCTCCTTAGGAAAACACATTTGGGGTGCTGAAAAAAATAGAAATCTTGTAGCTGTTTACAAACAGTATGCCAATCTCAAATGATTTTTACATCATTATTAAAAGTAGTCTAGTAGTACTTCTTCCTTGTCAGTATATTTGGGTCTCATGTGTACCCAAGGATGACATATATTTTATGATTAGTATACTTTAGCTTAGACTATTTACCTCCATAGAATTGTCTTAAACTTGTGAGTCTGGGATGCATTTAAAATAATTTAAAATAAGCAGCTTAATTTTAATCAAAGCACACAAGACCATATAAACCCTATGCAGCACAGGTATGATCAATATTTCAGTCCTGAATCATCTCAGTAATCTCTGACTTCTTAGAACAGTATTTTTCACACTGTTTTTCTGCAACAAATAAATAGGTATGCGTTAGAAAGAAAAAGTACGCTATCATATAAAGTTTGGGAAATATGAAGGTAAAAAAAGCCACACAACTTGCTTGCTCGTAGACGTCCTCAAAGGGTCTAATGGGTTAATGCATGTGATAAATCTCCAAGAAGTAAATTTTTGTAGATAGTGTTTCCCAATCTTAAATGTCTTTGGACACATCTTTTATTATATTCTGAAATTGTTTTCCACAAAACACCATTTTGAAAAAGTTTCTTTTAGGTTAATCATGACTCGGACACAACCCTGTCTTATCTATAGTTTTCTTTTTCTTCACACTCCTGTCAGCTTTCTGGAGAAGCAGGTGTTCCCGCCAACAAATCAGAGTTGCTTGCAATAACTCCATCTCTTAGCAGCTAGCCTGAAGGCTGTCATTTGCCTTCACTGATTTTGCAAGAAAAGACAATTAATTGCAATATTTAGGCTTTGAAAGCATTGGTATTTTTTGTTTTAGACTCTATAGCTCTGTAGGTACCTCTAGATTAAGATTACAATGCTATATTGTTTTTAAGATTCCATTGTCAACTTCTAAGACTTTCCACAATAGAGGCTCTAGCTGCCTCTACAGCCTCAAGCCAACTATCTGCTTGCATAATTGACCATTTCAGCAAGACTATTTTGTCATTGCATTCTGTTCATTTATTCATTCATTCATTGAAAACATTCATCCATGTCCACAATTTTCCAAGCACTGGATTAGACTCTCACAATATGAGGATGAGTATGACAGACACAGTCACTTACCCTCAAGAGTGTCATCTTTGAATGTAAGGAAGCAGATAATTAAAATAAGCCATTTAAATCCAAGGAAACTGATACAATGTTAGTGGCATGGATGCAAATACAACAGGCAGCTAGCTCAGCCTGAGTGATTCAGGGCAGGCTTTCTAGTAAGACTGTCTTCCAAAATTTAACCTAAGATGAATGCCTGAGTAGGTGATATTTTTTAGTCAAGTGAAGGGAGAGAAGAATGATAGTGTTCCAGGCATAGGGCCGATAAAATAAGAGAAACAGAGGTAAGAGAGAACTTGCCCTATTTGAAGAACTGAAAGACTCCACAGATGGTGTTTATATCAAGAAGAAAAATGAAAAGAGGTGTGTCTAGAGAGGTAAAGAGGAGCAGATCTTGAGCCAAAATATTTTAATCACTACTTCCCGCCTCTTCTCTCCAAATACCAAACACATTAAAATTACTTTGCCCATTTTCCAGTTTTCTTTCCCTAAAATGCTTTATCTAAATTCTATGTTTTGTTTTTTTTTTAAGACTCAGGCAAAAATCACCAACCTCACAGTGATCTTGCATTCCACTAAATTACCCTAAGAGTTTCTATCATCCCCACCCATTACTAACAATCCCTGACAACTAGAAACATAAACAACAATGCATAGTCTCTCATTCCAGCCAGCCCAGAAAGGCTGAGGAAAAGGGTTGCATTGCAGAATCTTTGAAAAGGAAAGAGAAAGCCACCCAAAGAAAGCCATAAATATTCTATACAAAATGATTAAAAATAGAAGAGAAGACTGACCTATTTTGGGAAAATTTTATATCTTATCCACAAACAGCCATTTTAAGAATGTCTCGATATTCTAATATTTTATCCAAAGAAAATAACAGGGCCAGTGCACAATGGTGCACAAAAATGTTCATTAAAGCCTGCTTATAATAGCAAAAAGTTGGAAACAATTTCAAGGTCCTTCAAAGAGGAATCAGTGTTAAAAAAATGATGGTTTATCCACACAAAGGAGTACCATGCAGCCATTAAAAATAACGATGCAGATCTAACTATGCTGAGATAAAAATGTGTCCATGACTTTTTGTTAAATGATAAAAGCAGGCTGCCAATAAGCCTGTATAGTATGATCTCTATTATGTAAAATGTTATAAATACCTAGTCATAGAGAGATGTTGAAAATAATAGTTACCAAAAAGATAACAATGGTTATCTTTTTGGGAGATTTTCAGCCAACTTTTTGTTTTCTTCTTTACATTCTACTGTATTGTTTGACTTATTTTAAATAATGGGCATAGTTTTATAAGGAGGAAAATGAACAATGAGTATAGTCCAATTTTATTTCATAACAATTCCATTTTTAATGGACAGAATAGTCTACTACATTTTTATATGCAGCTCGTTAGGCAAGCAGATCTCAAATATTTTTTTTCCTTGAATATATCCAACAGCTACCTCGCTTGAGCCCTCGTAGACATGAGTCAGGCTGTCGGTCCTGAGCCATGCCAGGAGGAGCTGCCTATAGGTCCACGTTTCTCTCCTTCACTGATCACAGGCATGAACTACTGTATGGCTGTTCTGACATGTCCACAGGAAGTTAACGTCTTCCATATAATATCTGAGTCCTAGGATTTGGAGACATTCATAAGAGCACAGTTGTAAATTTTGACTAGTATTACAGAGTAGAGTGAGGGGACATGTTTTGTCCTTCAAGAAACAAGAGTTTAAATCTCATGAGAATTTGGTTATAGAGGTGCTTTAGTAATATTTTCTCATACTGATGACAGAGTTTTATACATCAAACTAAGTTCTATGAAGGCAGACTCGAAAAGAACCAAGGAAACATAATCTATTATCTTATCATTTAAACTGACAAGCCTTGGTATGTGTACTTAAGTTTCTTCTCTGAGATGCTATCCTCCATTTTCCAGAAAATCCATCATCTTCATCTCCTTTGAAACCAGTTCGCAAATTTTCTCAATCAGAAAACTTCTCTTCATGATTCCTCTTGGCTTAGGGTGTGCTGTGCCCCTAAGCCTGATCTCCTCAGTACCCCGTCTATTCAGCCTCCTACCTATTCATTTGCACATTCAGTTAACGTGGTTTTGTGGGGTTTCCAGGTCTAATTCGTTTCTTGAGCCCTTGGCTTCTGGGACAATTACACATTGCAGATTGTCAAACGTATTCTCTGCTTTTTAATCTGGCATTTGCCCCATCACACGTTTCTGAAATACCCATCAGTGATTGTTATGGGCTCAATTGTGTGCCTCCCTCCCACCCTTCTAAAATTATATGTTGAAGTCCTAAACATTAGTATCTCAGAATGTGACTGTATGTGGATACAGGCCCTTTCAAGAGGTGATTAGTTTAAAATGAAGACATTAGGGTGGGCTGTAATCCAATATGAATGGTGTCCTTATAAGAAAGGAAATTTGGACATAAAAAGAGATACTATGGTTACATGAGTACAGAGGAGACATCATGTGAAAACTCAGCAAAAGGGTGGCCATCTGCTATCCAGTGAGAGGCCTCCAAGGGAATCAAATCTGCCAACGCCCTGATCTTGGACCTTCAGCCTACAGAACTGTGAGAAAATCAATTTCTGCTATTTAAACTACCTAGTCTGTAGTTTTGTTATGGCAGCCCTAGCAAACTAATACAGTTTTATTTCAATTCCATTCCACCATTAAACACTGAACATTGGACTATAAAGGGGAGTAAGTAGTCTTTTCAAATAAACGGTCTCAAATTTCATTATTAAGAAGTCTATTTTGATTCTTTCTTTATGGATTAGGGAGAAATTTACTCTCTATTGTTTCATACCAGTTAAAAAGTAATGGAAATTGGATTCATAATAGACCAAAAATAATTACAATAGCATCCAGACCACGTTGATAAGCAAAGATTTCTATTTATTTATTTTTTTGAGACATAGTCTCACTCTGTCACCCAGGCTGAATTGCACTGGCCCTATCTTGGCTCACTGCAACCTGCCCCTCTCCGGTCCAAGCGACTCGCGTGCTTCAGCCTCTCAATCATCTGGGACTATGGGACATGCTACCACTCTTGGCTAATTTTTTGTATTTTTAGTAGAGGCAGGACTTTGCTACGTTGGCAAGGCTGGTCTCTAACTCGTGGCCTTAAGTGATCCACCCACCTTGGCCTCCCAAAGTACTGAAATTATAGGGGTGATCCATGGTCCTGCCTCTCAAAAACTAATTACAAAGGAAATTATGGGCCAGGCGCGTGGTTCATGCCTGTAATCCCAGCACTTTGGGAGGCTGAGGTGGGCCTGAGCGGAGATCTTGCCACTGCACTCCAGCCTGGGAGACAGAGCAAGATATTTTTTGGAGATGGATCTCAAAAAAATAAATTAAATAAGGGCCAGGCACGGTGGCTCATGCCTGTAATCCCAGCACTTTGGGAGGCTGAGGCGGGTGGATTACGAGGTCAGGAGATCTAGTACATCCTGGCTAACACGGTGAAACCCCACCTCTACTAAAAATACAAAAAAATCAGCCGGGCCTGGTGGTGGGTGCCTGTAGTCCTGGCTACTCGGGAGGCTGAGGCAGGAGAATCACTTGAACTTGGGAGACAGAGGTTGCAGTGGGCCGAGATCGTGCCACTGCGCTCCAGCCTGGGTGACAGAATGAGACTCCATCTCAAAAATAAATAAATAAATAAGAATGAAAATAAAATAAAATAATAAATAAAAGGACATTTTGGCCAGACACGCAGCTAACAACCTGTAATCCTAACACTTTGGGAGGCCCAGGCGGGAGGATTACCCAGGAGTTTGAGGCTGCACTGAACTATGATTGTGCCATTGCACTCCAGCCTGGGTGACACACTGAGACTCCGTCTCTTAAAAAAATATTGGAATTCAATAAAATTAAGAATTTCTTTTTGTCCAGTAAAGGAATTAAGAGTGAAAAGGCAAGATGTAGACAGAAGATATTCTCAACTTTATCCAGAACATAAGGAGGCAAATTCTTTTTAAAAAGTAACTAAATAACCGATTTGAAAAACAGGCATAAGACATGAACAGTTATTTTAGAAAGAGAAAGAAAGAGCAAAATAGAATATCTCAAAGGCCAGTAAGAATAGGAAAAAGTGTTAGTCATCATTACACACAGGAGAAAAGCAAATCAAAATCACAAATACTACTACTATATCTTCCCTTTTCCAGTGTGTCTAAACTTAAAAGCTGGCAATATCAAGTATTGGTAAGGACATGAAGGAATTGGAACTCTCAGACTTTGTTTTACCTTGCTGTTCTATCACAGAAAAAAATACTGCAAAAAGCTAGATACAAAACAGTACATAGAGCACAATACATTCACATAAAGGTAACACTACACAAAATTAGTTTATGGTTTTATAGTGACTAATGTCAGTATAATGGTTAATTGGAAGTGGAAGGCAAGGGTTATAGACAGAAAAAGAAATTTCTAGTGTGGGTCAGGCACGGTAGCTCACGCTTGTAATCCCAGCACTTTGGGAGGCCGAGGTGGGCGGATCACGAGGTCAAGAGATCAAGACCATCCTGGCCAACATGGTGCAACCCTGTCTCTACTAAAAAATATAAAAATTAGCTGTGCGTGGTGGCACACGCCTGTAGTTCCAGCTATTGGGGAGGCTGAGGCAGGAGAATTGCTTGAACCCAGGAGGCAGAGATTGCAGTGAGCCGAGATTGTGCTACTGCGCTCCAGCCTGGCGCCTGGCGACAGACCAAGACTCTCTCTCAAAAAAAAAAAAAAAAACAAAAAAAAAAAAAAGAAATTTCTAGTGTGAAGGAAATATTCTGTATCTTGATTGGTGGTGGTCACATGGGTGTATACGTATAAAAAGCCCACTGAGCTGTGAGCCTAAGGTTTATGCTCTTTTCTCTAGGTATATTGTACCACAATCAGCAACATTTATGTATATATAAAATTTGACAGACCTTAACATTCCATATAACAATCTCTTTTGTCATCATTTATAAGTCATCAGTTATTAATTTGAGACATCTTATTTTTTGAGACTGAGTCTCGCTCTGTTGCCAGGCTGGAGTGCAGTGGCGCGATCTGGAGTGTAGCGGAGGCTGACTTCAATTTCCACCTCCCAGGTTCAAGGGACTCTGCTGCCTCAGCCTCCCAAGTAGCTGGGATTGCAGGCACACTCCACCCCACCCAGCTAATTTTCATATTTTTAGTAGAGACGGGGTTTCATCATGTTGGCCAGGATGATCTCGATCTCATGACCTCAAGATCTACCCCACCTTGGCCCCCCAAAGTGCCGGGATTACAGGTGTGAGCCACTGTACCCGGCCTGAAACATCATATTACTATATTCCAAAGTTAGGTAGCGACGAATTTGCTATTCATATTTTTGTACAATATATATTTTTTTCTGTAACTAGTTATAACTTTTTATATTTTTGCACAATATGTATTTTTTTTCTGTAACTAGTTCTAACAGTTTTCTGTTATGTAACTGCCTAAAGGCAAGCAACATTTTATAAATCTGCCTTTTGAGGCACTTACTATAAGCTAGGCACTGCATGCTGATTGCTGAACAAACATTTCCTTTCATCCTCAACTACCCAGGAAGTACGTATCATTATTTCATTTTTACAGATAAGCCTAAAGTCAACCACCTGGTCAACAGAGGAACAAGATTCCAGCCCTGGTTCTTCTATGTGCAAGGCAGTACTTTTTAGCAATACGATACTATAGTATACTATACTATATGTCACATATACCATAGCCCATACTATACTAGTACTACACATATAGTATGTATATATATAATATACACTATAATACCATAGGAACATCGTCCATTGTTATTATATAATTTTTTGCCATCTCTGCTGGAATTCAAGCTCCCAAAGGGCCAAGATTATATCTTCTATTTCTGTTTTATTGTCTGGCTTTCCTTGAATAGAGAATTAAATGCAATGGATCTTAAATCAATGATGTAGACAATGATAGGATATCAGTACCTGAAGGCAGGGCCAGGGCTAGCATCTGCAATGATGGAAGCTTCTGGATGCATTTCAAAAGTATAGTTCATGACCGAAATCAAAGGCAGACATTCTGCAAATACGTGACAAGGCCATTCTCAATGACAAGAGCGGCAAGCTTAGGCAGAACAAAAATGGACTCTGCATGGTGCAGAGAATTCTCAATTTCCCCGAACATTTCACAGATTTAAAAGCACAAAGGTATTTTGTCCTCTAAGAAACAAACATGAGATTGATGGAGGTAAACGGGAAATAATATTATGTTTCTATGTGTATAGTTTTAAAACCTCCTGACTCGTGCTTCTTATGTTGACTGGAAAATAGTATTTTTTATTTTTAATTTATTCATTTTTCCCAAGAACTATTACTTTGAAAACCCCCCCTTAACTCTTCCTTCATGAGTGCTCATAATGGCCTCTCCTCATCCTCTCGTTCTCGGTGTTCTGACCAGTTTTAGCTGAACTGGTGGAACAGACAGGTTTTTGCCTCTGGCTCCCTCCCACTCTTCCTGTTATCTTTCCTCCCCCAGATGTTCACATATAACGCCCTCCAGTCCTCTCTCTGGTGACACTTGCTGATAACAGTTTTGTTAGGGGCTGCACATTCCAGGGGGATTTGCATTTTAATAGTTTACTCCACCACCTCGGGCCCCTGCACTGGATCACCAGCGAGCAGCCAGATAATATTTAGCCAGCCCAGTGTTTAAAAGACAAGCATTAACTACAAAAACATTGAGACAACATGTGAAAATACAAATACATTTTTTAAAAGTTTCCAGGCTCTTCCGAAATATCAAAGTGTTGGCCACACGTGGCTTGCATTCTCAGATGCAATAATCAGCAGGAACTGTGTGAAGTCTGTCTACTCTAGAAGGTGATGGGGTCACCATGTTGCCACAGTCACCACCACTCCCTATTGCAGCCCTGACAGGGAGAAGTAGTCAGTTGTCATTCATCGGTGTTGGACCTTTTGTTTTACTCGGAGTGTAGAAATATTTCTCAGTATCCGTAGGCCTATTCAATGTCAGAAAATAAAAGCCAGGCTGAGAAGGCTTATTTATTTTTCTTACACCCATTGTGATTTACTCATTTATATGCCGTGACTGAGCCATGTAGACAAGAAGTTTGTAGCCCAGATTTAACCCCTCATGATGGATTTTAAATGTACTATCAGACAGCAGAAACATGCATTCTGGCTATCATTCATTCATTCAGTCAGTCCATCATCACATATTTTCTAAGTATCTGCCATGTGTCAGGTACTGCAATAATCATCAGAAATGATAATGATGACGGTAATGGTGATGTTAAAAATAATAATACATATTTACTAAAGGCCAGATACTATTTTATGAATGCTCTCATTTAATCTTTATCCCAAACCTATGCGGTAGATTCAATTATTATCCTCACAGAAGAGAACACATGCTCTGATTTAATCCTCATTCCAGGCCGGGGGCAGTGGCTCATGCCTGTAATCCCAGCACTTTTGGAGGCTGAGGCGGGTGGATCATGAGGTCAAGAGTTCAAGACCATCCTGGACAACATGGTGAAACCCTGTCTCTATTAAAAATATAAAATTAGCTGGGCATGGTGACGAACACCTGCAGTCCTAGCTACTCAGGAGGCTGAGTCAGGCCAATCGTTTGAACCTGGGAGGCGGAGGTTGCACTGAGTGGAGATTGCACCACTGCACTCCAGCCTGGTGACAAAGCTAGACTCTGTCTCAAAAAAAAAAAAAAAAAAAATCCTCATCTCAAATGTATGTGGTAGATTCTATTATTATCCCCACAGATGAGAACACAGATATTCAGAGAGGCAAAGTAATTTACCCAAGATCTGCTAAGAAGTCATCTTGCTGGGTTATGAAACCAGCAGTCTGCCTACACAGTGGCACAGCCTTAGCCATTATGTAACACAGCCTCTGATATCATAGACACACAGGGCTGGCGCCTTGGTCCTGGGCTTTGTAACAGCTCCTTTACAGTTTCCTTTAAGAGACTACAAATGTAAGGAGACTTCCTGCTTTACCACGTTTTAAAATTTTGCTTGTTCTCGGCATGAGAACCTCCCGTGTCTGTTCAACGTTTTAATCTGGATCATTTACCAAATCCCTCATTTTCCTATATTTTAATTAACTTCTTTTCAGATCAGTCACTGCTGTATCCCCCCTCCTAAGGCTGACTTTATAAATCCCAGTAAGGAAATATAAACAAACAAACAAGAAGAACGCCCACTAATCCTCTCTGGCAATTCCTATGTTTTATCTAATGAGCCCTCATGTATTAGGATAAACAACCCTTCCAAATTATTTGGTTGGAATTTAGAGAATCAATGTTTTTAAGTATTTGGATGATTTTCTTTTCTTCAGTTAATTCAGGTCTAAATAAGCTTCAAATACAAACTCAAGGACCTTGTCCCTTTTTCTTTTTAAACTATCACAAGAACAACTTTTTACAAAAGTTCTATTGGCAGGGAGTTCATGAAGCTTCATCAGACCATCTCACTTCCTCGAACAAAAGGCCAAGTAGTTATCATGGGCAGGCATTTTGTTTCTGATTAATGCCATGTCAAACCTTAAGTGCATTTAGTATAGTCTGACAGTCATACTGTTCATTTGATCCAAATTCCACTTTGTTTTCCAAATGATTCCAGCTTTCTCAGCCTACTACTTGCCTCCACACAGACTTCCCTACCTATTTTAGACTTTAACGTTATGAGATAATCATAACCTCAATTGCCCATGTTCTCTCTCTTCTGTCATTTGAAACCCTGTAAGCAAATGAAACTGTGTTGTTGAACTCTGCTATACTCCTCTCCAACTGCAGCTTCCTTACCTTAAGAAACAAAATAAATGGAGAGAGATCCAAGATGGCTGATCACTGGCAGCTCGGGATTGTAGCTCCCAGTGAAAGCGCAGAGAACGAGAGGACGCCACACTGTCAGACGAATTTTTGTTGCTCACGCATCAGGAGATTCCCAGCAGAGGAGCCTCACGGGTTGCCAGCGCAACTCTTGTGGCCAGCGCAGCGGTTCTTGGTGCAGAGTAAACGGGGACTGGGTCCCCTTTTGGCTGATGTTTGGAGCTCTGGGAAGGCAGAGTCGCCTATTCAGCTGATTGAAGGACAGACTCAAGAAGGAAGCCAGACCCGAGATTCCCGGGCAGAAAAGCACTATGAATCTTAACACCGCTGTTTTGGCCGGCACAGTAGATTGCTCAGATTCCGGTGCTGGGAATCAACAAGTTGGACGTCCACTCAGAGACCTAATTTGATAGTCGGTAATTACAAAGACGACAGGTGGATAAATTTACAATGATGGGAAGAAACCAGCGTAAAAAGGCTGAGAATACCCAAAATCAGAATGCCTCTTCCTCTACAGGGGATCACAGTTCCTCATCAACAAGGGAACAAGGCCTGATGGAGAACGAGTGTGTTCCATTAACAGCTCTAGGCTTCAGAAGGTGGATGACAAGAAACTTCTGTGAGTTAAAATAACATGTTCTAGCCCAATGTGAAGAAACTAAGAACCTTGAAAAAAGGTTTGATGAAATCCTAATGAGAATAGACAATCTAGAGAGGAATATAAGTGAATTAATGGAACTAAAGAATACAATACAAGAACTCCGCAAAGTATGCACAGGTTTTAACAGTTGAATTGATCTAGTAGAAGAAAGGATATCAGAGGTCGAAGACCAACCTAATGAAATGAAACAAGAAGACAAGATTAGAGAAGAAAGAATAAAAATGAATGAGCAGTCTCCAAGAAATATGGGACTATGTGAAAAGACCTAATTTATATTTGATAGGTGTACCTGAATGTCATGAAGAGAATGAATCCAAGCTGGAAAATATTCTTCAGAATATTATCAGGAAAACTTTCCTAACCTAGTAAGGCAGGAAAATACTCAACTTCGGGTAATACAGAGAACACCACAAAGATATTCCTCAAATAGAGCAACCCTAAGACACATAATCATTAGATTCACCAGGGTTGAAATAAAGGAGAAAATTCTAAGGGCAGCTAGAGAGAAAAGTCAGGTTACCCATAAAGGGAAGCCTATCAGACTCACAGCAGACCTCTCAGCTGAAACCCTACAAACAAGAAGAGAGTGGGGGTCAATATTCAATATCCTCAAATAAAAGAATTTTCTACCCAGCATCTCATATCCAGCCAAATTAAGCTTCATAAATGAAGGAAAAATAAAATTTTTCACAAACAAGCAAGCACTCAGAGATTTCATGGCCACCAGGCCTGCTTTACAAGAGCTTCTGAAAGAAGCACTATACACAGAAAGGAACAACCAGTATCAGTCATCCCAAAAACTTACCAAAAGGTAAAGAGTATCTCCATAATGAAGAATCTATATCAACTAATGTGCAAAATAGCCAGCTAGCACTAAATGACAATATTAGACTCACAAATATCAATATTAATCCTAAACTTAAATGGATTAAATGCCCCAATCAAAGACACAGACAGGCAAATTGAATAAAAAGTCAAAACCCATTGGTTCACTGTATCCAGATCCATCTTATAAGCAAGGGTACACAAAGACTCAAAACAAAGGCTTGGTGGAAGACATACCAAGCAAATGGAGAGCAAAAAAAGAAAAAAAAAAGAAGAAAAGAAAACAGGAGTTGTAACTTTCGTCTCTGACAAAATAGACTTTAATAATAACAAAGACTAAAAGAAACAAAGAAGGACATTACATAATGGTAAAAGGATCAATGCAACAACAGGAGTCAATGATCATAAATATATATGCACCAATATAGGAGCACCCAGATACATAAGACAAGTTCTTAAATGACTCATAAAGAGACTTGGCCTCCCGCACAATAACAGTGGGAGACTTTGACACCTCATTGTTAATATTCGACTGATCAACAAGATAGAAAATTAACAGGGACATCTATGATTCGAACTCAGACCTGGAACAAGTAAACTCAGTGAATATTTATAGAATTCTTCACCCCAGGTCCACAGAACATACATTTTTCTCAGTATCATATTACACCTATTTTGAAAGTGACCACATAATTGGAAGTAAATCGCTCTGCTGCACAGCATTTAACAGACTTAAATGAAATATTGGTTGGCTGTTTGTTATTTTCTTCCCTTATTCCTTCCTGTCTCCTCTGTTAAGCATGATTTTCAGCATAAAAGAGGTTTTTAATACCTATTTTTAGATTGCATTCCAGCCTGGGCAATAGAGCAAGACTCCTGTTCTCTCTCCCCCTTTCTCTTTCCCTTTCTTTCTTTCAAAAAAGAAAAAATAAAGAAACAAAATAATTTAAGAAATTGCATTAACACTCCGTTTTACCCCCAAAAAACCATGGTCTGCTGTTTAACGCTAAACAGAGTCATTTATGACTTCAAGATAAATATAAGAGGAACAGGAACAAGAAGAGATCATATGTGTCCTTATTAACCTTCCTCAGCAGTCACACACAAATGAAGTCAGGTAGTGACCAAATCACCGTTCATCCCAGTTCCATTTAGGTCCCAAATACCAAGTAAGCACTCTAGGTAGAAACACAGGGGCCCGTAGTCTGTTTGTCTTCACATATTGAACTTGATCCATATGTCTGTTGCTTCACAGCTCTGTAGCTCCATCGTTCAAGGCATCTCCTGAATTACATTTACATTTCATTTACATTCATTTCATTTACAAATGAAAGTTAAACTTCTCTGGTTAGGTATATTTTATGTTTTCCTAAACACTTCTTCCATCTAGTTCAGGTAGATTCTTCTTGATCATATTAACCACTTTTACTGTTTCTACTGTTTGATACATCGATATTCTGTTTAAGAAATAAAAATAAAAAAACATGGCAGTTCATGGTAGCTCACACCTGTAATCCCAGTACTTTGGGAGGCCGAGGCAGGTGGATCACCTGAGGTCAGGAGTTTGAGACCAGCCTCATCAATATGGTGAAACTCTGTCTCTATAAAGATGCAAAAATTAATCAGGCGTAGTAGCGTGTGCCTGTCGTCCCAGCTACTCAGGAGGCTGAAACAGGAGAATTGCTTGAACCTGGGAGGTGGAGGTTTCAGTGAGCTGAGATCACGCCACTGCACTCCAGCCTGGGTGGCAGAGTGAGACTCCATCTCAAAAAAAAAAAAAAATCCTAACAAACAACAACAAAAACTTGAGAATGGTGTCCAGACTTTCATCAAACATCAAGTCCAATTCAGGCTTTCATCTAACATGTATTTATTGAGCACTTGCCACAGGGCCAGGCTCTGTTCCCCCATGATGAGGCTGTAGTGGTTGGCAAATCAAAGTCCCTACTCCCAGGAGCTCATATGTTACTGGTGGGTAAAGTAGGAAAAAACAAGTAAGCAGTTTTATTTAATAGTAAGTACAGTGAAGAAAATAAAAGAGGCTAAGGTGATGAAGAATAGTGGAGGAACTACCTTAGATTGGATGCTAAAAGGCCTCTCCAGGGAGGCAGAAAGTGGAGAGTATGTTGTATTTTCTTTTCTTGCAAACCCCATATCCTGCTCAGTTCCCTATAGAGGTGACTCATTTTCTCATCACTTGGAGCTTCAGAAATTCCCTGTTGAAATTCTGTTTCCTTCCCACTTCCACTCCCCAATTATTTTGTCATTACTTTCTTCTAACAGTTCCAGATCTTTATGAAGTCCACATCATTTAACTTTTTCATTTTGGCCACTTAACTTGACCCACTTCCATGGCATTTCCCTAAATTCTTTGACATCTTTATTCCCTCCATCACATATTTCCCATTTTGCATCCAATCTTTCAACTTTTCTGAGGGAGGATACATCATTCAAAAAGATCAGGCAACGATTTCCCTGTGTATCAGTCCTTTGATTTATTTCTACTCCAATGACCTCCAGCGCTATACTACTTGGGCAGCCCATTTGCACAGACACACCTGTGCTTCATTAGTAGTCTATGATAGTAACTTTGAACTCGGACTCTTGCATTTACAAGTTCCTATCATTCTACTTTGCATGTGCCTCCATTCTTCTTTGCATTTGGCTCTGTAATTATTCATCTTTAAATCTACTTGCGCCTTTCTGATTCACCTCTGAGGGCTAACTCTGTGTGTGACAAATCTAAGTTCAAATCCCATTACCACTAGCAGCTATAAAACATTGGGGAAAAGTTACTTAGCCTAAGTCTCCTTTTCCTTTTCTGTAAAACACTGATAACATATGTGTTTCATAAGGAATATGTATAATGACCTTAGCATACAGGAAGTGCTTAATGAATGGTTACGGTTGTTACTGTCATTCTCTTTCTACCTAGTCTGGACCTTGACCATCGGTTATTACAATCTTATGCTGCAAAACATTTTGTGAATCATCATCACTGGACAAAAAAAAAAAAAAATCTCTATTCATTTTTCTCTCTAGTTTCCAAATTACTGAATTTGTCAGCAAAATTCCCATAACTGTATTGATGGCTTGTAGTTCAGACTGATGTTATCAAACCTCACAACTGTTATTCACCAAATCTTTTCCTCACTGCTAATTGACTATCCATCCCATTTATTGGAGTCCCTTTTTCTTTTTTATTAACCACAAAAATCCCTGAATGCCCTCGTTCAATTTCAATAAATGATCTAATCTCCCATTTTACTAATGTATCAGGATGTTAAATTCGACTCTTCCTGTTGTCTTGAATTTTCTGCATAGGCCCTTGGCTGAGAATAACACAATAGTTGCCAAAGCCTCCCCCATCCTAAAGAGCTATGCTAAACCAGCCACACAGGACTTGTAAAGAATATGGCTCAAAACCAATTTTGCTACATAGGCCCATCACAACCTTTTGAATGTATAAGAGATTGAAGCTTAAGAGGCCATGAGAGAATATCACTGGGAAGAGTAGCTGAAATGTTGTGACATCCTGTCCTTGCTCCTCACCTGACACCAAGGGAAAAATGATTCAAAACAACCCCAAGTAGACCTTAAAATATAACCCCTGAGTTAGCTTCCAAGATCAGATGAGATCAGGCATGTTCAGAGTGGTAGGGCCATTGATTGTGTCCCTTGCGTTAGGGAATGTAAGATTTGGCGTATGATTCTTCTTGCTGGGAGAAGTCTGAAGGCAAAAGTTGATGTCTAGAGTGATACGCTTTGCAGCAGAGAGGAGAGAAAAGGCTGAATCAGGAAGAAATTGCTCTTCCATTAATAGCCGGAAAAGGTGCAGGTTTCCTGGGAAATAACATGGACCTCAAGGTAGAGTGTTATCCCAGGATCATCTTAAGAACTGCATGGGTCCGGGCATGGTGACTCATATGCCTGTAATCCCAGCACTTTGGGAGACCAAGGCACCAGATCACAACGTTAGGAGGTAGAGACCCTCCTGGCCAACACGGCGAAACCCCGTCTCTACTAAAAATACAAAAATTAGCCAGGCATGGTGGCTCACTCCTGTAATCCCAGCTACTTGGGAGGCTGAGGCAGGAAAATCACTTGAACCCAGCAGGCAAATGTTGCAGTGAGCCGATAGTGCCACTGCACTCCAGCCTGGGTGACACAGCAAGACTCCATCTCCAAAAAAAAAAAAAACAACAACTGTATGGAAGCATGAAGTAACCCCAGACAATGAGAAGAGAAGAGATGAGGACAGAATTGAGAGCAGCCAGCCAGGCTATATTACAGAAGGTGAAATTGGTGTTTCCCTGTGGGAGTACCTTTGAGAAACTCAAAAAGCAGATTATCAAGAGACATAGAGCCTCAAATTATACATCTGTCTCAAGAGAATAAGAAAAACAGATGGCATTGTGCCAGCTACATAGACTGGGCACTTTCCCCCTTATTCTACCTTCTACCTACCTAGATCCTGGAGGAGTAAAAAATAAAACGGGAGTAGGGAGAGGTGAACCATGGAGACAGAAAAATCAATACAGGTATGTAAGCCTAAGGTAAGCCAGAACTGGGAGAGTAGAGACTATTTTAAATTGCATGCCTTTGAGATTAAATATTACATTGGTAGGGACTATTCAATTGGTAGAATAAGGCCAGGCGCAATGGCTTATGCCTGTAATCCTAGCACTTTGGAAGGCTGAGGAGGGTGGATCATTGGAGGTCAGGAGTTCATGACCAGCCTAGCCAACATGGTGAAACCTTGTCTCTACTAAAAATACAAAAAAAGAAAAGTAGCCAGGTTTGGTGGCATGCATCTGTAATCACAGCTACTTGGAAGGCTTAGGCAGGAAAACCACTTGAACCCAGGAGGTGGAGGTTGCAGTGAGTGGAGATCATGCCACTGCACTTCAGCCTGGGCAACAGAGTGAGACTCCATCTCTAAAAAATAAAATAAATAAATAAATTAGTAAAATAAGGTTGATCTCGCATATTAAAAGGACCAGAAAAGCTGTGGTGCCTGGCTGAGATTTCATCTAGATTATGAAAGAATGGGTAGAGGGATCCAATTTAAAGGGCAGTAAGAGAAAAGATAATGTTACCACCTGACTTTACCCTTGCAAATCAGATTACTCAATAAAACAGTAACACCAAGACCCTTTTATGCTGGGCTTTTCTTATTCTGTCTTATTCTGAAAGGTTTACATTTGTTCACTTCTTCTTTCCTTATGTTTCATGACTTAAAAGAAAACTCACAGGCCAGATACAGTGGCTCACACCTGTAATCCCAGCACTCTGGGAGGCTGAGGCAGGAGGATCACAGGGTCAGGAGATTGAGACCACCCTGACCAACATGGTGATACCCCGTCTCTACTAAAAATACAAAAATTAGCTGCGTGTGGTGGTGTGTGCCTGTAGTCCCAGCTACTTGAGAGGCTAAGGCAGGAGAATCACTTGAACCCAGGAGGTGGATGCTGCAGTGAGCCGAGATCCCACCACTGTACTCTAGCCTGTAACAGAGTGAGTCTCCATCTCAAAAAATAAATAAATAAATAAATAAAATAAAATAAAATAAGCTGGGCATGGAGGCATGTGCCTGTAACCCCAGCTACTCAGGAAGCTGAGAGGGAAGGATCTCTTGAACCCAGGAGGCAGAGGTTGCAGTGAGCCGAGATTGCACCATTGCACTCCAGTCTGGGTGGCAGAGTGAGACTTCATCTCAAAAAAAAAAAAAAAAAGGAAAACTCTTTCTCCAGAAGAGTAGGTAATCTTCACCAATGTCTTCCTTCGGTTCTTATTAATCTGCCAATTGATTTTTCTTTTGAATTTGATACTCTCATTTTCCATGACACTGCACTTTTTTTTTTATTACCCATTGTGATAATTTGTTAGTCTCCTTTGGTATTTTTCTTCTTCTGCCCATTATTGATGATTTTTTATGTTTCCTTTGCTCTGTTTGTAGTCTCTCTCTATGGCTCTCCATCTATGGCTTTATATAACACCACTATCATAATTTTCATTGCTACATTTCCAGCCTTAGTGTTTCGCCTAAGTCCCAGATCAAGAGTTTCCAAGGCCTGCAAGATATTTCCATACTTTTATTTCTAGAGTACTTTGCTCCCACTTTGTGTTTCTTTAATTAAATCCTATCTATCTTTTAAGAGAAACTCAAGCGTCACTCATTTTGTGAATTCTTCTCTTAGAGCAAGAAACATATAAATTTCATTCTTCATTGTAATGTACAAAACAACAAATAGTTTTTAATTTTAGTGTCCCATGTGCTGGGACCTCTATGGCAATGATGATGTCTGTCATTTGCACTTTTAAAACACCTAGCTCAGTCCTTCTACAATTACGATATTATTGATCACTGCTAAATTAAACTGAAATAAGTGGTAGAAAAAATGAAGATGACACCTTTGAAAATAATCTATTCAAATATTTAAAATTGAAAACATTAAGGGATGTAGACAAAATGCACAGAAAGGCTAGTACAGGACCTCAGGGAGTCCAATTAGTCCCTCTATATATCCTGACCTGTTTCTTCAAACATTTATTTTTGAATAATTTTCACTTCCTCAAATAAATTGGAAACTTCTTGAAAGTATAGATTTTACCTATCGAGGAAGTAAAGCTGAATATAAATGATCTTGAGTTGGGTTTTAGTTTCAGTAACCAGGATAGTAGGGAAATTCTAAACTTAGCCAAAGCAGTAAGGGAATGAGAATAAACCATACCTAAAATGCTTAAATATGTGTAAGATGCACATAGATATCAAATACATACACATGCATTAGTCTGTATTTAGACAGTTGTGGGACTCTACTGGCTTAATGAATTTGATTTGGTATCACAAAATGAAAATTTTGATGGACATGTTCCTTCACAAGTGACTTGTTATAAAGAAAAAAACAAAACCTTTTGTATTGTGAAAATGAGCATGGTCAGCTGCATACACTCTCCTGAGTTCTGATTCCTGATTCTTGATTGCTTCCATGACAACCATGTCATTTCACTGCCAGAATATCTTATAAACAGTTAAGATGAATGGAAATATATGCATGCTCTCCTGAAATTAATTGTTAAAAAATAAGAGAAGTGAAGTTATTCATTTCGTGAGCTCCATTCTATACGGATAAAGACGACTTTCCTGACTAAGCCCTCTCCACAAGGATCACATTTTATATGCTGTTCATTCTTGCTTAGAGGTTGCCTATTATCATTTTCTAGTTGTTTCACAAATGGATGTCTTGCTTCCTCCAGCAGAATGTGAACCCTTGCAGCTCTTGTCTTGCATTTCTCTTTCTTTGATTGAGCTCTTGCTACATGCCAGATACATATTCATGTCTGTGTATGTGATAATTTTTAATCTTTACAAAAATCAGTTTCAAGATGAGGAAACTGAGGTCCTGTGAAGTTAAGCAATTAATTCACATTTAGCCAAAGAGGAAGACGAGCTTCAAATAAGGTCTAATGACACCAGCCGAGTACTGACTCTTCTTTTTGATGCAATTTAAGGAATTTATCAATGTATCACCTGTTACTTATGTGATAAATTATGTTATTGTTCTCAATTCATTATACTTCTCTGTATCCATGTCTTTTTTTTGTGATGTGACTTTGTAGTTCCTCCATTAAAGAGAGTTTATTTTCTCGCCCCATTGATGTTGAGTTGGCCATGTGCTTGGTTTCCCAATGGAATGTGTTGCTAGTGTGTCCAGAGCTGAGTCTTAAAAGGCAAAGGTTTTTACTTGCATCTCTTCTTTCTGCCGTAGCATGCTCTGGCTATCATACTGAATCAGGGAGGATGAGAGACGCCTGGAGCAGATCTTGACGTAACCTAATGCTTTGAAGTGAGCCAAGCAGATAGCAGGCTAGGTCAGATACCTGGCTGAGCAACCCACAGACAAGTAAACAAGAATAAATTATTGCTGTTGTGGGTCACTGAGTTTTGGAGTGGTTTGTTATGCAGAACTACACTGGCAATAGCTAACTGATACAGGTATCATAACATAACTCTTTATGTTCATACTTAATTTCCTTCACCAGATTATATATTCCAGAGTTGTTACAACTCCTTCTTTAAACCTCAGTAATCAACACAATGTTTTGAAGGTTGCAAGTGTTCAAACAAGGATGAATGAATAAATGTGTATCTTTATTTCCCAAAGTCTGCTGATATGTAAGTCTTGGTGCTTTTGTAATAAAAATACATGAATCTCATGTAATCAAAGATTCTGTAAGATAAAACTTACACTGTGTTCCCTACTCATGGTATTTGTCTCTGGAGAATCCTGACATGTTCCTGCTTAAAATGTCAATTTGCCAAGAAGTGAACTGTTTCAAAATACTAGCATGATCTCTTTAGAAAGGCAGATTCTTGCAGTGAACAGAACTTACCTTTGGTGCTGTAAGCCCAGTTTTGTTATTTATTAGGACTACCAACACAGAACATTGACTTCTCTGAGCCCAAGTTCTCCTATGTAAAATAGGGGTAACAGTATCATTTTAATGGAATTTTTATGCAGATTAGAATTATTGATATAGGTAAAAACCATTAACAAAAATGACTATTTATTAAGGACTTACTATGTGTAATAGATCTTTTACTTAAAACCAGCACAGTAGAAGCACAGCACATTTTTACAGAACATTAATGAGATCTGAAATCATATAATATATAATATTTCCATGACCTTTACAAGCAAAATATTCTGCAAATGAATTCTGCACATGCAGTTGGATCTGGGGCTGGATTTTATGCCCCTTTTCTTTCATTAGTAGTGCTTTTTGGGTGTATGAGTTTGCTTGGGCTGCTATGACAAAATTCCACAGATGGGTGGCTTAAACAACAGAAATTTGTTTTCTCACAGTTCTGTAGGCTGGAATTGTAAGATCCAAGTGTCAGCCAAGTGGGTTTCTGGCAAGGCCTCTCTCTTTAGCTTACAGGCAGCATCTTCTCTGTGTCCACACATGGCCTTTCCTTGGTGCTTACGAAAAGACAGAGAGAGCAAGCTCTGGTGCCTCTTTTGTTTTTTAAATAAGGACCCCAGCCCTCACAGAATAGGGTTGCACTTTTATGATTTCATTTAACTGTAATTATCTTTTTAGACATCCCATCTCCAAATACAATTACAGTGGGGTTTGGCACCACAACATACGAATGTGAGAAGGATAGAATTCATTCCATAAGAATGGAGTAGGGTGGTTTTCCGAATTTGTTAAAAAATTCTTTGATAATCCTCTCTTCATGAGAAGGAACTTCATTCTCGTCCTCTTGAGTGTAGGTTGGACTCAGTGACTTACTTCTCATGAATACACTATAGCAAATTTCACATCAAGAATAGGTTATTAAAAGACTTCAGCCTCAACTTGTGTGCTCTATTTTGCTCCCTTACTCTACTTCATGATTTTTTGAACTGTTTGCTTCAGGGGAAGCTTACAATCGTGAAGAGGCATACATGATGAGGAACAAAGGCCTCCAACCAACAGCCAGTGAGGAATTGACATCTGCTAATAACAAGAAAGTTGTTTTAAATGCTACCTGATTTTCCTTTTTTTTGAGACAGAGTTTCACTCTTGTTGCCTAGGCTGGAGTGCAATGGCACAATCTCAGCTTACTGTAACCGCCACCTCCCGGGTTTAATTGATTCTCCTGCCTCAGCCGCCCAAGTAGCAGGGATTATAGGTATGCACCACTTTGCTCAGCTGATTTTTTTTTTTTTTTTTGTATTTAGCAGAGACGGGGTTTCACCATGCTGGTCAGGCTGGTCTCAAACTCATGACCTCAGGTGATCCACCCGCCTTAGCCTCCCAAAGTGCTGGGATTATAAGTGAAAGCCACCACCCCTGGCCCATGCTACCAGATTTCTTATGGCTGCTTATAGTAAAATATGGGAGAAGAAAAAAATCAACTAAAGGAGAGACTATGCAACTTGAAGAAACCAGGAGCTGATGGTTTTGAAAATTCTCAGATATTCCAAACAGCAAACAATTCTAAAATTAAGAAATAGGTCCTCAGGAAAGCACATGTGCAGGATGGTGCCAGGAAAAGTAGGCTAAAGATGATGCCAAGAATGTGACTAAAATTATTTCCTAAAACCTCTTAAGAATCTATGGTGGTACCTCATCATTCCTTTCAGTCAGACTAGAGGCTCCACTAAAGAGATCAATTGTGTGTCCTATAGAGTCTCTCAATGAAACAAATAGGGATGCCATGAATCTCAAGGGTATTGTCCCTTAGTAGCTTCAGCAGAATCCTAAAATAGGGATCATCCTCAAAAACCAAAAAGTTGAGCTACCATATGATCCTGCAATCTCACTGCCAGGTATATACCCAAAATAAAGGAAACCAATGTATTAAAGAGGTATCTGCACTCCTATGCTTGTTGCAGCACCGTTCATAAGAGCTAAGATTTGGAAGCAGCCTAAGTGCCTATCCACAAATGAATGGAGACAGAAAATGCGGTACACAGACACAATGGAACACTATTCAGCCATTAAAAGAAAAAAGAATGACATCCAACCATTTGCAATAACATAGCTGGAACCAGAGATCATTACATTAAGTGAAATAAGCCAAGCACAGAAAGACAAACATCACATGTTCTCACTTATTTGTGGGATCTAGAGAGCTAAACAATTGAACGCATGGACATAGAGAGTAGAAGAATGGTTACCAGAGGCTGGCAAGTGCGGTGGGGGTGCTCGTGGAGTGGTGGGGATGGTTAATGGGCACAAAAAGTATAGAAACAGTGAATAAGATCTACCGCTTGATAGCACAACAGGGTGGCTTTAGTCAATCATAACTTAATTGTACATTTTAAAATAAAGAGTGCAACTGGATTGTTTGCAATTCAAAAAATAAATGCTTGAGGGAATGGTTACCCCATTCTCTGTAATGTACTTATTTCACATTACATGCCTATATCAAAACATCTCATGTACCCTATAAGTATATACAACTGCTATGTACCCCCCAAAATTTTTTAATTAGTTAATTAATTTTTTAAAAGTAGAGAAAAGCATCTTAAAGAAATTGAGGGAGTGGCTTTTGTCTAATAGTGTTCCACAATAATACTCATAGAAGACCAATATGGTTTTTAATGTAGTGACATTGTCAACTTCAATTCAAAAGGACAGAGACAATGCAAAATAAAGAGGCCATGGGGTTTCAAATTCTTTTTTTTTTTTTTTTTGAGATGGAGTCTTGCCTTGTCACTTAGGCTGGAGTGCAATGGCCATGATCTCGGCTCACTGCAACCTCTGCTGCCCGGGTTCAAGCGATTCTCCTGCCTCAGCCTCTTGAGCAGCTGGGATTACAGGCAACCGCCACCACGCCTGGCTAATTTTCTGTATGTTTAGTAGACATGGGGTTTCATCATGTTGGCCAGGCTGGTCTCCAACTCCTGACCTTGTGATCCACCCACCTCAGCTTCCCAATGTGCTGGGAGTGAGCCACGATGCCTGGCCTGGGGTTTCAAAGTCTACAGGCAGAAAGTGGGCTGAGAAAATGACTCAGCTAGAAACATGTTGTGTTTGGCATCAAAAAGGAAAAAGTACAGCAAATCCAGAGCTGAGATGAGGAAGCTGAGGGCTATGGAGAATTATTCTCAGGCCAGAATAATAATTAGTGAACATCCAACATTTGCTTAGCTGGATTTCACAGGAACTGTGAACCAGTGACACTTGTGTGCCTCTTACCTTCTCATTTGCAGGTCAAGAGTACCTAGAGTAGTTATCTTAAACATGTTCCACTGTTAAAATGTGTGTATGCAGGAGACATACTCATGCTCTCCAGCATCTGTTATCTCCAGATTTTTTAATGATCGTCATTCTAACTGGCATGAGATGGTATCTCAAAGTAGTTTTGATTTGCATTTCTCTAATGACCAGTGATGATGAGCATTTTTGCATATGTTTTTTGGCCTCATATATGTCTTCTTTTGAAAAGTGTCTGTTCATATCCTTTGCCCACTTTTGAATGGGTTTGTTTTTTTTTATTGTAAATCTGTTTTAGTTCTTTGTAGATTCTGGATATTAGCCCTGTGTCAGGTGGGTAGATTGCAAAACTTTTTTCCCATTCTGTTGGTTGCCGGTTCATTCTAATGATTGTTTCTTTTGCCGTGCAGAAACTCTGGAGTTTAATTAGATCCCATTTGTCTATTTTGGCTTTTTCCAATGCTTTTGGTGTTTTAGTCATGAAGTCCTTTCCAATGCCTATGTCCTGAATGGTTTTGCCTAGTTTTTCTTCTAGGGTTTTTATGGTGTTAGGTCTTATGTTTAAGTCTTCAATCCATCTGGAGTTAATTTTAGTGTAAGGTGTCAGGAAGGGGTCCAGTTTCTGCTTTCTGCACATGGCTAGCCAGCTTTCCCAACACCATTTATTAAACAGGGAATCCTTTCCTCATGGCTTGTTTTTATCAGGTTTGTCAAAGATCAGATGGTTGTAGATGTGTGGTGTTGCCTCTGAGGCCTCTGTTCTGTTCCATTGGTCTATATCTCTGTTTTGGTACCAGTACCATGCTGTTTTGATTACTGTAGGCTTGTAGCATAGTTAGGCTTGAAGTCAGGTAGCGTGATGCCTCCAGCTTTGTTCTTTTTTCTTAGAATTGACTTGACTATGCAGGCTCTCTTTTGGTTCCATGTAAAGTTTAAGGTGGTTTTTTTCCAGATCTGTGAAGAAGGTCACTGGTAGCTTGATGGGGATAGCATTGAATCTATAAATTACTTTGGGTAGTTTGGCCATTTTCATGATACTTATTCTTCCTAATCATGAGCATGGAATGTTTTTCCATCTGTTTGTGTCCTCTCTTATTTCATTTATCAGTGGTTTGTAGTTCTCCTTGAAGAGTTCCTTTACATCCTCCGTCAGTTGTATTCCTAGGTATTTTATTCTCTTTGTAGCAATTGTGAATGCTAGTTCATTCTTGATTTGGCTCTCTTTAAGTCTGTTATTGGTGTATAAGGATGCTTGTGATTTTTCAACATTGATTTTGTATCCTGAGACTTTGCTGAAGTTGCTTATCAGTTTCAGGAGATTTTGGGCTGTGACGATTGGGTCTTCTAAATATACAATGATGTCATCTGGAAATATAGACAATTTGACTTCCTCCTTTCCTAACTGAATACCCTTTATTTCTTTTCCTTGCCTGATTGCTCTGACTAGAACTTCCAATACTATATTGAATAGGAGTGGTGAGAGAGAGCCTCCTTGTCTAGTGCCAGATTTCAAAGGGAATGCTTCCAGTTTTTGTCCATTCAGTATGATATTGGCTGTGGGTTTGTCATAAATAGCTTTTATTATTTTGATATATGTTCCATCAATACCTAGTTTACTGAGAGTTTTTAGCATAAAGCACTGTTGAATTTTGTCAAAGGCCTTCTCTGCATCTATTCAGATAATCATGAGGTTTTTGTCTTTGGTTCTGTTTATGTGGTGAATTACATTTATTGACTTGTGTATGTTGAACCAGCCTTGCATCCCCGGGATGAAGCCTACTTGATCATGGTCGATAAGCTTTTTGATGTGCTGTTGCAATTGGTTTGCCAGTATTTTATTTAAGATTTTTGTGTCTCTGTTCATCATGGCTATTGCCCTGAAGCTTTCTTTCCTTGTTGAGTCTCTGCCGGGTTTTGGTATCAGGATAATGCTGGTCTCATAAAATGATTTGGGAAGGATTCTCTTTTTGCATTGTTTGGAATAGTTTCAGAAGGAGTGGTACCAGCTCCTCTTTGTATGTCTGGTAGAATTCAGCTGTCAACCCATCTGGGCCTGGGCTTTTTTTGGGTGGTAAGCTCTTAATTGCTGCCTCAACTTCAGCCCTTGTTATTGGTCTATTCAGGGTTTTGACTTCTTCCTGGTTTAGGCTTGGGAGGATGCAAGTGTCCAGGAGTTTATCCATTTCTTCCAGGTTTACTAGTTTATGTGCATAGAGTTGTTTGTAGTAATCTCTGATGGTGGTTTGTATTTCTGTGGAATCTGTGGTGATATCCCCTTTATGATTTTTTATTGCATCCATTTGATTATTCTCTTTCTTTTTTATTAATCTGGCTAGTGGTCTATTTTGTTGATCCTTTCAAAAAACCAGCTTCTGGATTTACTGATTTTTTTTGAAGAGTTTTTTGTGTCTCTATCTCCTTCTTAAAAAGTTCTGCTCTGATCTTAGCTATTTCTTGTCTTCTGCCAGGTTTTGAGTTGTTTTGATCTTGCTCCTCTAGCTCTTTCAATTTTGACAATAGGGTGTCAATTTTTGATCTTTCCTTGCTTCTCATGAGGGCATTTATTGCTATATGTTTTCCTCTAAACACTGCGTTAAATGTGTCCCAGAGATTCTGGTATGTTGTGTCTTCGTTCTCATTGGTTTTGAAGAACATCTTTGAATGTTCTTTGAAGAGCCAGTTGTTCAGTTTCCATGAAGCTGTGAGGTTCTGAGTTAGTGTCTGTGTTCTGAGTTCTAACTTGATTGCACTGTGGTCTGAGAGACTGTTATGTTTTCCATTCTTTTGCATTTGCTGAGGAGTGATTTACTTCCAATTATGTGGTCAATTTTAGAGTAGGTGTGGTGTGGTGCTGAGAAGAATGTATATTCTGTGGATCTGGATTGGAGAGTTCTGTAAATGTCTGTTAGCTTTGCTTGGCCCACGTCTGAGTTCAAGTCCTGGATATCCTTGTTAATTTTCTGTCTCGTTGACCTGGACCTGTCTAATATTGACAATGGAGTGTTAAAGACTCCGATTATTAATGTATGGGCGTCTAGGCCTCTTTGTAAGTCATTAAGAACTTGCTTTATGTATCTGGGTGCTCCTATATTGAATGCCTATATATTTAGGATTGTTAGCTCTTCTTGTTGCATTGATCCTTTTACCATTAAGTAATGTCCTTCTTTGTCTCTTTTGATCTTTGTTGGTTTAAAGTCTATTTTATCAGCGATTAGGACTGCAACTCCTGCTTTTTTTGCTCTCAATTTGCTTGGTAAATTTTCCTCCATCCCTTTATTTTGAGCCTTTGTGTATCCTTACATATGAGATGGGTTTCCTGGATAGAGCACACTGATGGGTTTTGACTTTTTATTCAATTTGCCAGTCTGTGTCTTTTGATTGGGACATTTAGCCCATTTACATTTAAGGTTAATATTGTTATGTGTGAATTTGATCCTGCCATTTTTATGCTAGCTGGTTGTTTTGCCCATTAGTTGATGCAGTTTCTTCTTTGTGTCCATGCTCTTTACCATTTGGTACATTTTTGGAGTGGCTGGTACTGGTTGTTCCTTTCCATGTTTAGGGCTTCTTTCGGGAGCCCTCGTAAAGCAGGCCTGATGGTGATGAAATCTCTGAGCAATTGCTTGTTTGTAAAGGATTTTATTTTTCCTTCACTTATGAAACTTAGTTTGGCTAGATATGAAATTCTAGGTTGAAAGTTATTTTCCTTAAGGATGTTGAAAATTGGTCCCCACTCTTTTCTGGCTTGTAGGGTTTCTGCTGAGAGATCCCCTGAGTCTGATGGGTTTCTTTTTGTGGGTAACCTGACCTTTCTCTTTGGCTGCCCTTAGCATTTTTTCCTTCATTTCAACCCTGGTGAATCTGATGATTATGTGCTTTGGGTTGCTCTTCTTGAGGAATATCTTTGTGGTGTTCTCTGTATTACCTGGAGTTGAATATTGTCCTGCCTTGCTAGGTTGGGGAAGTTTTCCTGGATAATATTCTGAAGAGTGGTTTCCAGCTTGGATTCATTCTCTCCATCACAATCAGATACACCTATCAAAAGTAGATTAGATCTTTTCACATAATCCCATATTTCTTGGAGAATTGTTTGCTTCTTTTTATTCTTTTTTCTCTAATCTTGCCTTATCATTTTATTTCATTGAGTTGATCTTCAAGCTCTGATATCCTTTCTTCTCCTTGGTCAATTGGGCTATTGAAACTTGTGTATGCTTCACGAAGTTCTCATGTTGTGTTTTTTAGCTCCATCAATTCATTTATATTTCTCTCTAAGCTGTTTATTCTCGTTAGCATTTCAACAAAACTTTTTTCAAGGTTCTTAGATTCTTTGCATTGGGTTAGAACATGTTCTTTTAGCTCAGAGAAGTTTGCTATTACCCACCTTCTGAAGTCTCTTTCTGTCAATTCGTCAGGCTTATTCTCCATCCAGGCTTGTTCCCTTGCTGGTGAGGTGTTGTGATCCCTTGGAGGAGGAGAGGCATTCTGGTTTTGGGCGTTTTCATCCTTTTTATGCTCGTTTCTTCCCATCTTTGTGGATTTATCTCCCTGTGCTGTTTGTAGTTGGTGATTTTCAGATGGGGTCTCTGAGTGGACATCCTGTTTGTTGATGATAAAGTTATTTCTTTCTGTTTCTTTGTTTTCCTTCTAACAGTCAGGCCTCTCTGCTATCGGACTGCTGGAGGTCCACTCCAGGCCCTGCTTGCCTGGGGATCACCTGGAGCAGCTGCAGAACAGTAAGGGTTACTGGCAGTTTCTTCTTCTGCTATCTTTGTCCCAGAAAGATAGCCACCAGATGTCAGCCTGAGCTCTCCTTCATGAGATGACTCTTTGGATATACGGGGGTTGGGGAGCTGCTTGAGGAGACAGTCTGTCCTTTATAGAAGCTCAAGTGCTGAGCTTTGAGCTCTGTTGTTCCATTCAGAGCTGCTGGGCAGGTACATTTAAGTCTGCTGCAGCGGAGCTCGTAACTGCTGTTTTTTCCCAGGTGCTCTGTCTCGAGAAGGTGGGGCTTTATTTATAAGTTTCTATCATGCCTTTTTTCAGGATGCCCTGCCCAGCGGGGAGGTAGCCTAGTCACAGTCTGTTAGCAGAGGCATTGCTGAGCTGCCATGGGCTCTGCCCAGCTGCTGTATGAGCTTCCTTGCAGTTTTGTTTATAGAGGTATAGTTAGAACTGCCTTGGTAATGGCGGTCTGCCTCTGTAATGGTGGACTGCCTCTGTAATGGCAGACTGCCTCGGTATTGGCGGACTGCGTCGGTAATGGCGGACTGCCTCCGTAATGGCAGACGGCCTCGGTAGTGGTGGACTGCCTTGGTAATGGCAGACACCCTTCCCCCACAGAGCTGGACCATCCAGGGTCCAGCTGTGCTTGTTATGACACTCTCAATCCAGAGCGTTTCAGATTGTTGGTCTTTGTGAGGGTGGGACTGGCCGAGCCAGATCACCTGGCTCCCTATTTTAGTCTCTTTTTTTTTCAGTTGCACAGGTGACTCCATCTCCCAGGCATTCCAGTCACCAGTTGAAAAGGGGCCAGATTTGTGTGAGTTTTTGTGCGGAGACCCGCTGTGCTGGGAACTCATGGCACTTTTCTGCCAAGGAATCTCCTGGCCTGACTCCCTATTTCAGCCCCCTTTTTTTCAGTTGAACAGGTGACTCTGTCTCCCAGGTGTTCCAGTTGCCAGTTGAAAAGGTGCCCAGATTTATGTGAGTTTTTGTGCAGAGACCCACTTCACCAGCTGAAACGGCTGTGCTGAGGGCTTGTGGTACTTTTCAGCCCAGGAATCTCCTGGTCTGTGGGCAGTAAAAATGTGTTTCAAGATGCGGTAATCACTCACCCTCTGCATTTTCACTGGGAGCTGCAATCCAGAGCTGTTCCTATTTGGCCATCTTGGATCCCCTCCTCCTACGTCTATGAATTCTTTAATCGTCATCTCTTTAAGAGGCAGAGCTTCATTCTCCTCTCTTTGGGCGTGGTCTTATTAGGCTTCTTGATTGTCAGTAGATTGCTTCTCGTGAATAAAATATAGTGAAAATGATGGGTTGTCACTTCTGACATTAGGCTATAAAAAAGAGTATGGCTTTGTTGGGTGCTATTTCTTGTTCTTGCCTCTCATTCTTTTCTCCTCAGGGTACCCATTCTATGGGTAGCCCGCCACTATGGAGACAACCAAATGACAAGGGAAAGCGACCTCAGACCAACAATTAGCATGGGATTGAAGCCTTCCAACAATCACATAATTGAGCTTGAAAGCAGTTCTACCAGACTCAATCAAGTCCCCAGATAATTATAGCTGTGACTGATGTCAGATTGGAAGCTCATGAGAGTACCCTAAGATTCACTCAGCCGTACTGCTCTAGATTTCTGACCCTCTAGAACTATGTGAAATAATAAATATTTGTTGATTTAAGATGCAACGTGGACTGGGCGCGGTGGCTCAGGCCTGTAATCCCAGCACTTTGGGAGGCCAAGGTGGGAGACCAAATAGCTAATAAATGGCAGGATCAATATTTGAATTCACATCTATGGGTCTTAGGGAGGAAAACATATGCTTTATATAATAAAAATCAAAATATAATAAAGCCACAAACTTTTATAGAAGTAATCTTTGGGCTGACACAGAAAGTCCAGTATCAACATACAAAACTACCATCTGCTTTAGGAGTAACTGAGGTACTGAACGGGCAGGGGAATGTTCAAGAGATGCTTAAGTCTATATACCACAGGGGCCAGGAGGTCTGGTGAAGACGAGGTGAGCTATTCCTTCTCTAGTCCAGCTTTTCCAATTATGTTAATTGTAACAGAACTTGGCTTTCTGGCAATGCAGAGTTAGTGAGGCATTTGACACACTGTAGAATTTAAGTTCAAAAGTAAAATTGTTTAATGAATGCACACCCTACTCCTTATTCATTATGCAAAGTCGGGTTGTAGAGTTTTTCAATATGTACTCTAATTCCCTTTAAGAAACGTGATTTCACATTCCTCATATTAGTGGAGGAAAAAAAAAAAGAGATTCTGCTGGAAAGGGCTTTGGGGTCAGTTAGAAATTCTCCGCTATGTTTTTGTAAAGGAAGATATAATCCCCTTTTCTCAGCTATTGTGTTTTATTCTGTTGAGGGTTGATGGCTGTAAAACACAGCACCTCCCCTTCGACTTTTCCATATAACTTGATTAGACAGGAATAATCTCTTATGCTTTCATGCACAAATTTCAGAGTGACCCAGAACAAACGAGTTTCCTTCATCACCATAGCAACCAGGACTATGGAAAAATGCCACTCACTAGGCTATGCAAGTCAGATTTCATTCCTTTGATGTTAATTAACAAATTGCTTTCAGAAAATCAATGAGCTCCCCTGCTCCCCTGTAAATGTTTGTGATATATTTTTTAATACTTCCTAAAGTGATGTGGTGGAGGAATGGATGGGAGAGACTGAACAAAATAGAACACTAACTTTTCCTGGTATAATTCAGTGATGATTGGGAATGCAAGAGTGAATTTGGCCAAGAGTTGAATTCACTCGGATTTCCTAGTCATTGAGTCACACACCTAACTCCATGTTTTCTTATTTAACAAGTGACTTTTCTCTTACAAAAAAGTGGCTGCTTCCTTTCCAGGAAAAGAAATATAGAAATGTTAAACAAAAAGGGTTGTTGGGCCAGATGCAGTGCCTCACGCCTGTAATCCCAGCACATCGGGAGGTCGAGGAGAGTCAGGAGATCGAGACCATCCTGGCTAACACAGTGAAACCCCGTCTCTACTAAAAAATACAAAAAATTATCCAGGTGTGGTGGTGGGTGCCTGTAGTCTCAGCTACTCGGGAGACTGAGGGAGGAGAATCGCTTGAACCCGGAAGGCGGAGGTTGCAGTGAGCCAAGATTGAGCCACTGCACTCCTACCTGGATGGCAGAGCAAGACTCCATCGCAAAAAAAAAAGGTGGGAGGGTCTGTCATGGGAAAGATTGTTCTGGAAACCTATAATTAGATTCCTCTAGTCTCCTAATTTGCTCCTGAGACTAAAATTTCTCAAGGGTAATATGGTGATTTTTAAACCAAAAGTCTTTGAAATGTGCCCACGTTTGACTCAGAAATTCTGCATCAAGGAAACTACTGAAGGAGATACTCAGGGAGGCGTACATAGGTAAATATGTATGGATAGTCTTCACAGTGATGTTTATGATACATTTTTAAAGATGGAAACACTCTAATGGTAATGAGAGATTAAAGTGATCTAAATGTGTTTTTAGAGAAATTAAACAGGGTTTATAAAACTTCAAGTGAATAAAAGCAGCTTAAAAACAGACTGTTAAGATGATACATTTATAAACAATTCGAGGTCTCCAAGTAAGTTTCAGAAATTTAGCAAAAGAATAAATAGACATCCCAGGAAGGGTTTTCTGTTCTTTGTGGGTGTCTTCCTGAGATCTCCTACTGTTTTACTATGTGTATGTGATAGGACATAAAATGACTTTAACAGAAAGATACAAAAGACTTGTGAAACTATCTTCTCTACTAGTCAACAAAAGTCTATATCTCAAAGATATATCACCAGCCCCATGAACTTTCTCCATTCTGTTCACTGTAATAAGACGTGAGAGAATAATTAGAGAAGGTGTTCTTTGAATTGACTCAGCTAAATTATTGACAAAAATCATTAAAAACAGGCATTTTCAAACATACTGAGCCTTACTGAAAATGAATAATTTCTAGAAAAAAATGTAAACATAACAAAAATAAAAAATAATTTCTAGAAAAAATGTAAACATAACAAAAATAAATAATAATTTCTAGAAAAAATGTAAACATAAAAATAAAAAATAATTTCTAGAAAAAATGTAAACATAACAAAAATAAAAAATAATTTCTAGATAAAATGATGTAAGTGTCTGGTAGAGGGCTTTTGGCCCCGTTCCCCAGCCATGTGGAAAGGACCTAATTCCCGATAAGGAAGGCCCTTCCTCCCCCACAGGGAGGGTCCCTGATCTCACTCTATCCTGGCCCGGCCCAAGACCAGCAACCTTCCCGCCCAGCAGCCCACTGAACCAATTACCACCCGCACCACCAGCTCTCCTACTGCCCCAGGCCCTTTGTCCCTATAAAGTCGACCGAACAAAGAAAGCGCGCGCGATTCCTCCCTTCCCGCTTGAGTCGCCCAGAGATCCCAATAAAGTCGGTACCGGTCACCATGCGTCCTGCCTCGAGTCTATTGAGCGCCTGCCTCCGTGGGTCGGGGTCCCACAGCCGGGGTCGCACAGTAAGAATCAGGAAGAAACGCATAAACGTGGTTAGAGTACAGCAGTCTCCCCTTATCCAGTGTTTTGCTTTCCATGATTTCAATTACCTGTAGTCAACTGTGATTTAAAATACTATATGGAGCCGGGTGCGGTGGCGCACGCCTCTAATCCCAACACTTCGAGAGGCCAAGGCGGGTGGATCACTTGAAGCCAGGAGTTCGAGACCAACCTGGCCAATATGGTGAAACCCTGTCTCTACTAAAAATATAAAAATTAGCTGTGTGTGGCAGTGTGTGCCTGTAATCCCAGCTACTCAGGAGGCTGAGGCAGAAGAATCACTTGAACCCAAGAGGCAGAGGTTGCAATGAGCTGAGATCATGCCACTGCACCCCAGCCTGGGTGACAGAGCAACACTCCATCTCAAAATAAATAAATTAACTAATTAATTAAAATAAATATTATATGGAAAATTCCAGAAATAAACAATTGAGTTTCAATTGCACACTATTTTGAGGAGTGTGATGAAATCCTGCACCATTCTTCTCTGTCCTGCTCCAGTCATGACCCATCCCTTTATCCGCCTATCTATGCTGTCTATGCTATCCACTTAGAAGCCTTCTCACTGATCAGATGGAAAACATACAATACATATAGGGTTCAGTACTATTCATAGTTTCCGGCATCCACTGGGCTCTTGGAAGACATCCCCTGAAGATAAGGGAAGACTACCATAGTTTGAAAAACACTGTAGGAGAAGAGAGCTTTTACATTTCCACTCCATCCACTCTTGCCTTTCTCTTGCGGAGAGTTTTGGACTAGGTCGTGATATCTAGATTCTTGCAGCAACAGCAACAGGCTTTGCTACACTGAACAAGATAGTTAAACACTTTGCAACTCACTTTCCTTGGCTATAAAATGAAAGACTGGATTAGATTATCTTTATAGAAGCTGAGCCTCTTCTAATGTGGTCCCCCACCCTACTTCTTGGTATTTATGCCCTGTGTGTCTTCCTTTTCCTTTGAGTCTGAGTTGGACCTAGTAACTAACTTCTAATAAATAGAATAAAACAAAAGTGACCTCACGGTATTTCTGAGATTATAGCGCAAAGACCGTGATCTCTCTCCCTCTCTTTCTCTCTCTTGCAAGGAATCTTCCAAGTTGTGAATAGCCCTATTTAGAGCTGCACGCAGCGAGAAACTGATTTCTCTAGCTAACAGCCAGCAAGAACATAAGCCTTGCCAATGACAATGTGAGTGAGCTTGGAAGTGAATCCTCCCCCATCCGTCTTTAGATGACTGAAGCCCCAGTCAACTATTTGATTGCAGTCTTTCTGAGACAGGAAGCCAGGGAGCCCCGGTCAGAGCTCCTGGACTCCTGGCCCACAGAAACACCAGATATTAAATGCTTATTATTTTGTCATAAAGATTTGGGATAATTTGGTACATATCACAGATAACCATACCTAACAGATAATGATTCCTTCTACTTCTCAGATGCTTTTTTCCCCCCAAGGGATGGAGTTTTATTTTGTTGCCCAGGCTGGAGTATAGTGGTGCACTCATGGCTCGCTGCAGCTTCGATCTCCTGGGGCTCAAACCATCCCCCTGCCTCAGACTCCAGAGTAGCTGGAACCACAGGTGCACACCACCCAGGCTGCCTAATTTTTTTTTTTTTTTTTTTTTGGTAGAAACAGGGTCTTGCTATATTGCTTGGGCTTGTTCCAATCCCCATCATCAAGCCATCCTCCAGCCTTGGCCTCCAAAACTTCTAGGATTACAGTTGTGAGCCACTGCACCCAGCATGCTTCTAAAATTCATTTTCTTTAATAGGTGTCCAATGAACATTTGTTTATAAACTCAGAGTAAAACTTGAGAGTTTAAGGTAAAATTTATACTGATTTTTAAAGTTAATCACCTTTCGTAAAACCCAGTTTTCCTGGTTTCACTTCCTATCCTCTTTAGACGTTAGAATGAACAGTTGATATTGAGCCTACCTCAGAAATTATAGATAGTCCCCAGTCATTCTTCTAATCTTTATAGTATCTGTTAGAAAAAATGCTTACAATTCATATTATGGATTTCATTGTTGCAACTGCTGATGGGCAGTTGGATTTCTCTTTTAAAAGGAATCCATTATTTTCTTTCTATTAATAAAAACATAAGCTCAAAGACTCTTTAAGAGTTAAAGTAAAACTGTTCAGGAAATATTTTACCACGTCAACATTGTCTTAAAGAAAAGGCATTTTTACCTGACTACTTGATAGCTTAAATTCATAATTTGGGTCTACTTGTCTTGACTCATTTGGGTCATTGTGAATTATCAGTCCATAAATAAATTCCAAAGCTATGCTTTATTTTGTGTGAAAATCATCTGATTGTTAAAAGATTGCATGTTAATTTGTAGCCAAACAATTGTACTCCATTCCTTCAACCTCAAATGATATAGTCTCCTTAAAGAAAAATTCGATGCTTTCTCAATCACAAAATAAGATAATAAGTAGCAAGAGCCGGGCACAATGGCACACACCTGTAATCCCAGGACTTTGGGAGGTTGAGGTAGTGGATCAAATGAGGTCAAGAGTTCGAGACGGGCCTGACCAACATAATGAAATCCTATTCCAACTAAAAATAGAAAAATTAGCTGGGCATGGTGGTGCCTGCCTGTAATATCAGCAATTCAGGAGGCTGAAGCACGAGAATTGCTTGAACCCAGGAGGTAGAGGTTGCCGTGAGCTAAGATCGCACCACTGCACTTCAGCCTGGGCGACAGAGCGAGACTCTTTCAAACTAACAAACAAACGACATCAAGAGATGTTTGGAATTCAAATGCTATCCAAAATAATGGGATTATTATTTTGTATATTTCTTAGCGCCAATTTCTGTGTTGCCCTTAGAGGCACTGCATTATTATGTGTTGAATAAAATAATATTCTAAGTTGAAACATACTGGACAATTTCCTTCTCCAGAATTTCTAGTTTCACCCTCACCTGCAAATACAGTATAACTGTTTTCATTAAAATTTTGGCTTTTGATAGAAATCCTAGGTAGAACACCCAAGTCTAACATATCAGAACTTGAGAACATGAAGAAATTTCCTTTAAAAATAAAATAAATGGTTAATGCCAATGTAGTCACCCCCCCAAAAAAAAAAGGAAATATCCAGTTTTCTTTCATAAGGTCCTCAAGTGTGCCTCTGAACACTTCTCCCTGGGATCATACATTGTTCTGCCTGTCCATTTTAGTATTCACATTTGAGAAAGAATGAAAATTTCCCCCATGTGGTTCAATGCGGAATTAGAGATGCCTATGCAAAGGCGATTGTCTTAGAGCCACCATGGCTGCATTCGATCTGTAAGTATGGAAAACATTAAGACAGTGTTATGGCCTCTGGCTGATAGGCCTGTTCTTTAGAAAAAGAATGGCGGAAGAGAGTTAGGAGGAGCCTTGACATTGTATGATGATGTCAAGGAAAACAGAAGCCAAATTAGCATGTGATTATGCTGACCATCAGCCAGAGTAACATAGTGCATATTTTTGATGAGAGATTAGATAGTGAAATTGGTAGACTTGAGATGAATTATGAAGTTGTGCATTAGAGCAGCACCACATAAGAACAAAGCTAACATGAATTTTCCCTTTTAGAGTATATTAGGGAAGCTTACTATTTCTAAAGCTGAAAAATAAACCCAAATAGACTATCTAGCAAAGCTTCTTTATTATGATAACCTTTTTTCTTATAAGAGGAAACATTAGCATTTTCAAGAGTAGATACTTAATGAAACAACGTATCATAATGCCAAATATAAAACAGGATTTAGGCCGGACAGGATGCCTCACGTCTGTAATCCCAGCCCTTTGGGAGGCTGAGGCAGATAGATATCGAGGTCAGATCAAGACCATCCTGGCTAACATAGTGAAATCCCGTCTCTACTAAAAATACAAAAAAAAAAAAAAAAAAAAAAAAATTTAGCTGGGCGTGGTGGCACGTGCCTGTAGTCCCAGCTACTCGGGAGAATCACTTGAACTGGGGAGGCAAAGGTTGCAGTGAGCTGAGATCACCCCTCTGCACTCCAGTCTGGGCAACAGAGTGAGACTCCGTCTCAAAAAACAAACAACAAACAAACAAATAAAACACAAAAACAGGATTTAGAAAATTATTATTTAATTCTCCTTTGTTTGGAAGTGGGCTTTCAAAAGATAATTCTTAAACTGTAAGCTGTTCTAATAGTTACAAATCACTTATCTTACATATAAAACCAAATATTAAAACGTGTCCTAAAACTGCAGTTCCCAGTCTCTGCTGCACATTAATCACCTGGGAAGATTTTTCAAAACAGGAATTGTTCAGACCATATTGTATGAGAAACTCTAGGGGTTGGAGCCAGAAATATGTATTTCTAAAAGTTAAATAATGCATTAAAATATATTCCTGCACATCTTGGGAGAAGAAAGAGAGAATTCGGTGCATAGATTCAAAATCGATGCTTTTATTTAGAAAAATGCAGCATCACATTTGCTGCCTCCTCTACAGTCAGAGACTGTTTTTTTCCTAAGCCGCATTTCCATCTTATGCATACGCTTCCCCATCCTCACTTTCTTGAGCATACCGTGCTCAGTGCTGATGCTTCCTTCTCAGCAGTGAAGAAAACTCAGGTTTCCCCAGGAAAGAAATCCAGCAAAGTCACAGTGCCCTCAGGTAAGGATTTCTCTTTCAGGGAAAGTTCTGGTCTCTTCTTCCAGTACTTTAAAGGAACCGTTGTAAGGAAGTTTCAGGGGAATAGAATCTGTTTACCAAGCTTATGTTTGATCTCTCTGCTATTTGCATCAATTTAACTTTCTCTGAGTGCTGTTAGATTAGCCAAGTGGCCTGAAAACAAAAATGTGAGAGTAACTTTCCCTCAGTGGGCTTTGTTGAGAGACAATTCTTTGTTTCCACATGCTTATATTAGTTTTTGTTCGACTGTGTTTTTCAAGGATGTCTGCATAGCCAACAGCCTTAGAAGATAGAGATCCTGTCTTCCTCTAGGGCAGGAGGCAGGTTTTTTTTTTTTTTTTTTTTTTTTTGGAGCTGGAGTCTAGCTTTGTCGCCAGGCTGGAGTGCAGTGGCATGATCTCAACTCACTGCAACCTCTGCCTCCTGTATTCAAGCGATTCTCCTGCCTCAGCCTCCCAAGTACCTGGGACTATAGGTGCGTGCCACCAAGCTCAGCTAATTTTTGTATTTTTAGTGGAGATGGAGTTTCACCATGTTGGCCAGATTATCTCCATCTCTTGACCTGGTGATCCACTTGCCAAGGCCTCCCAAAGTGTTGGGATTACAGGCATGAGCCACCACACCCGGTCCCAGATTTGTTTTCTGACCAGGATAGTAAAGATAATGTCTCCCTCCAGGCAAAAGTTGGGAAGGGTCAACCCTGTATAAAATCAGCGGTTTTCTAAGCTTCAGGTTCTTCAGCTGTGATGCAAACCCAGAGTGTGCAGCCTCCACCTGGGTCACTCCACATCACACTTGGGGGAAGTGGGAAACATGGAGATCCAATGAGAACATGAAGCTCACACTTCCTGCCGTGCCATGAGTAATGACGTTATTTTTTTCTTAGGAGTCTTGTGTGCCAGTGGCCACCAAACAGTGACAGGGTAAGTTCATATAGGCTAAACTTTTGCTGGGCACGGTGGCCCCTGCCTGTAATACCAGCACTGTGAGAGCCCGAGGTGGGCAGATCACGAGGTCAGGAGATAGAGACCACCCTGGCCAACATGGTGAAACCCCATCTCTACTAAAAATATAAAAATGAGCTGGTTGTGGTGGTGCATGCCTATAATCCCAGCTACTCAGGAGACTGAGACAGGAGAATCGCTTGAACCATGGAGTCAGAGGTTACAGTGAGCCAAGATCGTGTTGCTGCACTCTGGCCTGGTAACAGAGTGAGACTCAGTCTCAAAAAAGAAAAAAAAAAATAGGATAACCTTTACAGTTTTTGAGGGCGCTTATTAAGTCCTTAAAATCTACCAGATGCCGTGACCTTGAGTCTCAGCTCTGCCACTTAATACAGGATTTACTAGCCCCGGCACTTAGCAACAATGGGACTTACCAGTTATGCCACTTACTAGCCACGAGAACTTGGCAGTGACAATAGAAATAAATAATAACTGTCATAGCAATAAACATAATTCTAGTGATAGTAATCATAATAGGATCATATTTGCTAATTGTATTCTGAATATTGTGTGAAGTGCCTTGTATAACTTAGTTCATTCAATCTCAGTTGCCATGTAAAATAGGAATATCAATTGTCATCACAATTTTACCTCTCAGCATTATCGTAAAGATCAAAATAATGTCACTGATAGTAAAACATAATGGGAGCTGTAAACATAAATCCAAAAGTGAATCTCTTTTGTTCTCTTTATTCGCCTGGATCGCATACTGGGCCCGTCATGCACCTCTGTGTTTGCACTCACTGTGCTGTTTGAAATGCTTTTCCCTTCCATTTTCTGCAGATTCCTGTTTTTCCTTCATGACTCAGCTCAAAAAAGCACTGAAAAGGACACAGATTTTCACCACTAAACAAGATTCCTTCTTGAGCTAAAATATAGTTTCTGTCGGCCTCTTAGGTGGGGGGAAGTGTTCACCATTGTTTTTAACCCCATTTCTTATTTACGTTCGTGGGAGGTACTTGAACTTTTGTAGTAAAAAGGCCGAGTGCTATTGTGTATTCATTATCCTCTTCGGAGACTTTTCAGAAATGAGCTACCTTTGGCACCATACCTATGTATCTCTCCTGCATGGCGATCGATTGAGGCCAGTTCTGCCCCGGCCAGGGGAGGTGTCAGTGGCCTGGCTCCCCTACTAGAGACCGGAGGAAGAATCGGTATATTTGAGCAGGTGGCTGCATATGTGGGGACAGGAAAAACACATGGCCTTTAGTCCCAGCCACATTCTCCGATTCAGCTTTACTGTAATGAAGTAAAGTAATAAAGCTCATTCCATCACTCTCACTCTTATATTTATTTCTCAATTGGTTTGGAAGCTAAAGTTGAGAAGGGAGTGAATAACCACTTGTTCTGAAAAATTCATGCCAATTTTCCCTACCTCCTCCCTAGCAATACTCTCAGAGAACTATTAGGCCACTCATTTTCCTGTGTACCTGGCTGTTTTCTTATGCGACCGAGCCAGGGTGGAATTGGTACCTGAATCCATGCTCAATACACAATGCTGAATACACAGTGCTAGGTATTGTGTACCAAATGTCTAGCAGCATTTGGTACACAATACCTAGCACTATGTGTTCAGCATTGTGTATTGAGCATGTGGTAGGTACTCATTAAAGAACTTGGTAATTCATGAAGATTCTGTTAGTGCCTTCTCAGATTGTCATTTCAGCAGTAATATTACAGCATTTATCCCATTATAAGGTATAATACTTTCAAAAACAGAGCAAGAATATTTCACTGGGGAGACTCAATGTTTTTCTATGGTCCTCTTCCACAAATGGCAAGTCATCCGTTTAAAATTTCAGAATGCCAAAACAGTCAGAGGCTTTCAAGCCATTCCAGAATATACTAAGAAAGGAAAACACATTTCTCACCAGTGATGTTTCATTTTATGTATCAAAAGATTTCTTAGTCTTAGAAAACCAAATGGCAAAAAGGAAACAATTCTTAATTGTACGAGAATATCATTACTCACCAAAACATGTAAGAGACCAACAAAGAAGGGCATATCTCAAGATGCCCCTAAGGTTTTGTGTTGATTCTATCTTCTACTCTTCTGGTTTCTTTCTTCTAATGCTGGTGCTACACCATGTACAAGTTACTGAAAATGGGGAAGTGGGCCCTGGTGCCCTGAACGCTAAGCATTTGTCCTGAAAGAGTAAGACTGAGCCCTTAAGTCCTAAAACAGTCTGTGATTACAGTTCCCAAATTACACGTTCACAGTGAATATCTTGATTTTTGGCTGCTACATGCCAGGAATTGTATGAATACCCTCTCGTTTAATCCCCATAACCACCCTGTGAGAAAGGGACATCACCATTTTACAGTTGTGGAAACTGCCTTTTGGTAACTTATCCAAGTAAAGTGAGTACAGAAGCTAGAACTAAAATTTGTATTTTGCTGACCCCTAAGCCAGTGTGCCACCCTGCCACTCCTTGGCTCAGGTTTTAAGAGTGAGCTACCCCATGTGTAACTGTTCGGGATTTCAAATTGGTAGATTTCAGGATTTCTCAATGGCGAGTTGAGAAGGTACTTTCAAAGATACAAGTTCTCATTTGTAACTTGTACTATTTGCCCATAGAAGGGAAACCACACAAGATAGTAGTTAAGTAAGGCTCTGTGCCAGCCCTGAGGTGGAATGACCTTGTCCAAATAATTCATCTCAGAAAAAGGGTTATTTTGCCTATTAAAATGGTAATAATAGTATCTCCCTTATACGGTTCTTAGGAATACTACAGGTAATGAAGAATGTATAAAAGTCATTGGTCCCAGAATGTCAACAACAGATGCAAGAAATTAAACTGTGGGATTTAATAAAGAAATTGCATTGTAAATCTAGTAGTTTCTATATAAATTCTTCTATGGCGGTATGTAATTTAGCAATATCTCATCTGGTTAAAATATGATAGGCTGAAGGTTATAAAGGAGAAGCCAAGGGCTTTATGAAAATTTATATAGACTAAATAGATGTATATAGACTAAATAGACTAAATACATCTATTTAGTCTACATAAATTTAGTCTATAAAAATAGATGTACCTTTTAAATCCATCTATTTTTCTGAACCCCATATTGAGGTACAGAGAAACTCCAATATCCAAACTCATGACTTCCCAGTGGTGGCAGTGGAATCTTATTATACTATCAGTTCTAGAAATTGTAACTTACTTCTAGCATTTTAATTTGGAGAGTGAACAGCTGCTAACCTTGTTGATCAACTGCTGTTGAGGGCTGAAAGTGACCATGGAGGAGAGGAGAAATATCTTTTCTTAAAGGTTCAAAAAAATATCGTAACACATGGAGACTAGCATACTTGTTATTCAGCCAGATTTCTTCACACCTGCATGCATATAACACATCATTTTTAAAATTCACTAACAACATTTGAAATTGGATTCATTTTAACTTGGGAAAAAATACCAAGAAAACTGCTAGTTACCAGTGGCCAAAAAGGAAGACTCTTCCATACAAGGAACGATTTCTGGAGTTCTGTGAAAAGCTAATTTTGTTCTTCTTCTTCTTCTTTTATTTATATTACAGATATTTTACAAGTTCCATAAGACTCCATCCCACACAAGACAGTGAATCTAAGTGTCACAGAAGACTGAATTTCCTCAGTATTTCACAGTTACCAAAACACCTGTGCTAAATAGTTTTCTGTGTATCAGCTGTGAAAACTCACTGTTCAATAGCCCTCCAAATTTCTCATTTATTCCTAGTGGTGGGGAATTCCGGGGGTGCTCACAAAGGGTTCTTGTTAAATTCTGGGAAGGGTAGTGGGCCAAGAGCTTCATTAACCGAGTGAAAAAGAAAAAAAAAGTACCAGCAAATTTCACCTGTACTCCTTATAGACCTTCCCTTCTACCTCTTCTGAGATGTTACCTTATCTGGAAATTAATTAAGCAGAAACTAGATGGGCACAAATACCATAACATTCTGAAGCTTAATTAGCAAACGCTTTTTAACTTCACGACAGGTCTTAGCCTTGTTGGTTACTTTGTTTCTTAAAAGAGCAGAAAAGCAAGCTGTATTATTCTTTGCTTCCTTTCAGAGAGGAAACAAGCATGGAAATTTAAAAATAGATCAAGGGATGCTCAGAGGGCAGCTCCCTAGCAACCAGGCTGCATTGCTGGTATGCTAACTTGAGTGGCCTGCATTCTGCCAGGAATGTCGGCAAGCCACTCCCACTGATAGCAAAGACAAGATGTGGAGAGAACTGGTCGGATACTGCCATAGAGGGGACACCGACGGGTGACTGCAAGAGCCACAGAGTCTCAGCCAACCCCTTCAGTCTGATCCATGGGAAGCCCAGTAACTGTGCTCAGCCATGTTCTCAATTTCAACCCCTTGCAGTGAGGCTGTGAGCCCATCTCCTGGGGCAATAACTATGGGATCGAGGTAGGGAGAATTCTTGGTCATCATCAAAGACCCTTAAGGAGAGAAATTACTTCCAAAATGTTTGCTGTCTGATAGTTAAAAATGATGGCTCTGTCTTTCCCTTATTAAATAACACAGGAGAAAAATGAAAAGATGGAATGTTTATTGATAGTCTTTGTCCCTGGTGCCATGGAGCTTGTTTTTGAGGCTCTGATGGTGAGAAAAGAAATAAAAAAATCCTGCGTGTCATATAGCTGCAAAGTACAGGCACCCTGGTGCGCACTGTGAAAATATCATAGAAAAATATGACATCAAATTGTCTGCCTACTATGATACAATTTCTTATTGAAATAAAAAGAAGAAAGTATAGAGACTAACAATGTATTTCCTTTTTTTTCACTCAGAATTCACACAAGGAAAGTTAAACCTGGATGTTCAAGACGTTAAAACATGGTCTTGCGTCAAAAGTGAAATAATTAAATATTCAATATCAGCTTATTAACCAGATGTGCTCTCCCCAGTCCCAATGCCTTTTTTTTTTTTTTTTTTTGTTCTTTGCCTTACTTGTCCAAGATGGCTTTTGAAAGAAAATGCCAAGAAAATTACTTTTATGGAAAATACGTCTTTCTCCTTTCTCCCCTCCCTTCCTCTCTCTCTCCATTCTTCCCTCCCTTCTTTTCTTCCTTGCTGCTTTTCTTCGGAGACAGCAGTCTCAAATGGTCAGCCATGTGCTACTTGGTGTGAAGAAAATCTTTTCCATTATTTGATTTTTTTTTAATTGTACTCTAGGTTCTAGGGTACATGTGCAGATGATGCAGGATTGTTGCATAGGTACACACATGGCAATGCGGTTTGCTGCCTCCATCCCCTGCCATCCCATCATAGTAAAAGATGTTGCAATAGCAAACCATATAAAGGAATATAATAAACTTGTATGTTTTTATCACTTAGTTTAAAAAGATGAAACTTTACAATTCCTATTGAAGTGCGTGTTTTTATCTCCTAACTACCTTCCTTTTCCATACACTTAGAGGTATACATTACCCTGAAATTGACGAACATCATTCCAAAACTTTTCTTAATACCTCTATTCTATATGCATTTATCTGTGAACAATATACTATAATGCTTTTCATGTTTCCAAACATTTTACAAGGATTGTTATATTGTACAACTTGCTGTTTGAAATTCTATAATTTGATCTTTTTAAACTCAAAATTATGTTTCTTATTTTGTTTCACTTTGTTTTTGAGACAGTGCCTTGCTTTGCCACCCAGTCTGGAGTGCAGCAGCTCCATCATAGCTCACTGTAGCCTGGAACTCCTGGCCTCAAGTGATCTTCCTGCCTTAGCCTCCTATGTAGCTAGGACTACAGGCACATGCCACCATGCCCTGCTACTTTTTATTTTATTTTTTATAAAGGTAGGTTCTCATTATGTTGCCCAGGCTGGTCTAAACTCCTAGCCTCAAGCGATCCTCCCACCCTGGCCTCCCAAACTGCTAGGATTACAGGCATTGACACATTGCACCTGGCATCAAACTTGGGTGTTTGAGACATCAGTATATTATTAGTACATTATCAGTCCATGTTCGTACATTTATTTTTACTCATAAACTGTCTACTTGAAGAAATATTACACAATTTATTCATAAAAACTCTTTTCAACTAAGTCTCAGTTTCCATTTTTGGTACAATTATAAGCAATGTTGTTTATCATTCTTGTTCAGGTGTCTAGATAAACCTTCATATGCCTGGGACAAATGCGTTCTCCATATATGTTGTCACCTCTCCGCATATTCTATGACAATCTAGCTGGTTATTGCATTTTTTTAAAAAATCGACACATATCACACTTTAATTAGGCATTACTTTTGTGATTTATGTTTTTTATAGTATACTTCTTACTATGTCTGAAGTACGTAATTTATATCCATTGCACAGAAATGGATATAAACTTGGGGTTCAGAGGATTGAAGCAACCAGTAAGCATAGAGTAGGCTTGACCTTCAGATACAGAGATGTCTGACCCCTGGGTCCCAAATCACTTGGACAGAAAACTCACTTCACTGGCCTCCCATCTTTTTAATTTAAGCACTCTTTGAAAGAGAAATGTGTTTAGCATGAACCCAGTAAATTCTATTTAAATGCATGTTATAAACATTTAACACATACTATTTGTGTGAAGCAATTTTTGAAACACATTAAAATGGAAATTTAAAAGGATAGGCCGAGCACAGTGGCTCACGTTTCTAATCCCAGCAGTTTGGGAGGCCGAGGTGGAAGGATCACTTGAGGTCAGGAGTTTGAGACCAGCCTGGCCAACATGGCAAAACCGGTCTCTATTAAAAAAAAAAAAAAAAAAATTAACCAGACATGGTGGCATGTGCCTGTAGTCCTAGCTACTCAGGAGGCTGAGGCAGGAGAATCACTTGAGCCCAGGATGCAGAGGTTGCAGTGAGCCAAGATCATGCCAGTGTACTCCAGCCTGGGCAACAGAGTGAGATTCCATCTCAAAAAAAAAAAAAAAGAAAAGGATAAAGTAAGCATAAAATGTTCATCGTTTTTTTTTTGGGGGGTGGGTAAAAAATGTTTATTTTATGTACAGAGAACTATCATGGTTTTTCATGGTAGATATCTTGGATAATCCTTTGAAGGAAGATCATTTAGTACAACTTAATGAAACCGATATCCTTCCCGTACTGAGTAAGGTCGGTTGCCTCGCCCTGAGCTCAGACACGCCCATCCCTCTCTATGCCTGAAATTACGTCACCAAAATCTGCACTCAGCATCTAGCTTTGCCACGCCCACCTCTGCACTCAACACTAAGCTCTGCACTCGGCACCTAGCCATTGGAAATCCCCTCTGCACTCAGCACCAGGATCTGCACTCCACACTAAACTCTGCACTGGGCATCTAGCCAGCCGTTGGAAAACCCCGCCAAAATTTAAAAGAAGCCCCGCCAAAACCTGCCCAATAGCTATTGCCCCATCCAGCCCGCTCACTGGAAATCCCGCCTACCTATCTATAGCAGCTTGCCACGTCCATGTCCTGTTTCTCCACAGCCAATCAGAACGCCTTCCCTCCCTATATAACCCCAAGCCTGAGAGGAGTCAGGCGTGACTTCCCTGGCCTCCTTCCCCAGGGTCACGGAATCTCGCCCGGGAGCCAAATAAATTGGCGTCTAATTGTTCTCATGCAGGCCTCAGTTTTCTCATTTTAAACTCGGCAATAAACCTTACAGAGAATAAATTTACAGACGGAAACACTGGTCGCACATATTGAGGCCGTATTTACGGATCAGACCGTGCTGGTTTGAATAAACTCAACACGAGCGAGAACCCTGGCCAAATTTTTTCGGGTGGCTCCAGTACAGCTGCTGGTGACCCATCTTGCTCTCAGGAATTCACAAGGTAAAAGGCAAAATGTCATGTTATTTTATTTAACACATTTTGCTCCTATATAACCTCTTTCTAAAATATATTAATAAAAGTTATTATTATTTATTTGGCAGATATTATCATTTGGCAAATAAGCATTCTATTGCTTTTGTTGTTTGATTAGAAGTTAAAGAATGGGAAAATGATGTATTTGGGTGTAAGGAAAACATAAGGCACATATTGTGGACTTAGTCATCCAACATATCATTTGTCTGTTATTTCTCCTTGTATTTTAGGGTCTAGAAGTAGAAGAATATCATCATCATAATCATCATCATCATTGATATAATTTTAGTCAAGGCAAAGTAATTGAACATTCACTTTTTGTTACAGTGATTCACAGGTCTGATTCCAAGTTCTGTTTGATTTTTATTTTTAAACAGGTGTTCTTAATCATTGTCATTGATAAAAAATGATAGACAGAACCTAAGCCATGATATTTGCTTTTCAACCTCATCCATTAATTATGTAATTTTTTTCTGAAATGTGGCTCATAAATTTCAACTTCTTTAATGTCATTCAGCTATTCTTATAAACCATTCTTAGAAGCTAACTGTTCTTATAACTATTCCTATAAGCTATTCATAAACTGTTATATTTATTGTATTTGTTAAAGATTAGTTCAAAACCTAACTTTAAAATATTATTTGGAAGATTTTAAAAGGGATTTGAAAATCTCCATTTTTATTTTATTTTTTAAATTTTTATTTATTTATTTTAAATAAAAAGAGATGGGGTTTCTCCATGTTAGCCAGGCTGGTCTCAAACTCCTGACCTTAGGTGATCCACCCACCTCGGCCTCCCAAAATGCTGGGATTACAGGTGTGAGCCACTGCACCTGGCCAAATATCATTAAAAAAAAATTCAGGCTGGGTGCGGTGACTCATGCTGGTAATTCTAGCACTCTGTGAGGCCAAGGCAGGAGGATCACTTGAAGCCAGGAGTTTGAGACCACCCTGAGCAGCACAGTGAGACTCTGGCTCTATTACGAAAAATAATAATAATAAAAAAAAACTTGAGTGCTCAGACATGGGTTAGTTTTCTTTTTAAATGTGACACATTTTCAGCATCAAAACTGTCTATCCATATAAACTTTTCCAAATATTTCAAAATGCATTCCCAAAGCAAGAGGTTTTTAAAATTATGTATTGCTTTCACATCTGATGTAAGAAATACCACCTTTACATCAAAAAGGCTAAGTATGCGTTTTTAAAATTATACATCCTCTAGGTAGCACACTAACTAGGTAGCACATTATTGTATTAAAAGATATAACTTATATATTGTAAGATATAACTTATCTTTTAATACAGTAACCCTTTTAAGAATTTCCCAAGAGAAAATCTAAGAATCTCTATGAGGAACAAAAAGTCTTTATAATTAATCCCCATTTCATCATACCGCTGGTCCAACTTACAATGGTTTGACTTACAGTATTTCTACAATAGCATGAAGGTGATAGGCACTCGGTATGCTCCTCAAATCACGATGGTGTTACAAGCTCCATTATAAGTTGAGAAGCATCTGTATAGAGCATAAAGGCTCCTCTTTATTTTAATAGTCATGCTTTATAAAATTAGCTAGATTGTTGATAACAAATATTAACTTCTGCATTACTAGTTTGTACTAGTACTAGATGAGGTGTCGAATGAACTGCACATTTGGTGCCTTCGTTGTAACCCTAATTCCAAATCATTTTGATTCTATCAACATAACTGTGTCATCAATAATTTCACTGACTGGTGGAACCCCACATGTTTGCAGAAAACATAGTTTGTATTAAAGAAACTTTAGATAGTGAAAATATAACTTCTTGGAAACATTTTTTTCTATAGTGGTTCAAAATAAAAAGTTTATTTTAGGCCGGGTGTGGTGGCTCAAGCCTGTAATCAAAGCACTTTGGGAGGCCAAGGCGTACTGATCATGAGGTCAAGAGATCAAGACCATCCTGGCCAACATGGTGAAACCCCATGTCTACTAAAATACAAAAATTAGCTGGGCGTGGTGGCACATGCCTGTAGTCCCAGCTACTCAGGAGGCTGAGGCAGGAGAATTGCTTGAACCTGGGAGGCGGAGGTTGCAGTGAGCCGAGATTGCGCCACTGCACTCCAGCCTGGCGCCTGGCGACACAGCAAGACTCTGTCTCCAAAAAAAAAAAGTTTATTTTTAATATGTTATTGAATCAAAATTTAGCCAATACCATAAATTGGGACATATTATAATTCCTGTATCTTTATTAAACTATACAGATATGTTTCCTATTCTATAATTCAAAATGATGGTTGTTTTTTCAAAGTTTTATTAATTATTTATTATTTTCGCATAATTTTTTGCAATGTTGCTCAGTATTTATTGACAAATGTAACTAATGTGCTGTACCTTATTTTTGTATATTACTTCAACTATCTTTACTGAAGCAAAAAGAACAAACATGTGGCTCTTCATTTCTCGCTATTCAGGACCCTCAGAATAGCCTTCTACACTTTAATGTGTAACAAAATTTAGTAAGGTACTGGAATGTGCATTGTATTCTTTTTAATGTCCCTGAAACAACTCTAGGATTTAACTTCAAGTTCTGGATGGTTAGTTTTAAATGTCTCACTAATTGTCATGGCTTCATTCTACTAATATTAGGTAATATCTATCTCAAGGCACAACACAGTGCAAAGTTGATCCTTGACAACAGTAAATATAAATCTTTAAATTAGACATTCTTCTTGATAAATTAGCTTTCTGGGCACCAGCTTTTCAGGAGTCAAATCTGATTAGATAATCACTGTTTGCTTCTTACATGGTTTTATGGCTTTAAAGAATTTCATTTTAGCAGAAGTTTTGTTTCCTTTATTTTCAATGATTCATTAGTGCTCAATTATTAATATATTATAATCTCCAATCTACAGCATCTTTGCAAGAATCCATATATGATATTTGTCCATGTTAGTTTAGTTAGAACTTCGTGATATATTCTGTAAATCCATTTAATAAAGATGTATACGTTGGGCTGGGCATGGTGGCTCATGCCTGTAATCTCAGCACTGTGGGAGGCCAAGGATCACCTGAGGTTGGGAGTTTGAGGCCAGCTTGACCAACACGGGGAAACCCCATCTCTACTAAAAATACAAAATTAGCCAGGTGTGGTGGCACATGCCTGCAATCCCAGCTACTCAGGAGGCTGAGTGGGGAGAATCGCTTGAACCCAGGACGTGAATGTTGCAGTGAGCCAACATCACACCAGTGCACTCCAGCCTGTGCAACAAGAGTGAAACTCCATCGCACACACACACAAAAAAGCTCAATATATTTATCACAGACAATAGCGCTAGGGGGTTTCTGTCAACACAGCCTATATGGGATTCTTATTCTCCCCCAAGGATAGCTCAGAAGAATTTATATGTAAAATATTACTAAAGCTAATTTCATCCTATTTATTTACCTAAATAGTAAATGTAAATATAACTTACAATATTTTCTTCCTATACCTTGTTCTACATGCAGTAACCTTTATATGTTGATTATATTAAATCTCATATCTAGGTTTGCTTCATGTTCAGCAAATGCTGGTCACAATGTTAATCATCAAGAAGATTCTGAACAGTAAAACAGAAATGGTTCCCATTTTTGTAGAATTTACCATCTAATGGATGAAAATACAAGAACATATACATATATTTACACACTGTGATTAGTACCCGCTATTGTTTGAATGTGCCCATTCCAAAATTTATGTGTTCAAACTTAATGGCCAATATGATAGACTTAACACGTAGGGTTTTGTTTTGTTTTGAGATGGAGTCTTGCTCTGTCGCCCAGGCTGGAGTACAGTAGTGTGATCTCGGCTCACTGCAACCTCCACCTCCCAGTTTAAAGCTATTCTCCTGCCTCAGCCTTTGAAGTAGCTGGGATTACAGGTGGGTGCCACCACACCTGGCTAATTTTTTTGTATTTTTAGTAGAGATGGGGTTTCACCATATTGGCCATGCTGGTCTTGAACTCCTGACTTCAGGTGATCCACCTACCTCGGCTTCCCAAAGTGCTGGAATTATAGGCGTGAGCCCACAGATAGGGCCTTAAAAGTGGTAATTAAATAAGGAAGGCTCCTTCCTTGTGAATGACAGCAAGGGACTTTATAAAAGGGCTTGCCAGAAGAAGTCCATTCCTTTTTGCCTTTCCAGTTTCTGCCACATGATGACACGTGTTCCTCCTCTCAAAAGAATGTAACATTCAAGGCACCATCATGGAAGCTGACAGTAGTGCTCACAAGATGATCTTGGATTTCCCAGCCACCAGAACTGTGAGAGAGAAATTTCTGTTCTTTATGAATTACCCAGTCTGTGATATATTGTTATAGTAGCATGTAACAGACAAAGACAGTATCCTAGTGGAAATAAACAGAAGTGGGAGTACAGCTATATTATACATGTGTGGTCACAGAAGCCTTCTTTTAAGAGACATAAAAGGTAAGAGGAAGATGGCAGCCAAGTGCAGTGGGATTATGCCTGCAATCTCAGCACTTTTGGAGGCTGAGCCAAAAAGATTACTTGAGGCCAATAGCTCAAGATCAGCCTGCGCAACATAGCGAGACTCTGTATCTACACAATAAAAAAAATTAGCCAAGGTGATAGCATGTACCTGTAGTCCCAGCTACTTGGGAGGCTGAGGCAGGATGATCATTTGAGCCTAGAAGTTTGAGGTTGCAGTGAGCTGTGATGGCACCACTACACTCTAGCCTAGACAACAGAGTGAGACCTTGCTCTAAAATAAAATAAAATAAAAAATAAAAGGTAAGAGGAAGATGGCATTGTGAAGAGTTGGAAGAACAGAATTCCAACAATAGCTAATATGGCTAGATCATAGTGGGAAAGAAAAAGAACCAATACCAGTTTCTCTAAGTTTCGTGAGGCATTAGAGTAATGGAACTTCTGGGAGCCAATCGTAGCATCCCATGAGAGCAGGAAGTGGTGCTACTGCAGCGTAGGTGCCACTTCCTGCCAACCACTTCCTGCCCAGAGCTTCTTGTTCCCATGGAGCTCCATGGACCCTTCTGGAACTCCATGGAAACTAGAAAAGAGGATAACCCTGGATGCCCTGTTATTGCTGCAAAGACTATTTCAGGAGCCTTAGAAGACATGCCCAGGAGCATCTAGAACCCTAAAAGATTATGAACAACAGCTGTTTCCTATTTAATTACATCTGGATGGTAAGAACTCTGGCCTTAATAGTAAATAAACCTAGGTTTAAATCCTTGCTCTGCCACTTATCACCCGAAGCCTCCAGAGAAATGTACTTCACCTCCCCAAATGTCAGTTTACAATCTGTAAAATATGAATGAAAATAGTAACTGATCACATAGGATGTGTAGTGGGTATGTGAATGTGTATACAGGACCTAACATAACGCTTGCATGCACACTGTCTCGACAAATTTTAGCTATTAGTATTATTATTTTATAGGTAACATTAAATACTTTTTGTCATTTGGAAACCTGAGTTATAGCAAACTTCTAAGTGAAGAAACCCATTCTTTCAGTATTAGCAATCTGATTCTGCAAGGAAGAAGACATTGTTTTACAGACTGAGTCATCCCTTTCGGAAATAGAATATTGTCATCACAGAACAAAAAGTACAGAGTCACTGGGAAATATAGAACACCCACAGTTACCATTTACAGTTTGTTAAAGCATTGCTGTTCTCAATCTCTAATACATTAATAAATGGTTAATTGAGTTCCTCTTTCACATAGAGATGCTACATACTGTTGACCTTTTCATGCTGTATGAATGGTAGTGCTAAAATCAATGTGTTTCAAAGATAGTATCAAGGCAAAAGAAGGACATTATATGATTATAAAGAAGGATTTACACATGTGGCTTAATTTTGGAAGATGGAATGGCCCTTGACTCAGAAATTTTCTCTCTTGCCAGCCACCATGCCTGAAATTTGACCGTCCTTTCAGCTTTCCTGTTCTTTAACAATTCCCCATCCACAAGAGAGGCAATGTAGTTTTCAGATAAAACTTTAGTAAGAAATCATTTATCATATTGTAGGCTGAGAAAACTAACAACATGATCTTTAAAAAACTAGGAAGTATAGCAGAGAAGTACCCGAAAAGGTAAACAATAGTACAGTTACAACTTTAAATTATATTAGGTATTTGTAGAACATAAATAATGTGGAAGTTTTACAGAGTGATTTCTTTCATACTTCATCTTTCAAAGAAAAAGATGATATAAATGAGAATTGACTGAAATAATAAACTGAAAAAAAATAACAGATGGAAGTCAAATCTCACAAGGTTAATCTAAATAGCAGAATTGAGATGACCAAGGAAATAGTAAGTGAATCTGAAGAGAAAACAATAGAAATAGGCTGGGTACGTGGCTCATGCCTGTTATCCCAGCACTTTAAAAGGCTGAGGTGGGTGGATCACGAAGTCAGGAGATCGAGACCATCCTGGCCAACATAGTGAAATCTCATCTCTACTAAAAATACAAAAAATATTAGCTGGGCATGGTGACACATGCCTGTAGTCCCAGATACTCCGGAGGCCGAGGCAGGGGAATTGCTTGATCCTGGGAGGTAGAGGTTGCAGTGAGCCAAGATCGCGCTACTGCACTCCAGCCAGACAACAGAGCAAGACTTTGTCTCAAAAAAAAAAAAAAAAGAAAAAGAAAAGAAAAGAAGTACGTGTTGATATTCTGAGCTTATCTCATAATGAACTGGATAGTTTTTTCCTTCCTTTTTAAAAACAGATTAAATAGTGTGTTAAAGATTTGTTTAACAGTAACATTTGTCAGTTCATCACACACAAAAAATGCTGAGCCATAATCATATAGTAGAGTTCTCTGTTAAAAGTACTTACTGTAGCAGCTATGAAGTTTCACTTAAGTCAGTTTGTGAACTGTAATAGACAAGCTGCTGTGAACTTGATGCAAGTACTCAATGGACAACACTCAAAGTACTTATTCATTTCTAAAATTCACTAATGCATAGTGGCAACTTCTTTTTTTCTGGTAGTAACAGTAAAGCTGAATTAGTGGCACTAACATTGTAAATTTCAAGAACTGTATTAAGTATTTTAAAAGTTTTATGTGAGCCTTGTCCTATTATTACTAATGCTCTAAAGTTTTAGCAAGTTGATTCCAGTACCACATCAGGTGGAGTAAGCATATTCTATCCCCTTTCTCTACTGACTACAGCTATCAAACCTGGAAAGAATTATTGCAGGGACTATTCGAAGACTCTGAAAAATAAATAGAAGATTTGGGGAAAAGACAAAAATTCATAATAATACTGAACTGACAGTGATTGTGCTGGTTTTTAATTCTGGTTGCTCTCAACCTGATCTCAATGTAATCTGATTCTTTAATGGGCCATTGATGTATAGATGAAAAAAGCACTGTCTCATTACAGCTTGAGGAGAGGGTAAGGGAACTCCCAACAATCAGAGACAGAACATACTTCCCCCATTTTTCTTCCTGAATTATTTTCTTCATTTCTCACATGCCACCCCATGCCCCAAGCAATCCTGTAGCAGTAATACAGGTGGTGGAAAAGGGAGCGCAGAGGAGCCAAAAACCTGAGTGAAAATATTTTCCTCTTCCTATTGTCGACCTATGGTTTCAAGAGGTTGGGCTGAACATCATTTTGTTATTTTTTTTTTCGTATCTTTCTGTCCTCACACCACTTAGCCCTGGATACAGACATAACTAAAGAAGTACACAGTGCAGTGAGATTAACAAAGCCCCAGAATCTGGATGGAGAACTAAAAAGGGGCACTTCAGGGAAATAGAAAGTAGTGGGGAAGATTGTGGAGAAGAAGTTTGAGAAAATAATCTCATAAATATCTTTGTGAACTACTGGACTCACCTCTTAGCTGTGCATACAAGGAACTGATTCTAGTAAGTGCACTAAATAATTTGATAGCTTAACTAACAGATAGACTATGTTTGGACCCTAGGATGGCCATTATTTGGCACAGAGATGGAAGAGATCAGAATAGCACTGTAAATGGTTTGAACCCTGAAGTGGCATTGAGGCCATAGCCCACAGAAGCCACATTGTAATTTGCAGCTTGAACCTAACTTGCTCAAACAAATATATAACTATTCCCTGTAATATTTAACAAGTCTCAGAGTCTTCAGACATAATATTCAAATGTTCATGACTTAATCCAAAATTACCTGACATACAAAGAGCCAGAAAAAAATTCAACTTACCTGGAAAAAGATAGTTAACTGATAGCAGTGCCAAGATGACAAAAATGTTGGGATTATTTGATAAAGAACTTAAAGTATACACTTAAAGGATTATAAATCATTCTATAAAGATACATGCACATATATGTTTATTGCAGCACTTTTCTCAAGAGCAAAGACTTAGAACCAACCCAAATGCCCATCAGTGATAGACTGGATAAAGAAAATGTGGCACATATATACCATGGACAACTATGCAGCCATAAAAAAGGATGAGCTCATGTCCTTTTCCGGGACATGGATGAAGCTGAAAACCATCATTTTCAGCAAACTAACACAGGAACAGAAAACCAAACACCACATATTCTCGGTCATAAGTGGAGTTGAACAATGAGAACATATGGATACAGGGAGGGGAACATCACACACCAGGGTCTGTCAGCACGTGGGGGCAGGGGAGGGATAGCATTAGGAGAAATACCTAATGTAGATGATGGATTGATGGGTGCAGCAAACCACTGAGGCATGCGTATACCTATGTAACAAAACTGCCCATTCTGCACATGTATCCCAGAACTTAAAGTATAATAATTTTACAAAAAGAATTTAAAGTATAAATGCATTCCAAAAAGCAAGTTCAAACACACTGGAAATGATTGAAAAGATAGAAAGTCTCCTTAAAGAAAAAGATGATATAGAGAAGAATTAATTGGAATAATCAACTGAAAAAATATAACAAATGGAAGCAAAATCTCACAAGAAGAGCTAAATGCAGATTGGAGAGAACCAAGAAAATAGTAAGTGAATCTGAAGATAAAACAATAGGAAGTATCCACACTGAAAAATAAAGAGGTAAAACAAGTTAGGAAAAAACCCACAGAATCTGTGTCAAAATAACTGAATGTTTATGTTTGTTTCTCTGAGGAGAAAGGGGACAGTACTAAAACAGTTTGGAAAAAAAAAATGGCCAAAAATTTCCCACGTTTGATGGGAAATCTACATGTTCAAAATGGTCAGTGAATCCCAAAAAGGGTAAACTCAAAGAAATCCATGACCAGAGATTTCATAAATAAGTGACCGAAAACTAAAGACAAAGAAAAAAATCTAGAAAAAAATGCCATTTATAGGAAAACAATAATTAGAATGACTGCAGATTTATTTTCAAAAACAATGGAAGCCAGAAGGAAGTTTAAAACCTTTTTAATGTGATGAAAGAAAAGTACTGTCAACTCAGAATTTTATAGCAATGAAAGCATTCTTCAGAAATGAAAGACAAAAAACAAAAATCAAATGAAGGAAAACTAAGACAATTCATTGAAAAAAAATTTATCTGTAATTAAGCAAATATATTTAGAAAGGCAAAGCAACTTGGTTTTGATCTCTTGGTGATTCTCTAACCTTTGTCAGTTCTTTTTTACCTGTCCTGTAACAAAAATCTATAAAACTTCTCTGGAGCTCAGAAAACACCAGTCTGATATGGTAAGAACAGAAGAGAACATTTCTTCTCCAGTGGAAAGTTTAGTTGATAGTATGTCTATGCTAGTTTCTTCTTGTATGGGGCATAAAGTTTTGGGTCTGTTATTAAAATAAAACAATTTAGAGAAGATTCCTTAGGAATCCGAACACATTTTAGGAAATATAAGGAAAGCAGGACTTTAGGGGAATGATTTTCTTGTTATCAATCAAAAGCAGTATTATCACAGTGGTCAAAACAGTCAGACACCCCCACTCCAAATCCCACCAGAATCTCCAAATTTCTCCATCTCTCTGAGATGAGAAAATCTATTATCTTTTGAAGTGGGCCAAAAGATCTTTTGCAGAGATATTGCCAGTTTTAAGGTCTACACATTTGCTTGAGTGTCTTCAGCCATAATTTGGATAGAGATAAAAATTATGAGGAAAGAGATTCGGATTTATCTTCATAATATTTTGAAGTTTCTAGATTTCTTCTGAAAGTTTAACTTACACATGTTGGTCCTTTGCTAGACTAACCTTTCTAGGGAGTTGAAGTTCCCAGCCAAAAGCTAAATGTCAGCAGTGAGTCTTCTTGATAAATCCTCCTATCTTTTTGGGTGACTTTATTCTTTTTTAAAGCACACCAAGTCTGAAAATATGTTATTTTTCTTGATTCACTTATAGTCTGCTTAAGAATTTCATCTCCATCTGCTTTTATTCCTTGTTATAGTTTAAAAGGAAAAGCTGCCTAAACTCGGTAGATCAATAGCCAGCAGGATACACCAATGCATTCATTATGATGCTGAAATCTTGTTTCCTGTTAGTATGGCTCTCCTGTGCTTTCAGTTTGGCTGTGAGGACATCTTATAGTTGATCTTTCTCTGAAATGTTTTACTTGTTGAAGATTTTGCATTGATGAAGGTATAAGGAACTGACTTAACTGTTTACTACAAAAGCTCTAGAGCTATAACTTCTGGTATCACCCAGACTGCAGGCTCAACAATAGGTAAATGTCTTCTTGCATATTAAGTGCTTAATCAAAATCCTCTGTTTCAGCAAAGACTTCCCAGCTAGATGGAGCAATGAGAAATGAACACCCAAATAGATATTGAGATTTCATTGCTTTCTAACAAAACTGAAGAGTTGGCTGTTTTACTTTAGAAAGGTTTATAATGATCAAGACCTTTCAGATGATTTAAAATCTGTTTATTATAATCCCGCTGATGGGAGATGCTTTTTGCTTTTCTCTACAAGCAGCATGACAAAATGGGCTGCCCTCTCAGTGACTTGTCAGGGAGGGGGACCCAAAAATAAAAGTTGAGCACAGCCTGTGCCATTCTGAGCAGGAAGCCAGGAGGTGGACTGCTGGTGCAAATCTGCTCTGCAGCTCCCAATAGCAACAATGTCTTTTTAACCCTATTCTCAGATCAAGTGGGAAATTACAAACACATTAATGCCCTCCAGTCAAATACTTGCCAAGATAACAGATGGCCGATACCACTAAGCAACCTTGACCTTGTGGTCACCTGCCCTGTCAATCAGACACAGGAGCTCTTCTCTAGGGGAAACACTGTCTTCTGTGCAACACAGCATGTTCAACCATCATTGCAAATTTAATAAAACACACAGTCCATGCAGCAAAGAGGGGCAACAACATTTTCCCCCGTGTGAACGAACTAAAATGCTGGCATGCTACATAAATTCCCTGAAGCCTTCAACTGCTTCCACATAAACACTAGACAGAAAATGGAACACTGCTGAGCCAGAATCAACAGTTATCTTTGACATCCGAAATCACAAAGCTGTGTTTGGGGGCTGACAGAACACTTGAGTGTCATACACCACACAAGTAAGTGCCCATCTAAATCACAGGAAATAGCCATTGTCTATGGATTCAATGTATGTTATTAAGCAATGTCCTCGGATGCATCCATTAGGTATGAAAATGTTACAGATATTTCAGAGAGTATTTACCATTTGGTGGCAAAGGAGAGTGCTCTTACCAATGGGAAAACTCCACCAGCATAAATACTGACATAAAGACGGTATCTAATAGATGCATGGCTGCTGACAGGCAAAGCTCAGCCATAAAGCTCTATCAAGAGTCATTAGGAACCTAGTGTGGCTGCTTCTGCTCCAAGGAGACATTCTTTCTGAGACAGGCCGTGCACTTGTGAGGGGTGCAGCTGAGGGTTTGGTAGGCTAATAGATGGTATCACACAGATTCACTGACTTGGAAGCAATGGGCCAGGGTTCTGGTGCCTATTCTGGACTCTACCCCTAACTGACTACTCTGTGAGGGATGTAATTTAGCATAATGAACAAGTTTGAACTCTTGATCTAAGATGAGCCTGGGCTTGAACACTGACACTGACACTCGATACCTCACTGTTTCTGGGCGCATTATTTAAACTCTCTACCTCAGTTTCCTGAACAGTCAAATGAAAGTAATGATCCTTTTTTCAATGTATTGTGGTCATTAAATGCAATGAACGACCCTTATTTAGCATGATATCAAACCTCTAGCATGATGCCTGGTATGGCCCAAGACTCATTCAATGTCAGTTATCAGTAATATATGTTCATCATTACTATTAATAGTTTAGTAAGCTTGGGAAATGACTTATGCACTCTGCCTGTTTTGCCTTTTGAGAAAGAGAAATTGGAATAGTGTATGATGATAAAATGCTTCCAGCTCCAGCATTCCACAGTTTTGTAACTCTGATTTATTGCTGGTAAATATAGATGCCTCCTACAGACAAGTAATAGGATACCAGTGTATTTTGGAGCATGGAATGATGAAGCTGAGATTTTATTTCCTAAAGAGTCCAAGGCATTACCACGTGAAGTCTTCACTGCCATGCTATGAGCCATTAACAGATGAGGAGGCCGGGTGTGGTGGCTCGCATCTGTAATCCCTGTACTTTGGGAGGCTGAGGTGGGTGGATCACGAGGTCAGGAGTTTGAGACCAGCCTGATCAACACAGTGAAACCCCATCTTTTCTAAAAAACTACAAAAATTAGCTGGGCATGGTGACGCATGCCTGCAATCCCAGCTACTTGGGAGGCTGAGGCAAGAGAATCGCTTGAACCCCGGAGGTGCAAGTTGCAATGAGCCAAGATCACACCACTGCACTCCAGCCTGGGTGACAGGAAGATTCCATCTCAAAACAAAACAAACAAACAAAAAAAACAGATGAGGAAACTGAAGCCCAAACAAGTTAAGGGGCTGCCCATGGTTGCACCGTCACCAGGAATAAAAACCAAGAGATAGCAGCAATAGGATTGAGAAAAGAGATTGGGAGCACAGGTGCTGAAAGACAAACTTGTCAAAGAACCCAGCAGAACCAGCAAGCAAGGTGGGGCTGCTGCCTGGGCACAGATGTCAAAGATCATTTTGATGCCTGAAACCTACGCTCCACAGCCAAGGGGAAAGGGGGAGAAGTAACGTTAGGTTAATTTATTTAACATAAATAATGTATTCCTTAATTATCTGCCACACGATTAAGTAATTCTGATGTAAATAATTGAAATCAAGGGAAGGGGAGGACATGAAATATGAGGAGTGCTGTTTTTAAAAACGTACTTGCAGAGCAGAGGTCAATTTGGATTTCAGATGAAGACTTCACTGGACCATTTATTCACTGACACTTACTACTGAGTGCTGCCATGTGCCAGGTATTGTGTTAGGCTCTGGGAATAGAATGGTCAGTCATCAGAGTTTCCAATGTAGAATAATTTACAGTCTAATGAGGAAGACAGCTATATAACCAAAAAATTTCATTATGGCCAGCATCTATTCCACGGGAAAACAAAGGAGTGAGTAACTGACCTCTAGGAAGGTTAACTAAGAATGGATTCTGGTTGGGGCTTAAAATAAAAATAATAGGAGAAGAGCTAGGTGCCTGGGAGACTGGGTGGGAACAGTACCTTTGAATTAGGTAGAGTTACTAATTCAAATGAAGAAAGAATGATACTGTTACTAAAGAATAATTTAATTTGACTTTATTGTTGTGAAACAAATAGATTGCTCTCAGTCCCTTTTATTTTTATTTTCATTTATTTATTTGTCACCAGGCTGGAGTGCAGTGACTTGATCTTGGCTCACTGCAACCTCCGCCTGCCTGGTTCAAGTGATTCTCCTGCCTCAGCCTCCTAAGTAGCTGGGACTATAGGCACACACCACCACGCCCAGCTGATTTTTTTTTTTTTTTTTTTTTTTTTTGAGACGGAGTTTCGCTCTTGTTACCCAGGCTGGAGTGCAATGGCGGGATCTCGGCTCACTGCAACCTCCGCCTCCTGGGTTCAGGCAATTCTCCTGCCTCAGCCTCCTGAGTAGCTGAGATTACAGGCACACGCCACCATGCCCAGCTGAACTTTTTTTTTGTATTTTTAGTAGAGACGGGGTTTCACCATGTTGACCAGGATGGTCTCGATCTCTTGACCTTGTGATCCACCCGCCTCGGCCTCCCAAAGTGCTGGGATCACAGGCTTGAGCCACCGCGCCCAGCCCTGATTTTTGTACATTTAGTAGAGATGGGGTTTCACCATGTTGGCCAGATGGCATCCATCTCCTGACCTCGTGATCCGCCCGCCTCCACCTCCCAAAGTGCTGTGACTATAGGTGTGCTGGGACTCTACACTGCGCCTGGCCTCTCTGTCACTTTTATCACCACCGTTTAGAGAATGATAAGTCAAAGATGTAGCCTACCAAGCAAAAGTAAAGTTCACATTTAGAAAGTGGAGAAATCTTGTTGAAGTTTTAAGCTTCGAAGTCAAGCTTCCTGTGTTTGAATCCTACCTCTGCCTCTCAGTAACTGGAAAGTTTACATTGGGCAAGTTATGTCTGCTTTTTAAGTTCAAGTTTATCTATAAAAGGAAGATAACGGCAATAATAATAATGTCTACTTTGCAAAGCTGTTGTGAAGATTAAATGAATTAATGCATATCCTGGAGTTAGCACAGAGTCTGAGAAATAACAAGCAATCTATAATGTCTGACTATTGTTATTATCAGCATTACTATTAATTATTGTTTCTAGAGGAGCGTGTGAGGTTCAGAACATCTGGAGATCTGAGAAAAGCTGAGGATCTTTCTGAGGCTGAAACTATATTTGGACTTTGAGAGAAATCCGTATATACCATACCATACATACAACACCATACATATAAGGTATAGTGCATTTTATGAAACTCGTGGAATTTGAAATTTTTTAAATTATAAAATGTATGGATGTTGAGATTGTTAAGAGCAAGGACTTTACTAATCTTCTCTACTTACAAACTTTGTTATTAAGAATAAATTATTTACTGGATACATATATTTCACATCTGAAAAAAAATGGGCTCATCTTCTCTGTCTAATTTGTGAAAGAAATTCCCAAAGATGGATTATGAAAAAAAATGAAAATAAAACCTGTGAGTCTCAGGGTATGGTGTTGTATATCCAACTCACAGAAGCAGCCCTTGCCTTAATATCCTTTATATAAACTGATTACTTTTCTCCAATAAGCTCTTTCTTTTTTGTCTTTTTTCTTATTTTGGCAAAATACACATAAAATTTACCATCTTAATAATTTTTTTTTTTTTTTTTTTTTTTCGTCGGAGTTTCGCTCTTGTTGCCCAGGCTGGAGTGCAATGGCTCGATCTCGGCTCACCGCAACCTCCGCCTCCTGGGTTCAGGCAATTCTTCTGCCTCAGCCTCCTGAGTAGCTGGGATTACAGGCACACGCCACCATGCCCTGCTAATTTTTTGTATTTTTAGTAGAGACGGGGTTTCACCATTTTGACCAGGATGGTCTCGACCTCGTGATCCACCCGCCTCGGCCTCCCAAAGTGCTGGGATTACAGGCGTGAGCCACCGCGCCCGGCTTTAATAATTTTTAAGTGTACATTTCAGTCGTATTAAAAACATTAATGATGTTGTGCAACCACCATCACCTTCTATCTCCAGAGCTCGATTTCATCTTGTAAAACTGACACTGCATCCATGAAACTACCTTCCCACCTAATCCCTCCCCAAAGTAATATCACACTGTATGTCTATGACATGTTTTCCTTATCCATTTATTCATCAGTGGACATGGACTGCTTCTCTGTTTTAGCCATTGTGAATAATGCTGCTAGGTCTGCTAAGCTGTTTTTAAACTGCTTTAATAAAAGATCCTAGTTATAGAAAACATTTGGGTAATTACTAAGGTTTTTCTTCTTAGCCAGGCTTCTTCATGTTGTGGAGTCTGTCCACTGCCTGGATTTAGTATCCAGAACATTGATATGTTTCTCCCTTTCAGTTTGAAGCTTCACTGGATTCGTTAGACTACGGACTCATAAAATTCACCAAGCTTTTTCTTCCTCCCATATATCCTGAATCTCAAATTTAATGATATTTAATCATACTGAAGTTGCCTTCAGGGTGAAGATCCTAGTAAAAAGTACCGAGAATCCAGTCCCTAGAAAACATTGAGGTTTGGATCGTAGCCCTTTGCAAATGATACTCAGTTATAAAACGGAAAATTGTAAAATACATGCGCTAGCAATCTGTAGTGTCTCTTTCCCCACTCACATGAATATCAGCTAGGATTTATACTGGAGTCAATAAGTAACTGAAACTCACTCTGGCTAACTTAAGCTAATTAAAAATAAATAAATAAATCGGAATACAAGAAAAACCTGAGCAGTGAGACCTCTGCAAAGGTGTGAAGTGGGCTGCTCTGAATACCAAAATTACAGGAAGCAGAATACAGTCCCTTGATGGTGCTAGAGTTGAGATGGATTTCCGCCAACCACTTCCTGTCCTTCTATCATTCATGAAAGATTCAGATGCCCAGGAGACAGCCTGGCTGGCCTGTTTGGGGTCGTGTGCCTACCCTTTGGTCAGAGGAGAACAGGATATCTTGAATGAATATCACAAAAAGATCATACACGTTGGGCAAAGTGTCACTTGTCAAAGGGAAATTAAAATGCTGTTACCAAAAGAAGAAGGAATGGATGCTGGGCAGACAAAAACAACAGATGTCCACTGCAGCAGGTCTATTTGGTATATCTTTGATGAGCCAAAAGACCAGAAATCACACAAAGACGACACACCCAAACACACAATTGTGTATTAATTGCTACCATAAGTCCACCTCAGAATTGACTTTGCTCTTCTTGGTTCTCTTCTTGCTTTTTAAAAAATGCCTTTCTGTCTATAATTTCATTTCTTTTGCCCAGTTCTCCACAGACATTTTTGCTACTGCTAGGGTATTTTTAATAAATATAGTCAGCTGAGCACGCAGTCCTCCCCCATTCCTCTTATTGAATAAATATCAAACAGTGTCAGAGATAGAAGTATTATGCACATTTATGATAAAAATTGCTTCAAATTACTTTGGATTATTTTTAGTTGGAGAAAAAAATATTTTTGTTAAGCAGTGATCTACTTTTATTGTCATATTCCACCCTCAAGACATATCACATATCTTTTCTCTAATGAACTGTTTTCTAGAAAGTAGAATATAGTCCTCTGTTTCTAATCTTTAGATGCCACAGATTGCTATGGTAACCTTGGTTTTCTTGATTTATAAGTCTCTTCCTTTGTGAAAGAAGTAATTTCAGTTTAATTTACTAATGGATTTTTACTCAATCTACAATAACAAATAAGTTCAACCACACCCCTTTTTATTAAAAACCTGTAATTGGCATTTTGCAAATGAAAAGGTTCTTTCTCACAGACCCTGCAATATATAGTAGGAGAGACAAGAAAATGTGAATAAAGTAACATATCAAAGTCAAAATACAGTAGCACCTTCAACAGCAATTTCTTTTTTTAAAAAAGTACTTATCTTAGCAGATCAAAAGATAAGCTTGGAATAATAATCAGGATACAAAAAATATATATAGCCAAATGAAACTCCCAAATTCATGAAGCATTGTACTCAAGAATGCATCTATTTATTTATTCTTTGTTGTGAAAAATCCTGGAATGTAGATGCAAATAGACAGATCCAAATGGTATTTTGACACATAACATCAGGCCTAAATGTGCCCTAGTTTACTTCAGCTCCTGCTTCATTTACACTGGAGTCAATGTTGGATCCAAACAACTACAGAAAATTTTAACTTGAAACAAAGTGAAATGTCCTAACAAATCTAGTTGTCTGTCATCTGGCTTCACATTTATCCCCTTGCAAAATCAATAGGGAGGTTTAGTGGAAAAAGAATTGGACCAAGAATCAGATTTTAATCTGTTCTGGAAGCTCTGTCATATACGTGCTGTGGGTCCTTAGGCAAGTCATGTAACCTTGTGTCATCTCTTTTTTTTTTTTTTTGAGATGGAATCTTGTTCTGTTGCTAGGCTGGAGTGCAGTGGCATGATCTTGGCTCACTGCAACCTCTGTCTCCTGGGTTCAAGTGATTCTCCTGCCTCGGTCTCCCAAGTAGCTGGGACTACAGGTGTGTGCCACCATGCCCAGCTAATTTTTGTATTTTTACTAGACATGGGTTTTACCACGTTGGCCAGGATGGTCTTGATCTCCCGCCTCAGCTTCTCAAAGTGCTGGGATTACAGGCGTGAGCCACCACGCCAGGTCCGAGTCATCTCTTAAGAGACCCTTCTCAGCCTATGTCAGATGATGATGTTAGGATTAAATGAGATAAGAATGCTAAAGGCTTTGAAATTGATAAAGTTGGAGTCAAATGGAGGGTATTATAATGAACATGTCCAAATCACAGCATCAGCTTCCTAAGCAAGTGGGTAGGGGTTCTGGGTCTCCACAGAGCCTCTACCTCTCATGCCTACTCCATATGGCCCTATGGAGGGCCAGAAAGGCCAGAGGGTAGAATTTCTCCAATTTGATCATAATACAAATACTTTCCAAAGTACATGTTGCTAAAACAAAGCATGTACTACTTAGGGAGATGCTGAGCATCCATCCACAGTCACAAGATTCAATTTTTTCTTTGGAAACAGAGTCTTGCTGTGTTATCCAGGCTGGTGTGCAGTGACGCAATCTCGGCTCACTGCAACCTCTACCTCCAGGGCTCAAGCAATTCTCCTGTCTCAGCCTTCTTAGTAGCTGGGATTATAGGCATGCACCACAATGCCTGGCTAATTTTTTTGTATTTTTAGTAGAGATGGGGTTTCACCATGTTAGCCAGGCTGGTCTCCAACTCCTGACCCCAAATGATCCACCTGCTTCAGCCTCCTAAAGTGCTAGGATTACAGGTGTCAGCCACTGTGCCCAGCCACAAGATTTATTTTCTAAGGTTTATTTCATTAATGCTTACTTCTTTTTATTGTCCTCAGATTGAACAAAAGGAGGCTGCTTCACCATTTTCTTTTTCTTTCTTTTTTCCTTTTTTTTTCAGAGACAAAGTCTTGCTCTCTTGCCCAGGCTGAAGTGAAGGTGGTGCCATAATGGCTCCTTGCCACCTTGAACTGCCGGGCTCGAGCAGTCCTCCCACCTCAGCCTCCAAAGTAGCTGGGAATACAAGGGCACACGTCACCCTGCTCACACCACCCTGCTCAGTTAATTAATTTTTTTTTTTTTTTTAGAGATAGGGTCTCATTATATTGCTCAGGCTGGTCTCCAACTCTTGAGTTCAAGCGGTCTTTCTGCCTAACCTGTCAAAGTGCTGGGATTACTAACATTAGCCACCACATCTGGTTGTGTCTCCATTTCCAAAACAAGAAGTAAGCCTCTGCATCGTGTAGTTACCTAGGTTTTAGATGGCAAATTTTTTTTCCTCCCAAACTATAGACATTCTTAAATTTCAACATGTGAAATAAACTCCTTTCGCTTATGTCTGTTAAAATTAAAGTGCCTCTTACATACATCTTAGTTTATAGCATAGATTCAGCTGAACTTTAGTAAATCTATAGTCCTTTATAGGGCAGTCCTATTCACAGAGCTGAGTGGATGGTGACTTGCTCTGTGCAGCTCTAACTTTTCTCAGAGGGAAGCGGTAAAGATGAGGAGGAAGGCTGGGTGCGGTGGCTCAGCCTGTAATCCCAGCCCTTTGGAAGCCTGAAGAAAATGGATTGCTTGAGCTCAGGTGTCCAAAACCAGCCTGGGCCACACAGTCAAACCCCATCTCTACAAAAAATACAAAAATTAGCCAGGTGTGGTGGCATGTGCCTGTAGTGCCAGCTACGTGGGAGGCTACGGTGGGTGGATTGCTTGAGTCTTGCTCTAAATAGAGCAAGACTCTGTTTCAAAAAAAAAAAAAAAGAAAGGTAGAAAGGTGGAAGGTGGAAGAACATAGAACATGAAACTTGGAGACAGAAGGTCTTAGTTGGAGTCCGGGTCCTATCCCGGGTCAGCTGTTGGAAACTGACTGATAATTTCCAGACATTTACAACAAAAAATATTCCTAATACTCTCTCAAGATCATAAGCCGGTGCTTTTTTTTTCTTTTTCTTTCCTTTCCTTTTCTTTTCTTTTCTTTTTTTTTTTTTTTTTGAGACAGAGTTTTGCTTTTGTTGCCCAGGCTAGAGTGCAATGGCGTGATCTTGGCTCACTGCAACCTCTCTGCCTCCCAAGTTCAAGTGATCCTCTTGCCTCAGCCTCCCAAGTAGCTGGGATTATAGGTGTGTGCCACCACACCTGGCTAATTTTGATTTTCAGTAGAGATGGGGTTTTACCATGTTGGCCAGGCTGGTCTCAAACTCCTGACCTTGGGTGATCCACCTGCCTCAGCCTCCCAAAGTTGCTGGGATTACAGGTGTGAGCCACCATACTCAGCCACATTTGCTGAATTTCTAACTGAGAGTGAAGAATAATTGATGATTTGGGCATGTCTTTATTCTTAATTTGTTTCTTCATCTTCTATAAAAAGTATTCTATTTTTCTGTTTTAGAATAATACATGTTTATCGTGAAAATTCTGGAAAATATAAAAAGTGCAAGGAAAAAAGAAAAAAATTCACTTGAATTCCATTCTCTGCATTCTTTCTCATGGTTATGTACAGGCATACCTCAGAGATATTACAGGTTTGGGTCCAGTCCACTGCAATACTACAAATATCTTCATAAAGTGAGTCACGCACAGTTTTTTTTTGGCTTCTCAGTGCTTGCAAAAGTTATGTCCTCACTATATTTTAGTTTATTAACTGTGCAATTGCTTATTTTCTTAAAAAACACAATGTACATATCTTCATTGAAAAACTGTATTGCTAAAAAAATGCTAATGTGATCATTCAGTGAGATGAAATCTTTTTGCTTGTGCATGGTCTTGCCTTGATATTGATGGCTGCGGATTGATCAGCGTGGTGCTGAAGGTTGGTGTGGTTGGGGCAATTACTTAAGGCAACAATGAAGTTTGTCACATCAATTTCCTCTTTCACTAAAATTTTCTCTGTAGCATGTGAGGCTGTTTGAAAGCATGTGACCCATGATAGAGCTTCTTTCAAAGCTGGAGTCAATCCTCTCAAAGCCTGCACTGCTTTATCAACTAAGTGTACATAGTATTCTAAATCTTTCCTTGTCATTTCAACAGTGTTCACAGTATCTTCACCAGAGATAGATTCCATTTCAAGAAACTACTTTCTTTGTTAATCTATACGAAGCACGAAGCAACTCCTTAACTGTTCAAGTATTTCTCCAGGTGCCACTTCTAATTCTAGTTATCTTGCTAATTCTACCACATCTGCAGTTCCTTCCTTCACTGAAGTCTTGAATCCTTCAAAGGTATCCATAAATGTTAGAATCAACTTCTTCCAACCTCCTGTTAATGTTGAATTTTGCCCTCTACCCAAGAATTGCAGATGTTCTTAATGGCATCTAGAATGGTGAATGTTTTTCAGAGGTTTTCAATTTATTTGCCCAGATACATCAGAGAAATAACTATCTATGGCAGCTATATGCTCACAAAATGATTTCTCATATAATAATAATTGAAAGTCAAAATTACTCCTTGATGCATACACTGTAGAATGACTGTTATGTTAACAGGCATGAAAGAAACATTCATCTCTATGTACATCTCCTTCAGCGCTCTTGGGTGCCCAGGTGTATTGTCAGTGAGCAGTAACATTTTGAAAGGAATCTTTTTATTTTGAGCAGTATGTCTCAACAGTGGCCTTAAAATATTCAGCAAAACGTGCTATAAACACATATGCTGTCATTTAGGCTTTGTTGTTATATTTGTAAAGCCCAGGCAGAGTAGATTTAGTATAATTCTTAAGGGCCTCAGGGTCTTTGGATGAGAAATGAATGCTGTTTTCAACTTAAAGTCACCAGCTGCATTAGCCCTTAACAGGAGACCCAGCCTGTCCTTTGAAGCTTTGAAGCCAGGCATTGACTTTTCCTCTCTTGCTATGAATGTCCCAGATGGCAGCTTCTTCCAGTAGAAGTCTGTTTCATCTACATTGAAGATCTGTTGTTTAGTGTAGTCATCTTTGTTAATTATCTTAACGAGATCTTCTGGGAAACTTGCTGCAGCTTCTACATCAGCACTTGCTGTTTCACCTTGCTGTTTTCTGTTATGGAGACAGCGTCTTTCCTTAAACCTCATGAACCAACCTCTGCTAGCTTCCAACTTTTCTCCTGAAGCCTCCTCCCCTCTTAGACTTCATAGAACTGAATAGTGTTAGGGCCTTGTTGTGGATTAGGCTTTGACTTAGGGGAAGGTTGTGGCTTGATTGTCTGTCCAGACCACTCAAACTTTCTCCGTAATCAACAGTAGGCTGTTTGCCTTCTTATCATTTGTGTATTCCCTGGAGTAACAAAGCATTGATTTAATTTCCTTCAATAATTCTTTCTTTGCATTCACAACTTGGCTGTTTGGTGCGAGAGGTTTAGCTTTCAGCCTATCTCAGCTTCCAACGTGCCTTCCTCACTAAGCTTAATCATTTCTAGCTTTTGATTTAGTGAGAGTCATGCAATTCTTCCTTTCATTTGAACACTTAGAGGCCATTGTAGGATTATTAATTGGGTTATTTCAATATTATTATGTCTCAGGGAATAGAGTGGCCTGAGAGGAGGGATAATGGTCTGTCAGTGGAGCCGTCAAAATATACAAAACGTGTCAATTAAGTTTCTCATCTTATAGAGGCATGGTTCATAGTGCCCCCAAACAATTACAACAGTAGCAACAAAGATCACAGGTCAGCATAATCAACATAATAATAATGAAGAAGTTTAAAATATTGTTAAGAATGACCAAAATGTCCCCAGAGACACAAAATGAGCACATGCTGCTGGAAATGCACCTGACGCAGGGTTGACACAAGCCTTCAATTTAAGGAAAACACAGTATCTGTGAAGCGCAGTCAACAAAGTACAATAAAAAGAGGTTTACCTACATGTATGTTCATGTATATAATAGCATGTAGTGTGTGTATCCTGAATTTTTTCTCTTAACATTATATTGGATGTATTTTCCATGTCTTTTACTATTCTCAGAAAATATGAGCTTCATAGCTCCTTAAAATTTTACCCTATGACTCTGTCAAATTTGTTTATGGCTATTCCAAATTTTTCTTTCTTCACAAAATATTCTAGAAAGAAAAGCTGTTAAAAAAAAAAAAAACAAGTGAAACATAAGTTCAAAAAGAAAATTGTTAAAGTCTCATTTACTCCTCATTGTCTTGATCCCCTAACCAGAAATAGTCTCCCTAGCATTTTTCTCTGTATTTTGGAAGAAATTTTTCTGTATGTTCTCAACAGCAATTTCTATATTCTTGCTACCCTAGTCCCAAAACATCAATATTCAGAATCTCAGGTTCCACCCTAGGCCTACTACACCAGAATCTGTATTTTCACACAATAGCAAGTCATTGGGACACATCATAAAGGCTGAGAAAGCGGGCCGGATGCAGTGACTCACACCTGTAATCCCAGCACTTTGGGAGTTCAAGGTGGGAGGATCACCTGAGGTCATGAGTTCAAGACCAGCCTGGCCAACATGGTGAAACCAGTCTCTAGTAAAAATACAAAAATTAGCCAGGCGTGGTGGTATGTGCCTATAATCCCAGCTACTTGGGAGGCTGAGGCA
>NW_022437019.1:3762211-3800210 GCF_009761245.1 Sapajus apella
ATATATATATATATAAAGAGAGAGAGACAGAGAGACAGAGAGAGAGAGAGACAGAGAGAGGGAGCGCACGTGCAAGTGGTCTAGATTAGAGAGTGGGAAACTATAGCCCTCAAGCTTGCCTTCCGCATCTAGCCTGTTGCCTGTTTTGTGTGGCATGCCAACTAAGAATGCTTTTTACACTTTTGAATAGTTGAAAACAAATCGAAGAATATTTAGTGACACACGAAAATCAAAGTTCTGTGTTCATAAATAAAGTTTTTAATTGAACCTAGCTGTGCTTATTTGTTTACATATTAGCTATGGCTGCTCATTTTGACTGTAATGGCAGAGTTGAGCAGTACAGAAGAGACTGTATGGCCTGCAGAATCTAAAATATTTACTCTCTGGCCCTCTACAGACAAAGCGTTTGCCAACTTTTGGTCTATTTAGCAGAGTATCTAGGGCAGGGAACATGTAACTTAATTTCTGTAGTATATAAGTATATGATAAAAGCAACTCAAAAGTAAACAAGCTAACTATTTCTGAAACTGTATGTCTATTATAATTCATAATAATGTTTCAAAAAATTACTCACCATTTAGTAATTTGTTCTGTTTATTTTTGTCTATCTGTTTATTATCTGTCTCCCCACACTATAACTTCCTAAAGGACAGCAACCATCTTGTTTACTGAAGTCACATGTTACAAACACTCAATAAGTAGCCCAAGATTATGAGCTAACTAAATGAAATAAACTTTAAATATTTTCTTCTAGAAATGGGGTTGTTGCTATCTTTTCTCAGAAAATCATTAATGGGGCTGGGTGCGGTAGCTTACGCCCGTAATCCTAGCACTTTGGGAGGCCGAGGCAGATGAATCACTTGAGGTCAGGAGTTTGAAACCAGCCTGGCCAACACAGTGAAACTCCTCCTCTACTAAAAATGGAAAATAAATTAGCTGGGCATGGTGGCAGGCACCTGTAATCCCATCTACTTGGGAGGCTGATGCAGGAGAATTGCTTGAACCCAAGAGGCAGAGGTTGCAGTGAGCCAAGATTGCACCCTTGTACTCTAGCCTGAGTGACAAGAGCAAGACTCCGTCTCAGTAAGAAGAAGAAGAAGAAGAAGGTTAATGGGAAATTTACAGATGAAATCAGTGGTCATTCCTTTATTCGTATTAAAAAATAAAGATTGTGTTTGGTTGGTACATTAGAAAATATGGCAGGACAAAATTAAGAAACACGCCAAATTGCAACAAAAACAAAAGTTGACAAATGGGATCTAATTAAACTAAAGAGCTTCTGCACAGCAAAATAAACTATCATCAGAGTGAACAGACAGCCTACAGAATGGGAGAAAAATTTTGCAAATCTATCTGTCTGACAAAAGGTCTGATATCCAGAATCTACCAGGAATTTAAACAAATTTACAGGAAAAAAACAACGTCATTAAAAAGTGGGCAAAGGACATGAATAGACATTTCTCAAAAGAAGACATTTATGCATCCATCAAACATATGAAAAAAGTTCAACATCACTGATCATTGGAGAAATGCTAATCAAAACCATATTGAGATACCATCTCATGCCTGTCAGAATGGCGATTATTAACAAGTCAAGAAACAACAAATACTGGCGAGGCTGTGGAGAAATAGGAACGATTTTATACTCTTGCTGAGAATGTAAATTAGTTCAATCATTGTGGAAGACAGTGTGGCAATTCCTCAAAGACCTAGAACTAGAAATACTTTTGACTCAGCAATCTCATTATTTGGTATCTACCAAAAGTAATATAAATCATTCTATTGTAAAGATACATGCATACTTATGTTAATTGCAGCACTATTCACAATAGCAAAGATGTACAATCAACCCAAATGCCCATCAATGTTAGACTGGATAAAGAAAATGTGGTACATATATACCATAGAATACTATACACCCATAAAAAGGAATGAGGTCATGTTCTTTGCAGGGACATGGATGGAGCTGGAAGTCATTATCCTCAGCAAACTAATACAGGAACAGAAAACCAAACACAATATATTCTCACTTAAAAGTGGGTGCTGAATAATGAGAAGACATAGATACAGGGAGGGGAAAAACACTACTAGGATGAGGAGAGGGGAGGGAAAGCCTCAGGAAAAATAGCAAATGCATGCTGGGCTTAATACCTAGGTGATGGGTTGATGGGTGCAGCAAACCACCATGGCACACGTTTACCTGTGTAACAAACCTGCACATTCTGCACAAGTATCCTGGAACTTAAAAAGGAAGCATGCCAAATTTACAAAGCCATTGATCATCAGAACTCAAATTTCAAAGCACTCAGTATCATTACCTCAGATGCCATACTATAGTCACTAAACTCCAAATGGTAAATAATCGGATCCAGATCACAGAGGGCCATGTAATTGTTATGAAAAAATGAAGTTGGCTCAAAAATCTTCTTTGTTCTCAGAATAATATTGCTGGTCTGTGTTCGTGGGATTGTCAAACACTTTAGTGATAAATTCAAGAATATAAATCAAGGAAAGACTCTTGAGTTCTAGAAACAGACCTGGCAAAGAGGTGGGAAAACAGGTAAACTGCGTGGAAAAGAAAGAATTGTTTCCTAAAGCAACAAACGATGCTGTGCCAACATTCACCACTCTGATTTAGAAGGGCAACAGGATAGAGAGTTGAGAACAATTAGTATTTTTTAATGAAGAAGAAGAAGAATTAACTAAGAGAAAGGAGATTGGCACTCTATGGGCATGAACACGAGGGATTTGAGGACCCGGGGTTTTCAGAAATATAGATTTTTCTCATTCCTACCTGATGCCAACATTTCATCAGTTTGTTAAAAATGAGCACATACTTTCCACACCCAGATACTTTTTTAATTACACAAAGACAAGTCCAGCCAGCGCCAGGCATAGTGGCTGATGTCTGTAATCCAAGGTGGAAGGCCGAGGTGGGAGGAGTTCTTGAGCCCAGGATTTCAATACCAGCCTGGGTAACATGGCAAGACCCTGTGTCTACAAAACAATTTTTAAAAATTAGCTGGGTGTGGTGGTGTGCACCTGTGGGCCCAGCTACCCAGGAGGCTGAGGCGGGAGGATCCCTTGAGCCCAGAGGGTTGAGGCTGAGGTAAGCCAAGATCATGCCACTGCCCTCTAGCCTGAGTGACAGCTGTCTCAAGAAAGGCAAAAAATAAACAGAAAAATCAGGTCAGGAATTCTACACTTTTCTCACCTGGATCTCCTCCTTAAGTGAACTCATTCGTTTGAATTTGGCTACTTGTAAGAGCTTGTTAATCCAACATTTTGATTTGCAGATTGTTTCAGATTTGTAAGGTACTAATATCAGTGCTTTGATTGTCATGTTGAGCCAGAGAAAAATGTATGTTTGGGGTCAGACGAGATGATAAGGCTGACTTTGTTGCTAAAATACAGGGCTTGTGATAGGTTCAGGACTTCATGATTCAAGAGTGTTGTTTATCTTGACTGAGGGCATTTTCTTTAGCAACTGCCGGAGGAGGCCAAAACATGTAAGGATCTAACTTGTTTTGCTGCTCAAGTAATTATTTTGTATATGCATTTTCCCTTGTGTTTGAAAACATGGTATGGTATTTCAAATATGTTTTTATTGCACAATAACCCTGAACTTATCATTTTAATGCACTGAATGTTCATTAAACATTTTTATTCACTGAAGATGAAAGTATCAGGGAGAAAATAAAAATGTGTTTTTTTGGCTTATCTAAAAATAATTAGTTATTCCCCAATCCAAAAGGTCACTTTGCAATTTACTAGGGAATATCACTTACAAGTCAGTTCCATGCCATGATATTTCTCAATATATTTTTAATGAAGTTCTTATAAATTGTGGCTCCTTTTCCTTTCCTTTTTCCTTTTTTTTCTCCAAGAATCACTCTGGCTCTTCTCTCCCTTGGTACTCTTGGAAGCAGCTAGTCAAGTTAATTATGTTCAGTGCATGGCACTTTATCAACATTGAGCTATTCATGGCCCTCTTTTGTTTTTATTTATTTTTGTTTATCTGTTTTATTTTATCCATTTTATCTGCATTTTCCAATACCATTCTGCTCCCTACCCTTAAAAGGCAACCATTCTAACAGGTTTATGTAACGTTTTTATGGTGCAGAGTTGGCAGATAAAATACAGGGCTCAGTTAAATTTGAATTTCAGAGAAACTATGAATAATGTTTTAGTATAAGTATGTATCACATATTGTATGGATTGTGCTTATAATAACATTTAGCACATACTTATACTAAAACTTATTCGTTGTTACCCTGAAATTCATATATAACTCAGTATCCTGCATGTTTATTTTTTAAGCCCAGCAATCATAGTCTCTAATATGTTAGTTTTGTTTGCATATATCTCAATGTATTCTAACTAATGGATTCTGTTATCTCTCTCTCTCTTTTATATGTAGAACAATATTTGTAATCCATCTATCTGTCTGTGTGTCACCCAGTCACTACTACTGTTTTATGAGTTTTATTTGGTTGTTTTTTTTAATTATTATTTTTGAAACAGGGTCTCACACTCTGTCACCCAGGCTGGAGTACAGACTTGAGACCTCCTAGGTTCAAACAGTCCTTCTACCTCAGCCCCTCAAGTAGCTGGGACTACAGGCACTTGCCACCATGCCTGGCTAATTTTTGTATTTTTTTGCAGAGATGGGATCTTACCATGTTACTCAGGCTGGTTTCAAATTCCTGAGCTCAAGAGATCTATGTCAGCCTCCCCAAAGTGCTGGGACTACAGGCATGAGCCACAGTGCATGGCCTTTTATGAGATTTTTGTTTTTGTTTTTGTTCTGAGATGGAGTCTCACTATGTTGAATCATTCTAGCCCAGGCTGGAGTGCAGTGGTGTGATCTTGGCTCACTGCAACCTCTGCCTCCCAGGTTCAAGCAATTTCCTGCCTCAGCCTCGCAAGTACCTGGGATTACAGGCACTCACCACCATGCCCAGCTAATTTTTGTATTTTTAGAAGAGATGGGATTTTACCATCTTGGGGCTGGTCTTGAACTCCTAACCTCATGATCCACCAGCCTCAGCTTCCCAAAGTGCTGGGATTAGATGTGTGAGCCCCCACGCCCAGCCTTTTATAAGTCCTTTCATCCCATCCTTGTGCTTCATGGAATACATCTACCACTGGGCACCTATCGTGCTCAGTGATAGATACTCAGATTGAAATAGATACTTAATTTCCAAAATTGTGATGAGTATGCTTCTGAACATCCCTCATTATTTGGTTGGGAAAAAGTCAGGACTGCAATTGCTTGTTGACAGTATACCTACGCATACACACATACACAGTATATACATTCTGAATATTTATACATATATGCTGTATACTGAAAAAATATATATATATATGCTGTATACTGAATATTTACACACTGAATTTGAGTAGGAACTGCCCATTGCTCTTCAGAGGAGTGGTAACAATCTCTACCCCCACCGCCATTTGAAATTTCCAGCATTGCAATTTTTTGTTAATTTATTGGAAATAAAGTAATAGCTCATTTTGGCTTTAGTTTAATTCTGAACACATTTCAGGTACTCTTGATGCACTTGTTAGCCTTTGGACATTCCACTTGTGGAAACTGTTCTTATCCTTTTCCAGTTTTCTTCAGAGTTGTAGTCTTTTTGTTGATTTGTAGGAGTTTCTTTTTTTTTTTTGAGACGGTCTCACTCTATCACCCAGGCTGGAGTGCAGTGGTACAATCTCTGCTCACTGCAACCTCTGCTTCCTGGGTTCAGGAGAGTCTCCTGCCTCAGCCTCCTGAGTAGCTGGGACTACAGGTGCATGCCATCACGCCCAGCTAATTTTTTTGTAGTTTTAGTAGAGATGGAGTTTCATTGTGTTAGCCATGAAGGTCTCAATCGCCTGTCCTTGTGATCCACACGCCTCGGCCTCCCAAAGTGCTGGGATTACAGGCGCGAGCCACTGCACCCAGCCTATTTGTAAGAGTTTCTTACGAATTCTAGATATCAATCCCTTGTCGGACATATACATTTCAAAGATCTTTTCTCATTTTATTAAATTTATTCATGGTGTTGTTTTTTGAACAGATTCCTAATTTTGATGTAATCAAATTCATTCTTTTTTTTGGTTTTATGGCTAGTGTGTTTGGGGTTTGGATTAGGAATTCTTTTTCTACTTTAGAAACTATTTCTAAAGAATAGTTTTCTTTATAAACTATTATAAAGAAATAGTGGAGGATATTATCCCCCACTGACTTCTTCTATTAACCTCTAGCTTTTAACTTTCACACTCAGTCTTTAATTCATCTGTTAATAGAAACTCCCTTTGAATGTATTGCTTGCTATGGAGGCAGATTCCCAATAGGATCAACTAAATCATCCACTTTTTTTCATTGACTTATGATTATTTGAAATATGTATATTGTAGATCAAGTGTCTTATCTCTGAATTATCCTATTCCATTGGCTTATTTATACATTCTTGGGCCAGTATCACAATGATTTGGCTTTGAAACATTTCTAAACATCTGAGAGAGCAAGCTCTTTTCCTTTATTCTTTTTCATTATTGATTTAGCTGTGTAATGCCTTTTTATTTTTTTCCTTTTAAATTTAGTTAAGTTTCTCAAAAACAACGAGAACTTTAACTGGGATTGCAGTTAGCTAATGACGATAATTGACATTATATAATTTTCTATCCAAAAGCATGCTGTATCGCTCATTTATTTCTCATCATCTTCTTTGTGCTTTATTGTAAGTTTAAAATGCTATCCATGGGTGGTATGAGTAGCCTTGCTTAGGGCAATGTCCAGATACTTTCTAATTATTGTTTCTATTGTGAATGGAATCTAAATGTATTAGTCCATTTTCACATTGCTATAAAGAAAGACAGTAATTTATAAAAGAAAGAGGTGCAGTTCCACATGGTTGGGGAGGCCTCAGGAAACTTACAATCATGGCAGAAAGGGAAGGTGGGCAAGAGAGAGAGGAGCAAAGGGGGAAGAGCTTCTTATAAAACATCAGATCTCATGAGAATTCACATCTTGAGGACAGCATGGGGGAACTGCCCCCATGATCCAATCACCTCTGACCTGGTCTCTCCCTCTACACGTGAAGATTATGAGGACTACAATTCAAGATGAGATTTGGGTGGCAACATAGCCAAACCATATCACTAAGTTATTTTATTTTCTACTAAGTCATTGTTGGTGATAAAATGTCCTACTTTTTTTTAATCTAGAAAATTTGCTGAATGTTCTTATTCGTAGTTTGTTGATTGATAATATACACTACAAATAACAAGAGCCTCTGTTCTGAAACCTTAATTTCCTAGTCATTTTTCTTTCCTTACGGCACTATCCGGATCTTCCAATACCATGTCAGAGTAGACAATGGGTGTGTTTCTCTTGTTTCCACTTTTAAAAAGAAATCATCTAGAGCTTTTCTATCAAGTAAACTGTTTGTTATTTTAATATATAATCTTTAACAGAATAAGAAAGTTCCCTTGGTGTGCTTGTTTTCTGAGTTTCTTATTAAATGATTTTTTCTGCCTCAATTCATAATTTTTTTTTTTTTTTTTTTTGAGATGGAGTCTCACTCTGTCGCCCAGGCTGGAGTACAGTGGCGTGATCTCAGCTCACTGCAACCCCCACCTCCTGCCCCAGCCTCCCAACTAGCTGGGATTACAGGTGCCTACCACCATGCCTGGCTAATTTTTGTATTTTTAGTAGTGATGGGGTTTCACCATGTTGGCCAGGCTGGTCTTGAATTCCTGACCTCAGGTGATCCACCCACCTCAGCCTCCCAAAGTACTGGGATTACAGGCATTGGCCACTGCACCTGGCCCAGAAAATCATTTTTTCCTTAAGTTTATTAATGGGTTACCCACTGTTTAAACAAATAAATCCACTGTGATGTTATCAGTGTCCCAAGGGCTGCAGGCTGTGCTGTGGGTATCCAGGAAAGAGCAGGTGATGCAAGTGGAATTTGATTTGGTTTCAATTTGTCCATAAATGAAGTAAAAGGGGGGTGTTGGGATAAATACATTACAGGATATAATGCATGTAAAGTGATTGGCACAGTGTCTGGCACATAGTAGGGATGTGATCCAGGGTGGTGCACATAGCAGCATCAAAAGCATTCATTGCCTTCAGTCTGTGCATCTGCCATGTGTGATCCCCGGAACAGCAGCATCAGCACTTCCTGAGAACTTGTTAGAAATGCAGATTCCAAGGCTCCATTTCAGATCTACTGAATCAGAACCTATGAGGATGGGAGCCAAGTAATTTAGTTTTAATAAGCTCTCCAATAAGATTCTAAAGCTACGTTTGAGAACCAGTGATTAAGCACTGTTAGTCTTTCTTCTTATAGGAGCAAGCTGACATTGCACTATTCTCACATTTTGTAATAACAATTCATTAATGTTTTAGATACTCCATCAGATTCATTTGGCTAGATTTCCTTCAGGTGAGCATCTACATGCATAAGTAAAAGCATATATGTAACTAAAATTTCTCCTGTACTCTCTCCTGGTATCGCAAACTACATCACATTTAGTCACATACATTAAGTTGGGCAGCTCTTACCATTTTTAAAATTGGGGATAGAAAAATACCTTAAGGCTGGGCGCAGTGACTCACACTTGTAATCCCAGCACTTTGGGAGGCCGAGGCAGGTGGACCACAAGGTCAGGACATTGAGACTATCCTGGCTAACACAGTGAAACCCCAGCTCTACTAAAAACACAAAAAATTAGATGGGTGTGGTGGCATGGGCCTGTAGTCCCAGCTACTCAGGAGGCTGAGACAGGAGAATCGCTGAAACCCAGAGGTGGAGGTTTCAGTGAGCCAAGATTGTGCCACTGCACTCCAGCCTGGGCAACAGAGTGAGACTCCATCTCAAAAAAGAAAAATACCTTAAAATAAAAATTAACTTTCTTGAAAGTTGCCTAGTACTTGCCTCTAAAGCAATATGGGTATGATGCTTTCTGGAAAAGAGAATCTTTTATTACCATTTCAAATTTTAAATATGTTACTTCTTGGTTCATTCCACTTTCCATCAATTTTGATATTTTAGATATTTCTGAGAATTTATACATTTAAAATATATGTTTTAAATATATTAGGCTAGAGTAGTTTATAATAATCTAAATTTTTTTTAAAAAAACCTGTTTTCTCTGTAGTAATTTCTCTTCTTTATTGTGTTCTTAGATTGTCTACAAAATGTCCCTTTCTCCCTCCTTCCGTCTTCCACCCTCCTCTCTCTTTCTCTCCTCCCTTCCTCTTTAGCTCCCCTGACCAACTACTTTTGCCAAGACTGAAAATCTTTTCAAAAGGTCAACTGTTGTTTTTGTTTTTGAGATGGAATCTCACCCTGTCACCAGGCTGGAGTGCAATGACATGATCTCAGCTCACTGCAATCTCTGCTTCCCGGGTTCAGGCAGTTCTCCTGCCTCAGCCTCCAGAGTTGCTGGGACTACAGGTTTGCCCCACCATGCCCAGCTAATTTTTATATTTTTAGTAGAGACGGGGTTTCACCATGTAGGCCAGGATGGTCTCAAACTCCTGACCTCGTGATCCACCTGCCTCAGCCTCCCAAAGTGCTGGGATTACAGGCCACCGTGCCCGGCCTTCAAATTTTGTATTACTTAACTTTATTATGCCATAAACACAGACGTAATATGGTCTTGCACATATGTTCTTAAACAAGCCTAAAACATCTTCTTTTTTGACTCAGGCAGGTTAGGTTCATTAGGGGCTGTTCCCCTATGACACCAGTACTCAGGACAAATTCTACAGTATTATTTGGTATATGTTAAGAAGAAATAGGCATCTTATAAACCCAGAAATCTGCAAGAAAAAAAGAGGAGGGGTTACCCTCCCCCATCATCCCTTAGAGAGGAATATCAGAGACAAGACCCTCAGGGTGAGTCTAGTGTTCAGGGGCAGCACTGAATCCCTTATTGAGCTTTTGTATAGGGAGAACATGGGTGCCAATTTATCAATGAAAATAGACACCAATTCTGTGGATGCCGGGCATTTTGGATAGGGATGATACTCTTTACATAAATTGTCTGTAATTACACGTCTTCTAATTTTTGAGGTGGGGCCATGTGTCCTATGGTAATCTGAATGCAGAGGCAGTTTCTCCTCCTGGGAGAAAAGAGGAATGAGAGGCTGATTCTAGCTGGCTCCTTTTCTAGGTAACCCAGAGGAAAATCTTGAACAAATCTACTCATTACACCAGTACTTTTTCTTCAAATTATATCTCGTCAAATATGAAGAGTACTATCGCATCTTAGTTTTGGTTCCTATTTACTTGGTCTGTATTTTTCATCCTTTATTTTTAACATTTCTGAATCTTTTTGTATTAAACTTATCCTTATACAAAACCATTATTTTGGATCATTTTTGTTGTTGTTAAAAATGTACTCTGAGGGCCAGGTGTGGTGGCTCATGCCTGTAATCCCAGCACTTTGGGAGGCCAAGGCGGGCAGATCACAAGGTCAAGAGATCAAGACCATCCTGACCAACTTGTTGAAACCCCGACTGTACTAAAAAATTCAAAAATTAGCTGGGTGTGGTGGCATGCGCCTACAGTCCCAGCTACTCGGGAGGCTAAGGCAGGAGAATCGCTTGAACCCGGGAGGTGGAGATTGCAGTGATCCTAGATCACGCCACTGCACTCCAGCCTGGCGAGAGAGACTCCGTCTCAAAAAAATAAAATAAAATAAAAAAAGCACTCTGAGACTTTTCAGTATTTCTCATTTGTAATTATTTTAATTATCATGACATTTCAGCTGTCTTATTTGACTTTCTAAATAGTCTACACTTTTTTCCATCTTCTTTATTACTTTCCCCTATATAAACAAATTTTGTTCTTCAGATATAAAAGTTACATATTATACATTTGTATTTATGATTTCTGCCTTTAAGACATCTAAAGTCTATTTAGTCTTCTTAATTTCCCAAATTAATCAGTATCTATATGTTCTTTATTGTCTGTATTTTAGTTCCTAATTGGTATAAATATATTTTGTCTTTTTCTTTTGATGTACTCAAGCATTTTTTAACCATAAATTGAACCAAATTATTTGATTTCTCTCATTTCCATATTGCTTATCAAATCCTCCTGAATTTTGTTTCTTCCATAAGTACCTCTTTCTCTCTCTCTTTCCTTTCTTCCTTCCTCTCTCTCTCTCTCTCTTTCTTTTTGACGGAGTCTCATTCTGTAGCCCAGGCTGGAGTAAAGTGGCATGATCTCGGCTCACAGCAACCTCCGCCTCCCAGGTCCCGGTTCAAGCAATGCTCCTACCTCAGCCTTCCAAGTAGCTAGAATTCTAGGCATGAGCCACCATGCCCAGCTGATTTTTGTATTTTTTAGTAGAGATAGGGTTTCACCGTGTTGGCCAGTCTGGTCTTGAACTCCTGACCTTGTGATCTGCCTGCCTTGGCCTCCCAAAGTGCTGGGATTACAGATGTGAGCCACCACGCCCAGCTAAGAGTACTTTTTCAAATGCATTTCTAGTGTGTGCCTCCATAAGAGAAAACTTCTAGGCCCTATATGACTCAGAATATTGTGTATTATGTCTTCACATTTTTTAAAAAAATAATTTGAGACAGAGTCTTGCTCTGTTGCCCAGGCTGGAGTGCAGTAGTATGATCTCAGTTCACTGCAACCTCCGCCTCCTGGGTTCAAGCAATTCTTGTGTCTCAGCCTCATGAGTAGCTGGGACTATAGGTGTGTGCCATCATGCTGGCCTAATTTTTGTACTTTTTTTTTTTTTTTTTTAGTAGAGACAGGATTTTACCATGTTGGCCAGGCTAGTTTCAAAATCCCGACCTCAGGTGATCCACCCACCTTTGTCTCCCAAAGTGCTGGGATTACAGGCATGAGCCACCATGCCCAGTCTGTCCTCACATTTGAATGATGATTAGCTAGATATATTAGTTAGGGATTTTTTTTTTCCCTACTGCTTTAGAAACTTAACTTCTTCAACTTCTTGCTTCTAAATTTGCTGTTATAAAGACCAATGTCGGTCTAATTTTCATGACTTTGTAGGTGATTTGTTCTTTCTGAAAGTTTATTTATCCTTAACATTCACTATAGTATCATGTTGCCCTTATGTCTTCCAATTTGAGCCTCTTTCATTTGACATCTTTCGACATTTTTTAAACTCTTGAACACATATCGTATTATTTCTTCAGATATTTCCTGTTTTCTGTTTTCTTTCTCTTTCTGGGATTTCTATTCTCAGATATTGGTATTTTTATTTTCTAAAATTTCCAGCTACAGAATCCTTTATATTTTCCATCTTTATTTATTTTGCTGCCTTCTGCAATAGTTCATTCACCTCATTTTCTATTTTTAATCTCTACAAATTCTACTATTTATTCTAACTACTGAGTTATTACTGACATTTTTCATTCTTATTTTACCATTTGGCTCTTCTTATGAGTTTTGTTCATTCTTTATATTGCAAAAATCTTTCTTTAAGTACATTTATTTTGCTTATTTTAATTTTTTTTATCTTCCAATTATTCTACATCAGATGATGTACAATTTCACCTTTGTGGCCTTTGTTTGCTAGTAACCATCTTCCTCAAATGTCTTATTATTTTAGCCTGTGAATTCATGTCAAGGGAAATCTGCTACTCTGCCCGGAGTCTGTAATAGGAGGGCTGAAGGCTATGGTGGGTGTGCTTCCAGAAGAATATAGAAACACAGAAGGGGAAAAGTTCTTGGGCACAGAACTCAGAAAACAACAAAAAGACAGCTAAATCTTCCCATTCATTTCCAATTCACCAACCACCTCCTCCGATCATTGTTTGACCCTTAAACCTTGTGCTGCAGCAGCACTGAGAGGAGACAGGGCTCCTCGCCCTCCATTGTTGGGGGCTGGAGGATGGAGAAGTGAATGGCAGGGTGTGTCTGGCCAGCCTGCAAGTCTGTGGCCACTCATACCAACATGGTTCTCACATAGCCCTGATCTTACCTCTCCTCCTTTCCAAAATTGGAGGCCTAGGGAATTGCATCCAATTTATGTGGAGAAAAGGGCAGGTGCAAAGCTTAGTGGCATCTTACAACCTATGCCCTCATAGCTTCTTCCTGAACCTCTGGGCTAAACTTTAAATGTCACCAACTCAAAACTCCCCAACTGGCAAAATAGAAATTAGACTCTTCACGGGTCCTCCGGCTTTTCAAGTTTCATTACTCAAATCCATGCTTTCCTCTAGATTCTACAGTTTTCTTAGGGTTGACTTTGGAGGAGGAACAGATACCCCAGGCCAGTCTGCCACCTCAACAAGAATGCTTTATTTAGTGGCATTCTGCCTCCAATTCACGTCTATGTCATTAATTTCAGTCTCTTCTCCAGGTCATATCAAACTTGCGGAGTAAATATTTTCCATGTGTCTTATTAAATGCTCTCAGTTCATTCTCTCATTTATTTTTCCAACAAATATTTTCAAGCATTAAGACATGCTGGCACTCCGATTAGTGCCAGGAACGCAAAGATGAATTAAAACACAGCACAGACCTTGCAACATTTAGCCAACCAGTGTTAAAAGACTTTAGGGGAGCACACAATGAAACGCCTTTGAAACTACCACATTAGTTATTTGAGTTATGGTGATGATTAGAATATATTCTCTCCCATCCCACATAACTCAAAAAGATTATTTTTAATGAGCTATTATTTCATTTCCCAGGCTTTATTTCTCATTGTTTAATTCTTTTAAAATAGCATTTCACATTATTGAGGGGAGGGTTAGTTCATCTGCTGATTGCTATACCTTCTGGGATCCCTTCTGTTCCCTAGGGCTGAGGCAAAACCCAAATTTACTAATGAACTGCCAAAAATTTCATCTCACAAATTCCTACTCATATGCCATTACTGTAAAGGCTTTGTAGTTATTACAGTGATGAGTTTATAGCCTGCAATCTAGGACAGTGCTGTTACAACTAATTCATTACCTACACTTTACACATTTTAAAGAGGAAAAAAGGGTGTGTGTGTGTGTGTGTGTGTGTGTGCGTGTATGTCTGAAAGACAGAGAGTGAGACTGAGTTGTGTGTGTTTTCTCATTTAACATTGGACTCCATTCCACAATGCACTAAAGGATTAATAAAGTTATTTAATCCTTGATCGTTAAAGTCATGTCAGCCTTTGGTAAATCCTCTCCCTGCCATAGGTCATTAATTCTTTTTTTTATTCAATCAGTGTTAATTGTGTGCCTACAATGTGCTAGGCCCTGTGAAAGTGCTGATGATACAGCTATTGCGTCAAATTTGTAATGGAGCAATTTAACTGGTCTGAACTACATTTCCCAGAATTCCATTTTCTAGATATTCCTGGTTAGGGTGGGCTACCACAGACATTTCTTGTGGGAGATGTTGCGAGGTGGAAGTGGAGCAATAGCCATTTTGTAGCTCACCAATATTGTTAAGAATCTGCTAACTTACCGCATTGATGCGAGTTAGCAGGTGGGCCTGGACTCCACCTTCCCCTGGATCCTCCTTAAACTTCTTTGACCCAAAAACCAGGAATATGTGTCCAGCTCCATGAAAAAGCACCCTGGTTTCTGCATGACATCCACACCATGAAGGTCAGAGGAAATAAGAACTGACATGGGCTTCAGGTCATACTTGTGGGGTTTTAGCTCATGCCATGGGTTCTAGCCTCCTTTTCACCTCTCCTGCCTGACATCCATTTTTTCTTTTCTACCTGCTTACCTATGGGCTTTAGCTCCAGTATCAGACATGAAGACAGGAGCCTTAAAGAGACTTCCACACCAGCTCCCACATGACATCAAGTCAAGTGCCTATAGAAAAACCCTTAGTATCACATGTATTCTTAGTATCACTTAGAAGCCTAAGTGGTTTTGCTTTTCTGATTGAATGCTGACTGACAGAGCTAATAAACAAAAAAGAAATTCTAATTTCTACCCTCATTGAGTATATGATTTAGATGGGGAGGAATATATTTTCAAAATATTACATCACAGTTAATTCATTATAACTCTGAGATGTCCTGTGAGCAAAAATTAAGAGTGACAGGAGAGCTTCTCATCAGGATTCTTCTAGAGAGAGTTTCATGAGGCTATTAGAGCAGAGAATGTGTTCCATTCTATCAAGATTCCCTTGGTTCCCATTTTACCTCTTTTGTAAATGCCCCTGGCTATTTATTTTCAGAAATAGCAACTCTTTCATGGAGGACTGATCTTGGGCTATTGAAATGTGCTTTGTCCCCATGAGGAGAATCTGAAGCTTGGTCCACAAGATGTATCTGTCCCCCAAATTGCAAAAAAAGAACGTCCCCAAACTGTTTCTCCCTTTGCAGCTTTCCTTGCCCACTGACTCTTGTAGACAGAATTAAAGTGGATGATAATAAGCAATTTTTTAACTTAGAATTTAACATTGAGACATTATTATTTAAGCATATGTTCAATGATTTAATAGAGGTCTAATCAATTTTAAGAGTGTCTATTCAACATGATCAAAACTAACCTTACCCTTCTCCAAAACTATACTGCCAGCCAAAGAAAGAATAAAGCCCAAAATTGGTAAGTTAACTTAGTAAGAAACAGTGACACAGTGGCCAACCTTCCTGGTACCTTAGCCTCTTTATTTCTCTCCAGTCTGTTCCCTTCTTCACCCCTATCTTTCAATCTTCTTTATGACTTACCGAGTTGAGAACCCCATCATCTCTTGCCTGGACTTCCAATTGTTACTTAACTTTTCCCCATAGTCTTTCCACTTTCATTGCATCATCGACTCTGTCTCAGAAGAAACTTGCATGCCTTGTGGACATGCAAGTATCCAGCTCAAAACACCTTAAGGCTTCTAAGCATTGAGTATCAAGTATTTCAATTTTAGTAAAGTACTCCTGGAAAAAACTTGTTAAAACACAGATCAATGGTCGTCTATAGAACTAGGTGATGAACTATCCCAATTTCTTAGCATGAAGATTAGGATTTAGTTCAGGTACTGTCCGGCTGTCCAGCTCTTCTCCCACATTCTCTTCCACTCTCAGAAAGCTTTAGCCATCTCTTGAGCATTTTTTAAAAAATATACCACCTTGCCCTTGCATATGCTGTTCCTACTATTCAGAGTGCCCTGCCTTGCCTTGTCAGACTTCTATTGTTAACTCACATTTTACTCTTGAAAGCTTTCTCAGATGCTCCAAGGTACAACATTGGCTTTCTCTGGGCTTCTATACTCTGTAGCTTTAAAACAACCCTCTTGCTATGGGCTATCTTTTGTACATGTCTGTTTTCCAAATAATAGGCTGTAAATGCTTGGGAGCAAGATACTGTCTTTTCAATTTTTTAAATTCTCTAACATGTCAGAGATGGTTAAAAAAAATTTGATGAATGAAGAAAATTAATTACATGTTTCTTACTCCCTGAGGAACTCAAAGCATCCTAGAAATTGCACATGTCTATTGCAAGGTATGTAACACATACGAGATTATCTCCCTATTGTCCCAAGAGTCTTAGCTTTAGCCTAGATATCTGATGACCCACTCAGCAAAACAAAAACCTTTCAGTTAACTAGACCTTTTTTCTTGGAATGGGATTGCTTAAAGGATCTTCCATTTTTACCAGAGCATGTACTTTTGGGATCTCACCTGCCCTGCACCCCTAATCCTCAAACATTTAATTGAATTTTTTTTCAGAGAGAATTTCTGGAAAATATGATATCATCCATCACACTGTACCTGTGGTGATATCTTCGTGTCCCTTATAGAGTTGTGCTCTGGACAACCACCAATTAGCCTCCCCCTTATCTGACTCTGATTCCAATAATGTTCTAAACTTTCAAAAATAGATTCTCCCCAAAAACAGATTCCCACCAAAAATACCCTACGATGTATTCAAGAACTGTGAGGAATCAGCCAAAACCTACAATATTTCTAGTTGAGTCTTCTAGGATAGCAAATCACACTGTGCAAATCTTCCAATCATATCTGATTCTGTAGCAATAATACAGACCAGATGGCAGTTAACTGTAACATGGGTGAAACTAGGGCAGAAGACATGAATTTTCTTTTGTCTCTAGGTTGTCTGTTTCTCAGGCTGTAGACTTTGGGCCACCTGCATCTAAATCAATGAGCATGTTTATTAAAAGACACTTCCCTCTGCACCACCAGTGAGATACCGTTTCAGCAACCCTAGAGATTGGTTTCAAGAATTTCAGCTCTTTTTTTAATTTTATTTTTGTTTTAAGAGCAACACTAGTGTCCATGTCAAAATGCAAATTAGACAAACCCCCTCTCTCTGGGCAGTCATTGCTACAGTCCTCCCTGCAGAATTATCTGCCCAGGCGTGCCCACTGATATCTGAGACATATACTGTCATATCCCACAAAAGCCATATAATTGTGTACGCGTCCAGCACTTCCTAATTCTTCTGTAATGTGAACTCATTCACATTTCAGCCACAGCTAGTACAAATACATTTTGAATAACTGATTCAATAATGTACAGTAGATTGTAAATGGTAAAACATTTAATTGGATAACATAATTGTTTCTAAATCTCTGATTGATAAAATTAGATGGAGTTGGGGGCCAGCTGTCATAAAAAATATGAGAGAATAGCTCTATGATAACAAAGAAAACAGCCTAAATCCAATGAGAGAAGGAGGCAGCATAATTCTTTGTGCTTCTTTCTCTCACTGCCACTTAAAACTCACTGTTCTTTTGAAGTCATTCCTAAAACTACTCTGTATTCAAGATGTAAATTAACAGCAAGCTATCTATTAAAAGACTTATAATGATGTCACTTTCCAACATAGTTCCATATATATAAAAATATATATTAGAAAAAATATTTATTTCAAATGCTTAAGGGGCTAAATGAAGAATATTTTAAGCTTTCCTTAAAATAATCTGTGTGTTGTCTTTCTGGTGATGTTAACATCTAAGTAATATTACAATATGAGAATTCTGTTAAAAGATTTTACAGTAAGACTTTCAGGTGTTAGCTAGAAAAAAAAAATCCTCTAGCTTTCTTTTCAGTCTAATAAAAGGCCCATTTTTCTTACAAAATCGTCATTTAAATTTATTAGATGCATAACAATGACACTAAGTACCCAGAATCTTCCTGGTATGGAGGAAAAAAATTATTGTATTTTTAAAAATTAAGGAGTTAGCCAAGCACAGTGGCTTATACCTATAATCCCAGCACATTCAAAGGCCAAGGCAGGCAGATCACAAGGTCAGGAAATGGAGACCATCTTGGCCAACATGATGAAACCCCATCTCTACTAAAAATACAAAAATTAGCTGGGCGTGGTGGGGCACAGCTATAGTCCCAGCTACTCGGGAGGCTGAGGCAGGTGAATCACCTGAACCCAGGAGGTGGGGGTTGCAGTGAGCCAAGATAGTGTCACTGCACTCCAGTGGCAGAGTGAGACTCTGCCTCAAAAAAAAAAAAAATTAAGGCGTTAATGTGGTGTTGACTGTGTTCAGTTATTTCATTTATTTTAGACTGTGTCTATGAGGGCAAATATAACGGAGCACTTTACAATTACCCAAAAAATTTGAGCATTATAGTCGAAAAAAAATCTGATTAATTAATATCGAAGTTTGTTTTTCCCTACAAGTTACTTTGAATAATCCATGTAAATTACATTATCCCTTTACTTCTTTTGGATTTTTAGATAGACAATTCCTTGAGGGTGAGACCCATTTCCATATTTCCTTTTTATTAGTCTTGCATATCCTTCTTTGGGACTTTGGATCTTTCGAGGAACTAGCTGATAAACACACTAGGATTAAGCAGAACATTAATAGGCAATGTCCTAAGAAAACAAGGTGTTTCCACATGTTCACAAATATCTGAGTATTTCCATTTTACTGTATTGTTTTGGTACTAATTCGCTAAGCAAACGTTTGTCAATTTGTGAATTAGGATCTTAGTTACAGGTCTAACAGAAACATCATCCACTTACTAGTTTAAGTGCTCATGTTTTCATAGCAATTCTCATTAAGTAAAAATTTTGGCAAAATGTGGCCCTTCTTACATATCATTAAATAGCAAGCTAATTTGTGTGTGCATACATGTGTGTGTGCTCGCACACTTCCTCTAAGAAAAGAGTGACTAAAATCAACATTCAGAAAAAAAGAAGCAAATGATAAACATAAAAAGGAGAGTGTCATGACCTCATTCTAATTAATGACTTTGATAATCATTACTTGCTGTGGAGTGGCATTCGTCCTGGTTCAGTCTTTAGCGCAGGCATTCACCACTCAATATTGTGCAGGCAAAGTGAAGAACTTTGCCATGTCAATTACCTATTACAAACAAACTATCAAGTCTCTTTGAAATAGTTAAACAAATCTATACATTGATATTTGCTGGCATCTTTATGCTACATTGAATCCACTTGAAGTTTATGCAGTATGAACTTCTCTGCAGGTATTTCTGAGATCTTAAAGTTGAGAAAGTCTCCAAGGAGATGAGCATTCTGATGTACTGCAGAAATGCTGGGTATTCCTATCAAAACAGTGAAAAACAGAGAAGCGTAGTGCCAGTGCCCCAAATTAAGGATGCTTTTTAAACCTTCCATTTCATTAAATTGCATGGCTGGATAGGAAAGTCATGCTAAAATATTGTGATTAACACAAAGGAAGCTTAACAGACAATGCTATTATAGGTGAAAGACTGCTAATTGCCATCTTCCCAATAACTTATTGATTTTAATCAAATCTTCCTAGAGCAGCATGCCGGCAGCAAATGGATAACTAGATAGAGGGAAAACACAACAATGGAAGGAGTAATATGGAAGAAATTATTCATGTTTGATTTGTATAAAATTGAACAAATATTCTTGATCAGCATTTATACAAATACAGATTCGTCAGGAAGGTGCTATCTAAATTGCTTCTCTCACAGTATATTGAAATTACCATAACTGTTAGCATTTTTAATTATTTTGATCTGCTGAAAATAGATTAAACTGAATGGGAAATTGGCTTATTAAGGCTTATATATTTGAGTTAATATGAAATGTTCTCAGCCAGTGTGTCTTGAGAATCTGTCTAAAAGACACTCACTATATCTGGTTGACAATGAGACAGGGAGGAGTGGTGGATTTGATCCTCAGAAAGAAGTTTTGTTTTGAGGTAGAAGTGGGAAAAAAAAGTCTTCTCAATCCCTTCACTTTATTAGCAAAATTTAACTACATCTAGTAATGGAAATATTTCATAAATGAGCAACTGGTCTGTTTGATAGATAGAACCAAGTTTTCCTAGGGAAAAAAATCTTGCTAGACTAAACTTAACACTTAAAAAAAATGGAGAACCCTTGAAATCCATCTTGTATTACAAGAGCAGTTTCTCAGTGTGAGATTCAATATAGTGTGAAACATTGAAGAGCTCACACTTTGGTCATTCACTGATGATGAAAAAGAAGTACAATGTCGAGTTTCAATTACAGTCTGTAGGCAGGCCCCGTGGCATCCCACTGACTGTTTATCTCTTGGGAATGTCTTATTCATCAAATTGTGACACTGGACCCAAAGGTAGATTTCAAATATGAGCATGACTACACTTTTTTTTTTTTTTATATATACAGAGTATTTAGTTTCCCTTGTAAATCAAATGAATAGCATAAAGATTTCAGTTCCAAAATTATCTTCTTCCACATCTACATATAATTATGTGTTTTAATAGTGCAGAGTAGGGTTTGTCAATTTCAACACTATTGACATTTTGGGACTAGATAATTATTTGCTGAAGGGGTGGGGTCTGTCCTGCGCATTTTAGGAAGTTTAGCAGCACTGCTTGCCTTTACCTACTAGATGCCAGTAGCACTCCCCTACCACCAATTTGTGACAACCAAAATGTCTATAGATATTGTTAAATGTCCCCTGCTGAGTAGAATCACCCCTGGTTGAGAATCATCAGATTAGAAGAGGGAATTCTATAGTTCTCTTGATAATTATGCATCTCAAACAATTATCTAGAAAATTTCCATTTCATCCTAAAATGTAGAAGCAGAATAATGAAATTTGCATTATGGCTCCGAAGTCTGAGAAGTTTCTCTTTAAATATAGTGTATCCACAAAAACACCTGCATCTAGGTCAGCATTTGAAATTCATGAGATTAATTGACTATATGAAACAGGTAGTAGAAAATAATCACAGTGGGAGTTTGAAAAGGCAAGTAAGTCTCAAGATTAGAAGATGCTACCTTCTGTTTAAGGTTCTAGGGAAATACAGTCTAGTCCAACAGTGGCAAATGGCTTGGAAATAGCTGCCAACTCCAGCTGACTGGTAGTGGCTGATGGAAGCCCTGTATTGAGGAGGATTCTGATTCTGCATCCAGGCTCGGCAGGAAAGAGGACTGTGATGAATTAGTGAGGTCTACCTTGGACGAGGCAAATGGAAATATGGGAGCTTATCTCAGACACTAGCCCTTTTCCTTTCTAGTCATTTGAACTTATTTGCTCTCAAAATTATTTTAAGCACCTAATGAGACTGTGGTATGCTGTTTTTCTGCTGCATAAATAAATACGTTTAAAAAAGAAAATGAATAAAATGATGATCATTTCTAAATATTTACTAAGCATCTCCTCTTCCTTAGACACCTGTTTTGAGCTCTATAGGCATGCTATTGAATGACAAACATAGCTTCAAATATCTATCGAAACATTCATGTTCCAGTGGTCTGGCCTCCAATGCAAAAGAAGCCACTCATTTAAAAAACAAAAAAAATCAACCACAGGGACTTGACATCCCAGGAATGTATAGTTTCCTCTAAAATCTGCATAAATATTTCCATTCTGTGTTATCTAGTATTCCTCTTAGTTTCTGAGGTTCCAAGAACCAATATTATATCAGGCCAATATCCCTTTGCATCTAGCCAGTGGTACGGACTTAGTGTCTAAGAATGCTTTGCTGGACAAGGCAAGTTGTATACTTCCTTAAGGCTGAAAATGACCATGCATAGGATAATGTTTGGGGAATGGGTAAACAGGAAGTAGCCAATCATATGCAGGACACGTCGAAGATCCTTTGGAAAGTTCTTCCCAAATAACAATGTACATTATTATCTCTCCCGCAAAATTTAAAAAGATATAACCACAAAATTTAAATAACTTCTTTAGATCAATACTAAATACATAATTATAAAAATGATTTACAAAATGATTTTCTAGGTACAAACTACTACTTTTCACCTCTGTGGCTAGCACTAGCAGTTGGCTTGTTAGACCAGGAGCTAGTATTCAAAAAGAAGTTATGGTTTGCTCACTCTTTCCTAGTTGCTGCTTTTATGAATGAGAATGAAAATAAGCTCTTCCAAAGTGTGGGTTCTAGACTCCATCAATCAAGTGACAGTAAGCTAACACCGTCTGGAAAGGCTCAATCCAAATTTGTATCTTGGCACAAAAATTGCAAGTGACATGTGAATAATCGAAACTATACATATTAAATCTTTAACTGCTAAGGTTCTGCTTTAGATAAGGTTGACATAAAACTTGGTCAACTTCATTTTTTTGTATCAGGATTGATCTCATTTCACTGGTAGATGTAAATAAAGACTGAGACAAATTGAGTGTGTAGCTAAATTTACTGACCCCCAAGGCAAGGAAAACCTATTCCAATGCAAAGAATAAGATTTGTGGGTTGGGGTTTTCAGATTGTCAGAGGGATATTAGCTCTGAAAAGATTAAAGCCTTGGGAATTGACTTGCATGTGGATATAAAAGGGCAAAAACAGCCCCTTGTAAAGGTGGCCTCCCAAACCAGTGGCAAGGCAGGGCTTCCAAAGTCAATGGCCACAAAAGCTCACTGGGAAATGTGATTGACCAGTTTAAACAAGTCATTGGCTTATCAGTTTAGGATTGACTGGCTGTAGAAAAGTTCAGCACAGCCTGATTGTGGAGCCCCAAATCCTCTGGCTGAATAGTCACAAGGTCACTGTGGGGCTATCTTTGGCCTACTCTGACTAATTATCTGAGAAAAAGTTGTTTGCTTCCTTCTTGTGGTATCCTGACCACTTGCTATTTTACACCCCCAAGGCTCAAGGGTCATGTGAAGATCAAGTTCACCTGCACAAGTTCAAGGTGCTTTGGAAATATCATGTTGCCCCCATGCTAATTTGTCATCTGTGGCAGCTTCAAAAGGAATAATATATTTTACAGATATATATATATATATATACTTTCCACTTCATAGGACAATCATTAGAAAAAATGAGTGTTTTTCTTCATGTGAAACATCTGCGGCAAGTTGTTCCACATTCTAGAAAACAAAGCTAGGGTTAAAACCTAGTAGAAAAGACAGAGAATGCTCAACATAACCAAAAGGGTTCCTTGGTCAAACACCTTGCTGTGCAGAATGGATACCTGTGCAGCTCAGAATCGAAAATGAATCCAAAATAACATCAAGGACAGAGCCCTTGAGGGGATTTCGAAGGTATAGTTAGATGCACATTGCAATTGAACTACTAATATTGGGTAAATGAGGGAGTAAAACAGATTACATGATTCGTTATCAGCTTCAAATATTTGAAAGGACTCCCATTTGAAAGAATACTTTGGGGCTTTTCCTTCCACAAGAAACATGTTTCATGTCATCCAGACACTAAGTATATTTCTTTCACAAAAACTGTTACATTATCTGGGTAAACATGTCAATCAAAGACTACAACTAGCAATTTACAGCAATGATGCTAGATTTAACATCTAGAGAGCACGATTCCAGTGGGAAATAGTATTTTTATTTACCTCTTTGTTACTAGAACTATTTTTTTAAAAAGGTTTTTACATAAGGAGCTTTGAAAGGAGAGTATTTATGTTATAACCCAAACAAATCTTTAAAACTTTGAGGTATTTTTATTGGATTGCTTTCTCTTTCAATTTAAGAGATAATTTCTCTAAAATACTATTTACCAAATTTTTCAGTGTGTCCCAGAACAAACACTTGTTCTTATAATGAAGCTTTGGGAGAAGGGTGACATGATATATTATTCTGCTTGCATGTTAAGGTTTAATCATTACTTATTAATTATCTTATTTTCACGAGATTTTCTCAAACTTAATATTCTATTAAGGTAGCATCTGTTAGAGGAATTATCTTGGTTTTTTAAAGCAAATTTTAGCTGATTACCATGAATCTACATAATTAAAATTAGGTCTAATTATGTAGTGTAAATACATGTAATATATTTATAACATATAATGACATAATTATGATTCACAATAATGTTGAAAAACTCCCCCTTAAAATTAGTAAGGAAAATATGTTGCACAATCCCTCTCCAATTTATTAGCAATTTTACAATGTATGTTTCTTCTGTAGCTTCTAAACTGGAGCTTTGTCAAGACAATAAAATTAAAAATAAATATATTTTGAAGTTATTAACCCAAAAGAATGTTACCAAACCTTCCTTTGATTTCAAAACTATAAATATTTTCCAACCTTTTAAAAAAATACATCTTAAAATGTTAATCCTAATAAGAATCCATTTCTAATGCACCTTGAACCCATTGTTGAGTGTCCAGCATATCTAGCCAAGAGTTAATGTAAGACAGTTCTCACTTTGTCTTATAAATGACAGAAAATGTAACAAACTGTGATGAATTTTTGCTCAACTACTGCTTGGAAATACAATGAGAAAAATTTGGGCAACACAGCTGCATTTTGTATCCTATATTAAGGATACAAAAACATTTCAAAATTATAAGACAAAATTATTCATTTAATTCACAAAATTGAATTATAATATTAGGGTTCAGGGTGCCCTCAGCTGCCCTGAGAGGACGTTTCTCCAGGTTCTTGGTCTCCTGCCCTCTCAGGAATGAGAGAGGGGACCATGGCACAGTGCGTAATAAATGCCGGACTCAAAAGTGTCTGTAGAAAGTGATGTACAGGTATTGATCGACTTACCACCTATGCAACATACGACCCTTCAACTTTACGACCACAATCACTAGCCACGACTGCTCCGTCTGGCAGCGCAAACGTTGCCCAGCTGGGCGTACGACAGTGCGGACCAGCTTCCAGCAGCACTACCATCTCCGCGTGCACCATTTCAGCTGTACATACAGCCTACTCAACTTATGACCAAATCGTGTTACGACCGGCCTGCAGTCCCGACTGTGGTCGTAAGTCAAGCACTAGCTGTATTTAGAGAGAGAGAGAGAGAAGCAGGAGAAAGAGAGAGAAAGCAACAGCTAACTCTCACGCTGAGTGAGTGAATCCAGAAAGATGGAATCTAGGAGAGGAAAGCAGCTTCCACACCGAGTGGAAAGGAATAGCGAGAGATGGAGTTTAGGAGGGGAAGGCAGGCTTCCACGAGAGAGTGTGGAAGGGGACTCCAGAGGGGAAATCCAGGAAAGAGAAAGACAGTTTCCACGAGAGTGTTCGTGGAAGGGGACCCAAACATGGAGTCCGAAGGGGTGTGGAAGAAGGGGACTTTTAACCTGGGAGGAGCCCTCAACTTCTCCAGGACCCCTGGCCAATGAAAGGAGTTCCTTAGAACTTCCGCTGAAGTGATTGACTCTTAGTTTCTTCCCATGCTCATGAAATTCAAACATAAATCATTAAATCTCCCGGATGGAGAGAGATGGGAGAGGAGCATGGTGCTAGAAAATTTTGCCCTTAAAGCTACGCCCCCTTGTGGACCCTGGAAAGAGAACACCTTCCCTCAGAAGGATATATTTGATTTGCTAGGGCAGGACTGACATTTTTCTGTAAAGGATTATAGTAAATATTTTAGGCTTAGAGGGTCATATAGTCTGTCGCTGCTATTCAAGTCTACTGCTGCAGCTCTAAAACAGCCATAGACAAACAAATGGGTGTGGCTGTGTTCCAATGGAACTTCATTTACTAAACAGGCAGCTGCTGCATTGGTTTGATGTGGCTGAGTTTGTTGAGTCCTGTACCGCAGTGGTTGAAAGAATTGATTCTGGAGTTTGTCCTCTATGTTTATATATTTCTTTCACCGTTTAATAACTTTGTGACCTAAGCTAACTTACTTTGGTTTTCTCATTTGTAAAGTGGTGGTAATAACTGCTCCTGTCACATAAGGTTGTTGTGAGGATAAAAAGGAAACAATTTATGTAGAGCACTTATTCCTTTGTAGGAGGAATAAATTGTTGTTTATAGATATATAGCATGTATATGCAAAATATTTAGTATTCAACATTGGTTTTCAGATTTTTATAGCACAATTTTACACATTAAAATTTGAGAAGCACTGGTTTAGTTGTGGAAGCAAAAATGTTCATATGATAAATAATTTTTCCAAAGTAGTACACCACAATGTCCTGATGAGCCTGACCTTATACATAAGACATAAACTATATAAGTGTACTAAATAAATGATTGTACTCTAATGCCTCCTCATCAGCAGGTGAGTACATCCCAAGACCCCCAGTGGATGCTTGAAACTGTGGATAGTTGCTGTCCATCAAATCACATTTCTGTTTCATGTGCTCATCCACAAACTTAATAACCTTTCCATCTTAACTAAGCACTTGTCACGCACTGTGGCTATAAGTTTTGCAGTTTGAGGTGTGACAGCAAAACTGGGATGAATTTTTTTTCCTTCTTTACAATTTTGTGGATAAATTTCTTCTTATCATAGATCTTAATAACCTTTTTCAACTGTTTTTCTTAAAGACCTTTCACTGTTTCACATAGAATAAATATTTTATGGCTTTTCTTTAGCACATCTGAATTGCCACCATCCCTACTGCTGTGCTTTGGAGCCATTACTAGGTAAAATAAGGATGCCTTGAGTCCAACCACTGATAACTGAGATGGCTGCTAAGTGACTACTGGGCAGGTAGCGTCTACAGGGTGAGCAAGCAGGACAAAGGAATGATAAACTATTCCAATAGAGTGCACATGGTGTATTTTTAGAGGATTTTATGAAATATCCTACAACATTCTTCTTCAAAGATCATTGAACATTTCCTAAAGGATTTTCATGAATATATATTTGTCTCGCCACTAAAAATGCACACCTTTTAAGGATAAGGTCTGTGTTTATATATACATGTGTGTGTATATATATATATATATTTTTATATATGTCATATATATATGTTATATATATGATATATATAAATATATATTTAAACATATATAAACATATATATTTATATATGTTATAAAAATATAGACATATATTTATGTTATATATAAATACTATATATGCACATGTATATATAATATATATATTTATATATATACATATATATTATATATACATGTATATATATTTATATATGTTATATATATAGATACAATATATATATGACACTACATATATTGTATTTCCTTTTGTGCTTCTCATGTTTTTATGGACACCCAATTGTCAAATATACATTTTTGACTATTAATAAATTAATTTTACTATTAAGTATGCAAGATTGTCAAAATTAATTCACCAAACTTTTCTTGATATCTTACAATCAATAGTTCAGATACTGTTATGAGGATAAGTGAGATAACACCTTATAATTTTAAAATGGGGATCCTACCTGCTTTATCTTTCCAAAAGTTGTGAGGAATAACTTCGTAGAGAGAGATCCAAGATGGCTGATCACTAGCAGCTCGGGATTGTAGCTCCCAGTGAAAGCGCAGAGAACGAGAGGATGCCACACTTTCAGACGAATTTTTGTTGCTCACAGACCAGGAGATTCCCAGTGGAGGAGCCTCACGGGTCGCCAGCGTGACTCTTGTGGCCAGCGTGGTAGTTTTGCTGGCGCCTCAGTGTGGCAGTTCTTGGTGCAGAGTAAACGGGACTGGGTCCCCTTTTGGCCGACGTTTGGAGCTCCGGGAAGGCAGAGTCGCCTATTCAGCTGATTGAAGGACGGACTCAAGAAGGAAGCCAGACCCGAGATTCCCGGGCAGAAAAGCATCACGAATCTTAACGCCGCTGTTTTACCTGGAGCAGTGGGTTGCTCAGATTCTGGCCCTGGGAATCAACAAGTTGGACGTCCACTCAGAAGCCTAATTAGAAAGTCAGTAATTATAAAGATGACAGATGGACGAATTTATAACGAAGGGAAGAAACCAGCCTAAAAAGGCTGAGAATACCCAAAATCAGAACGCTCTCCCTCTACAGGGGATCACAGTTTCTCATCAGCAACGGAAGAAGGCGTGATGGAGAAAGGCTGTGTTCCATTAACAGATCTAGGCTTCAGAAGGTCAATGATAAGAAACTTCTGTGAGTTAAAAGAACTTGTTCTAACCCAATGCAAAGAAACTAAGAACTTTGAAAAAAGGTTTGACGAAATGCTAACGAGAATAGACAAGTTAGAGAGGAATATAAGTGAATTAATGGAGCTGAAAAACACAACACGAGAACTTCGCGAAGTATGCACAAGTTTTAACAGCCAAATTGATCAAGCAGAATAAAGGATATCAGAGGTTGAAGACCAACTTAATGAAATAAAACGAGAAGACAATATTAAAGAAAAAATAATAAAAAGGAATGAGCAAAGTCTCAGTCTCAAAGAAATAGGGAACTATGTGAAAAGACCTAATCTACGTTTGATAGGTGTACCTGAATGTGATGAAGAGAATGAATCCAAGCTGGAAAATACTCTTCAGGATATTATTCAGGAAAACTTTCCCAACCTAGCAAGGCAGGACAATATTCAACTCCAGGTAATACAGAGAACACCACAAAGATATTCCTCAAGAAGAGCAACCTGAAGGCACATAATCATCAGATTCACCAGGGTTGAAATTAAGGAGAAAATACTAAGGGCAGCCAGAGAGAAAGGTCAGGCTATCCACAAAGAGAAGCCCATCAGACTCACAGCAGATATCTCAGCAGAATCCCTACAAGCTAGAAGAGAGTGGGGGCCAATACTCAACATCCTTAAAGAAAAGAACTTTCGGCCAGGCGCAGTGGTACGAGCCTGTAATCCCAGCACTTTGGGAGGCCGAGGCGGGAGGATCATGAGGTCAGGAGATCAAGACCATCCTGGCCAACATGGTGAAACCCCGTCTCTACTAAAAATGCAAAAAAAAAAAAAAAACTAGCTGGGCACGGTGGCGTGCGCCTGTAGTCCCAGCTACTCGGGAGGCTGAGGCAGGAGAATTGCTTGAACCCGGGAGGCGGAGGTTGCAGTGAGACGAGATTGTGCCACTGTACTCCAGCCTAGCACCTGGCAACAGAGTGAGACTCTGTCTCAAAAAAAAAAAAAAAAAAAAAAAGAACTTTCAACCCAGAATTTCGTATCCAGCCAAACTAAGCTTCACAAGTGAAGGAAAAATAAAATCTTTTGTGAACAAGCAAGTACTCAGAGATTTAATCACCACCAGGCCTGCTTTACAAGAGCTTCTAAAAGAAGCACTACACATAGAAAGGAACAACCTGTATCAGCCTTTCCAAAAAGATACCAAAAAGTAAAGAGCATCAATACAATGAAGAATTTGAATCAACTAATGGGCAAAACAGCCAGCTAACATCAAATGGCAGTATTAAACTCACATATATTATTATTAATCCTAAATTTAAATCGACTAAATCCCCCAATGAAAAGATACAACCAAAACCCATCCATATGCTGCATCCAGACCCATCTCACATGCAAGGATACACAAAGACTCAAAACAAAGGGACAGAGAAAGATTTACCAACCAAATGGAGAGCAAAAACAAATAAATAAAAAGCAGGAGTTGCAATTCTTGTCTCTGATAAAAGACTTTAAAACAACAAAGATCAAAAGAGGCAAAGAAGGACATTACATAATGGTAAAAGGATCAATGCAATAAGAAGAGCTAACGATCCTAAATATATACGCACCCAATACAGGAACACCCAGATACATAAGACTTTTAAAGAGACTTAGACTCCCACACAATAATAGTGGGAGACTTCGACATCAATATTAGACAGATCAATGAGACAGAAATTAACCAGGATATCCAGGACTTGAACTCAGATCTGGAACAAGTAAACTTAATAAACATTTATAGAACTCTCCACTTCAAATACACAAATTATACACTCTCAGCAGTACCACATCACACCTACTTACAGGCTTAAATGAAATATTGGTTGGCTGCTTGATTGTTATTTTCTTCCCTCATTTTTTCCTGTCTCCATTATTAAGCACAATTATCAGCATAAAAGAGGTTTTCAATACCCATTTTTAGACTGCATTCTAGCCTGGGCAATAAAGCAACACTCCCGTTCTCTCTCCCTCTTCCTCTTTCTCTTTCTTCCTCTCCTTCATTCTTTTTTTTTTTTCTCTCTCTTTTTTTTTTTAAAAAAAAGATGTTCAATTATGTCCCAAATTGATCTCTAAGGTGATTCACACACACTATTCTTAAAAAGTAAGTGATTCTGAGCTAATATAATATTTTCAAACAAAAAAACTGTATAATAGTGGGAAAAAAATAAGCTAATAAATAATTGATGCATAGTTCACACAATGCCATATGGTTTGGATCTGTGTCTCCACCCAAATCTCATATTGAATTGTAATCTCCGGGGTTGGAGGTGGGGCCTGGTGGAAGGTGATTGGATCATGATGCAGTTTCTAATGAGTTAGCACTATCCTTGTAGTGCTGTCTCATGATAGAGTTCTCATGATACCTGGTTATTGAAAAGTGTGTGGCACCTCCCCACTTCCTCTCTTCCTCCTGCTCCCTCCATATAAGACCAGCCTGCTTCCCTTGTGGCTTCTGCCATGACTGAAAGATTCCTGAGGCCTTCCCAGAAGCCATTATGCTTCCTGTACAGCCTGCAGAACTGTGAGCCAATTAAGCCTTTTCTGTGGCTGGGTTCGGTGGCTCATGCCTGTAATCCCAGAACTTTGGGAGGCTGAGGCTGGTGGATCACCTTAGGTCAGGAGTTTGAGACCAGCCTGGACAACATGTGCAACCTCGTCTTTACTAAAAATACAAAAATTAGCCGAGCATGGTGGAGGTGGCCTGCAATCCCAGCTACTTTCGAGGCTGAGGCAGGAGAATCACTTGAACCCGGGAGGCACAGGTAGCAGTGAGCTGGGATCGCTGCATCACACTCCAGCCTAAGTGACAAGTAAGACTGTCTCAGAAACAAACAAACAAACAAACAAAACCTTTTCATTATAAATTACCCAGTCTCAGGTAATTGTTTATAGCAGTGTGAGAACGAATACGAGTATCCAGTAAGTGTTCCATCGAAGACAAATAGAGATTGTAGTAGATTGATATCAGCCTGAGTGTTGGGAGGTCTAAGCTTGCAGACCAACTCTAGAAAAACGACTTATCTAAGTGTGGACAAGGTAGCTGTCCCTAGGCCTTGGGTTACCTCATCTATCAAATAATTGAAATTTCTGAATTCTCAAAACCGTGGAATCTGTCAGACACAGAATTTCCCACTCCCCCCCTGAGATTCCAATACGCCTGCCCACGAGTTGGGGGCAGGGAGGAGATGGAGGGCTTGGCTTGGTATCTTCAGGTTCAGGGTGGTGTTCTTGAGGAGCCCCTCTTAATGATGGGCAATATACTTTTGGAGCACAGAACCAGAAAGAAGAGAAACAAAGCATTAGGTTATCCCTCAGATCCATTTTGTAGCCACACCAGACCAATCTGATTCAACTTTTACACAGATGTGAATGATTGTTCCGTTGCCACAGACCCTTAGGTCTTATAACCTGAGCATACTGAAATGAAGCAAGTGTGAAACCACAGGGGAACCTAAATGCTTGGGTGTGGACCTGGCACTGAATTAAGAAATGGACACCACACGGCGGGATCCAGGATCCACTCAGATTGAGTTCTGGTGTCATTCCATGGCAAGATCCAATCAGATCATGACTCTCAACACCACCTTATTATACTATCCAATCAGGTCACCCCTAATTCCCCTAGGCTTATAAAACCTGACCCAGCCTCCAGCCTGGGGAAGCACTGCTTTGGGAGCTATTCCTGGTGTTCTTCTTAACTTGTTGCAAGTAGTAAAATCTGCTTGCTAAATCCTCCTGACTTTATCATTGGGCTGTCACTCGCCAAGTGACTGGTCCCACCATTGTGTGGGTAACAACTTTAGCTGTGCAGTGGATGAAATTCCAGGGACTCTCCCTAGACCGTGTTTCCTCTGGACCTTTTTCTATGTTTGGTCTGGACACTTTCTCACCCTTGCTCTTTCAGTCCTGGGGCTATAGTCCCTTACATGTCCACAGTAATGCCAGCAGTTTAAATTTAGGTTTTAGGTGTCTTAGACAGCTTTTGTGACCTAAACACTTATGACTCTATCTCCTCACCAAATGTTCTCTTTCCTTTATCCCATTCTCTCAAAGTACTGCTTGGGGGCTCACCCTTATCCAAGAAGCCATTTCCATCTAATGTATAATATTACAGTTTAGTAAAGCATTAACCGACTCAGATAATCTGCTTGTATTTTCACAGCAGCTTTCACATTTTCAGGATGAGTCATAAGTGGTGAATTTATATACTTACTATTGTGGATGGAAGCTGTGAGAAGGAACACATTTTAAGGAAGTGGGATCATTTAGCTCTTCAACATTTACACTTTGAAACTCCTCTAGTAGTCTGGGATGCTGTTGTATAGTTAGTGAAATATCTTCCATTCATCCAAGTATGTACTGATGTGACATACTTGGATGAATGGCAAGATACTGAATGGCAGCAGTGACATTGTTGGAAATGCAGAATCTTAGGTCCCTCCCCAGTCCCACTGAACCAGAATCTGTATTTCAACAAGATCCCCTAATGATGATTCTTAGGAACATTGAAGTTTGAGAAGCAATGATAGACCACATAGGCAAAATGCTCTCCTGCATGGACAAATGCATTAGTAACATTGCCTTTGCAAAGAGGATGGAGATAGATAATGTCTAAGCACAACAGGCTGAATCGCATTAGTGAACACACAATCTCTCTAGTCAACACTGCACCTCCTGCTCTTTGGGAGAATTCTGTACCATCCATAAATAACTGGGGCAATGGAACATACATTGAAAAGCACATAGAGTTTGTAATCTGCACCTGACTGCTTCTCCTCTAAGTTACTCTTTTTTGACTTGTCCTATTTACCCACATGCCTGTGCTCCCTGGGGAGATTAAAGACAGTCTGGGGAAAAAAAGATGTTATACATCTTTCCTTTCTTCCCATCTCAAACTGTTCCCTCATCCCCTAGTACCTAATGTAGTATAGTCTACATATGTGGTATTAAAGAAATATTTGTTGAACTTTTAATAAAGAATCAATAGAGACAAGTTTACTATGAAAGATGCTTGTTTTACCCACAAGAAACAAAGCAAGGGAAATACATATACTGCATTGCCAAAGAGCAGAGAACTACAATTTTTGACCTTGGTTTTGTTAATAAAGCTTAATAAATCTTAATTAATCCCAGTGTTTTTATGTAGTCTGTGGCTGCTTTTGTGCTACAGAGATGGAGCTGAGGAGTTGGGACAGAGATTAGACGGACCATACTGACTAAAACATGTACCATCTGGACATGCACAGAGAAAGTTTGCCAACCCCCATCACAGAGCTCAGACCTGGGACCTTAAAGCCACTCAGCGCTTGATTGTGTAGGGTACCACTGCTGACCTCCTTGGGCTGGTTAACTCAGCAAGGATGACCTGAATTGCACAAGGCAAGGATTTAATTGAGGTATGAAAAGTCCTTTCAGGAGAAGCAAAAGTAGCCAGCAGAGAGTCTCCTTCCTGGTCTTTCAAGCCCAGACCCTTTTTCACAGAACATTTAATAAAACATTTGAGTAGCACCAAAGTTTAACTTACACTTTGATGATCAAAACATGTTCTCCTCCCTCATCTTCCTCTAAACGACACGTAATTGAGTAAATTCTAGAAAAGCATTCATACAGCTTGTTCTGTGAACCTTAAAGTTCCCCAGTCTGGCCTCCTCTCTGTTCTGCCTTCATGTTTGTGCCCACAAATCTTCTGAACCCCCAGAGGAAAGGAAAACCTCTCTGCAAGATCTCTCTCTAGAGCTCTGCTTAAATTAAACTTCTATACTCTTCAAAATGCTTTGTACCATCTCACCAGGCAAAGCATCCTAATATCTTCCTGATATATGAGATCTTTGCCCCCTAAACGTAATTGAAGATTCTTTTGCATTTTCTTGTTTTTGTACGCTGAGGCAAATATCATCTAATTTATCCATCAGAGTTCAATCAGAAAAGTGGATACCTAATATCAAACATTTAATAAAATGTGTTAGTAGCACTTGATTTATATTTCGGTATTTATTATTATTATCATTTTTGAGACAGAGTCTCGCTCTGTACCCCAGGCTGGAGTGCCCTAGCACGACCTTGGATCACTACAACCTCTGCCTCCCGAGTTCAAGCTATTTTCCTGCCTCAGCCTCCCAAGTAGCTGGGGATTACAGGCACCCGCCAACACACCTGGCTAATTTTTGTATTTTTAGTGGAGACAGGGTTTCACCATGTTGGCCAGGTTGGTCTTGAACTCCTGACCTTGTGATCCATCTGTCTCAGCCTCCCAAGAGGGAGATTACATGCATGAGCCACCATGTCCAGCCATATAATGACTATTTCTATTCTTTTGCTTTGAATATACTGCTGCTGAACACTGAGAGATTTCTAAGATATGCTTTCTCAGACAGATTTTTCATTAAAGAAGATATTTGCTATTTATCAGTTGGAGTCAGTAGAACAGGTTGGAGCCAAGCTTGTGTCTCTACTTCCAGTCACAGCCTCTCATCTTTGTCACTCTTCTTTGGGAATTAGGATCAGGAACGTGGTTGCTATCTCACAACAACTCCCCCCACCCCCCAGGAGGACACACACCTCGTCTAATGGGGCCAGCTAGAGCAGTTCTTGGTCATTTTTGCTTCTACCTGCCTAAATTTGAAATGTCCAAGAACCACTATTCTAAGTGTAAATTTTAAGTCTTTTTCAAATAATTTACCTTTCTGTGTCAAGGATTTGCCAAAGAGAGAAAGTGCATTACATGGATATAGATTTCCGTGAATGTTGACAACATTGGTTACATAATTCTTCATGAGTCACTTTGATTATTTTAAATGTATGTGGACAGATCAAATATAAAGATGGCAGTGGCCCTGAACCCAACTACATCTTATTGCCTGCCAATATGAATGAGCCAACTTTATTAGAGTTAAATGTGAGTTACAGAGCTACTTCTCACACACTCAGTAACAGGTTACAGTAAAAACAAGTGCCAGGGCAAATTCAGCTCCACGTATAGGCATTTATTAGCGTGCAAACATAGGACAGTCATACATCTCACTTCCAGGCGTCCATCATTTTAAGTGCGCCAAGAGTGTCCTGAATAAACCGTATGATTAAGGCAGGTGCTTTCAGCAGGATTTGGCTAACCACAGAGTTAGAAGACCTAATTAATCAGTAACTTAATAACCTGGGAATACCGTCTACTGTTTTCTCTCAATTCTTAATTTCCTGCAACATCAGGGAGAGCCCCTGCAATATTCTACCAGTGCACGTGTCTTGCACATCACAGATTTTTCAATGACGTTCTTTTAATTCCTTTCGTTATTTAATAAGACCCCAGTGTTGCTCATAAAGATAGCTGAAGTTTCTATAATAGCTGCCTCTGGACTGTGACCTTTTTTGTGCAATATGTACACTTGATTAGGGTAACTAACTGCCCTGCTATATAGTTTGGATGTTTGTCCTCCAAAACGCATGTTGAAGTGTTGGAAGTGGGGCCTAATGTGATGTGTTTGGGTCATGGGAACAGATCCCTAATGAATGGCTTCATGCTGTTCTCAGAGTAATGGGTCAGTTCTCACTCTACTAGTTCGCATGAGAGTTCCTCCAAGAGCTGGTAATTAAGAAGCTGTCACTTTCCCTTTCTTTCTCTTGATTCCCCTCTTACCATATGATCTCTGCATATGCTGGTTTCCCTTCACCTTCCTCTATGAATGAAAGCAGCCTAAGACCCTTGTCAGAAGCAGATACTCGTGCCATGCTTCTTATAGACCCTGAAGAACCATGAACCAAAGAAAACTTTGTTTTGTTTTGTTTTAGACAGTCTCACTGTGTCACCCAGGCTGGAGTGCAGTGGTGCAATCTCAGCTCACTGCAACCTCCACCTCCCGGGTTCAAGTGGTTCTCCTGCTTCAGTCTCCTGAGTAGCTGGGATTACAGGTGTGTGCCACCATGCCCAGCTAAGTTTTGTATTTTTAGTAGAGATGGGGTTTCACCATGTTGGTCAGGATGTTCTCAAGATCCTGACCTCAAGACCTGCCCACCTCAGCCTCCCAAAGTGCTGGGATTCCAAGCATGAGCCACTGTGCCCAGCCTTTTCCTTTTTTTTTTTTTTTTTTTTTTGAGATAGAGTCTCGCTCTGTCACCCAGTGGTATGATCTCAGCTCATGGTAACCTCTGCCTCCTGAGTTCAAGCGATTCTCCTGCCTCAGCCTCTTGAGTATAGCTGGGATTACAGGCACCCACCATCATATCTGGCTAATTTTTGTATTTTTAGTAGAGACGAGGTTTCACCATGTTGACCAGGCTGGTCTGGAACTCCTGACCTCAAGTGATCACCCACCTCAGCCTCCCATAGTGCTGAGATTACAGGCATGAGGCACCATGGTTGACAGAATAAATTTCTAAGTAGCAAAACATTCAAGAAGTGTCATGATTGCTTCTAACAACCTGCAATCAGATACAGAAGCAGCACAATGACCTAAAGTTGAAATTTATAATTAAAAACGAAACAGAGCCCCCAAATTTTTTAAATTTGCAACCTGGACATGCAATAGAGAAGAAAGGAGCATTTTAAGGTGAGAAATCCAAGGGTGCTGTGGAGAAATAACTTACTAGAGAGATTAGCATGGATAAAAGGGAGATAGGTGATAATAGTAAAAAATAAAATAAGAAAAAAGACCCCAAAGACATTTCAGAAATCCTTGAGATAGACTCTACTTAGATACTCTAGATCAAGGGTTCAAAAGGCCCCCAAATACTACTCAGGTTACCATTCCGGAGGAGGTAAGCTGTAGGCCTTGGTGGCTTCCATGTGGGGTTAATTCTGAGGACTGACAGAATGCAAGAGTGAGGGAGCTTGGCAGCTTCCACCTAGATTTCAGAGGGTGTGATGCAAAGTCCGGGTGTCTAGGCAGAAGCATGATGCAAGGGTGTCAACTTGTAAAGAGACTCCATCCAGACAATGCCAAGGAGAAATGTGGGGATACAGCCACCACAGAGTCTTCGCCAGGGCACTGCCTCGTGGAGCAGTGGGAGCAGAGCTACTGCCCTGCAGACCCACGAATTACAGAGCCACTGGCAGGTAGCATGCACCCTCTGCCTGGAAGAGCCATAGGCATTCAACTCTAATGCATCAAAGCAGCCATGGAGCCTCGCCTAGCAAAGCCATGGAACTGGAGCTGCCCAAAGCTTTGCAAGCCAACCTCACACTGGTGTGTTCAAAATGTGGGACATGAAATCAAGGGAGATCGTTCTGGAGCTTTAGGAGTTGGTGTCTGCCCTGCTGGGTTTTTGACTTGTGTGGGGCCTGTTACTCCTTTCTTTTGGTTGATTTCTCCCTTTTGGAATGGCAGTGTTAACCCGATGCCTATACAACCATTGTATCTTGGAAATAAATAATGTGTTTTAGATTTTACAGGCTCATAGCGGAAGGAACTTGCCTTGAGTCTCATATGAGACTCTAGACTTTGGACTTTTGAGTTGAGGCTGGAATAAGTTCAGATTTTGGGGGACTAAAGCAGATAATTGCATTTTGCAATGTGAGGACATGAGCTTTGGGGGACCAGGAGTGGAATGCTATAGTTTGGATGTTTGTTCTCCAAACCTTATTTTGAAATTGAATCGCCAGTGTTGGGGGTGTTAGGGTCACAGAGATGGATCCCTCACGAATGGCTTGGTGCTGTCCTCAAGGTATTGAGTGAGTTCTTACTCCATTAGTTCCCTGAGAGATGGTTGTTAAAAACAGCCTGGCATCTTCTTTTCTCTTTCCTGCTTCCTTTTCCATGTGATCTACGCACACGCCAGCTCCCTTTACCTTCCCTTCCATGTGATCTCTGCACAC
>NW_022437019.1:3800220-3838719 GCF_009761245.1 Sapajus apella
TCCCCTTTACCTTCTCTTCCATGTGATCTCTGCACACGCCAGCTCCCTTTACCTTCTCTTCCATGTGATCTCTGCACACGCCAGCTCCCCTTTACCTTTCCTTCCGTGTGATCTCTGCACATGACAGCTCTCCTTTACCTTCTGCCATGAGAGGCAGCAGCCAGTGGCCCTCACCAGATGCAGATGCTAGCACTATATTCCTTGTACAGCCTACAGAACCATGAGCCAAATAAACCCCTTTTCTTTATAAAATACTCAGCCTCAGGTAATCCTTTGTAGCAACACAAAGGGACAAAGACATACCCCTAGGTCTTATATTGAAAGAAATACCAATGTACATATCACACTCACTGTGCTGAAGAAATTTCAATTTTGGTTACAAACTAGATAACTTTCCCATGTTCTCACTGTCTCTGATTTGGCATTTATTAGTTTTTTTCAGTCAAAGGAACATCCACTGGGCTCAGGCCTGTATGACATCTGGGTTATAAAGGTGAATGGTTTTCATGGCACCTGGAGCGTTGTCCTCCAGCTGTCCCATCATGGGACCTCGCCGCTCAAAGCTTGGTCAATGGATCCACAGCATTCACATCATCTGGGATCTTGTTAGAAATGTATAATCTCAGGCCCTACCCAAGATCCTCTGAATCATCGTTACACCTTAACAAGCTACCCCAGTGCCCCTATGCATGTGAATGTTTCAGATACATGGTCTAGGAGGGTAGAGGTCTTCAAATACTACAGTGCATCAAAATTACCTGGGGATACTCGTTAAAAATTGCGTATTCCTAAGCCTACTTTCTTAAAGTCAGGACGAAGCCCAGGAGTCTACAATTTAACAAGCAGGCAATTGTTCTGCAGGTGGTCCTGTGACATCTTTGAGATACATTAGATGGTTGTAGGGCAGTAAGAGCAGTTTGGGGGTAAGGGGTAGAGGGGGAGGTCATGTGAGTCAATATTGAAATGAGAGTATCTTGAGTTTGAAACTACTGTGCTTTGTGTTGCTGGCATTGAATCCTTTCTTTTTTGGGTTTGAATGGAACAGATCGCTCTCCTAATTGCTGCTCCAGCTGGGAAGGGTCACAGACTTGAATATCTAGTGCTGCAAGAGGTCTTTTTCATAGCTAATGCATATCAAATAATTTAGGCCATTTCTGCCTCAGATAAAATGGATTTTTGACAGAAACAAGGAGGTCTAAACATTAGTCATGACTCAGTGCTAATCACGGTATTAAGATACTTGTTTGTCATTATTTGTGCATCTCATTCACTTAGCACTTTTCTAAGGTAAACGGTTTTACATCTGTGTGAAGGGAAAGCGATAGAGCAGGTCTACCCTAACGAGGCCTACGAGTTGTCCACTAAAGCCTAACAAATGAATGGTATTCCTGTTTTTAAATAGATAAACCAGGGGGAAAAGTTAATGATATACCCAAGAGCAGGTTTATGTAACTGTGACTGAGCTACTGCTTTCAATTTCATCTCTAGTCTTAGTTTTCTGAGACAAGTTAACGAGGAAGAGGTTTTCAGGTAACCTAGATTGCTGTTCTTATAAGTGCTTGTTATAGCTGTAGTGAACTAAAAAGAAGCACCAGGTGGGAGGAACACATTATCACCCATAAAAATGAGCAAGAAAGGATTCATTTTAGACCTGCATATTGGATAAGAAGTGAAAAGACCCATTAGAAGCGCAGTTCTGGAAATTTGCAAATTTTCAGGCCATCACTTAGGAAATTCTCACTCCAAAACAAGATCTGTTTTGAGGTTGTTGCCTGGGTGACCTAGTGTCTTCAGCAGTTATTGAAAGGAATCCTGGTCCCTTAGCTCAGCACTTCCTTTTCACAGAATTTATCCTGAAGAAATACACAGACGAGAGTTAGAAGATGTGTCTGTAAGAGTGTTTACTGCAGCTTTATTTGCAATGGTGAATAATTGAAAACCACACGAATATATATTGACAAGAGATGAGATGAATACGTTTGAACCTATCTTTGCAGTGGAATATTATGTAATGATTAAAAAGAAAAAAATATCTAGATTATTTACATGAAAGTATGTCAGTTACTATGAAAAAAATGCAAGAGCAGTATGTGTGAACCATAATATATAAAATGATAGTATGTGAACAGGAATTAAAATATCAAAGACTATATAACAAAATATTGATGAGTTATCTTTCAGTAAGATAGAATTATGGGGAACTTTTATATTCAAATATATACTTATTATTTATTTAATGATCACATACTTTCAACATGAGAAGTGAAGAGATACTTTATAAAAGTTCCTGAGAAATGAGTAGTCCTAGCCTATTTATTCCAAACTATTATTTTGTTTTATTTTATTTTACTTTATTTTATAGGTGAGAAGTCTGAGGTCCAGGAATTGACTGGCCTGAATTCCCCAAGTTGTTCAGAAAGCCAAGTCGTTCAATATCCAAGGTCCACTAGAAACTTTGAAAGAGCAAAATCCTGACTCTCTACTGGCGAAGGCTGTCAGAGTCTCCAGTGTTGTGCTGGGGTGCAAGGGGAAGCAGGGAGATCAGCTTCAACAGATAAGAAAGCTCAGCCAGAGATCTAGAAGTGGGAAACCCTGTGTACATTTCTTTCAAATTAATAATCTGGCAATTAGTTTTGAACTGACTAATTTGTATGTGGCACCTTCTGTCAACACCATCAACACAAGTTGCTTTCATTTCACACTGGCTTGTTAGCTGGAAGGGGTGGCATTGGTCCAGGTTTCACTATGCTAACACGGACTGCCATCAACTTGCTCTCTTTGGCTGAAACCATTGGGCAATGTCATGAGCAAAAGCAGGTGACCATTTATAAATGTGATTTATGTTTAAAGAGATATGGTACCCCACCCTACCTCCACCCCATACCTTTTATCCAATTTATATACCTAAAGTTCCAAATTTTGGAGAACAGCCTGTTAGAAACATAGGCAGGAAAGTGGCATGGTGATGGTTCTAGAAATTAGGGCATCTTGACTTTGGTAATTCTTTACTATTAGCTAATTATGGAATTTTAAGCAAACCATTGGAAGTGATGCCTCAGTCTCTTCACCTGTGTCAGTAAAAATATTCACTTGACCTACATTGTAAATATAGAGGAAAGATGAAATTGTCAATAGGGCGTCCTTGTTTGTATATTGAGAATTTGTGTAAATTAAACTGAAACCCCAACACCAATTCTGACGGCCTTTTTGCAGGGTATGATTCATACATCCTTAAGCTGCATTCTAACCCAACAAGCTTTCTCTGTCTTCTTTGTTCTTGATAGAACCTTGCTATTTTGTCTTATCTTAGGGAGGCCCTGTCTTCAAAGGAGATGAACTTTGCTTGAAGATATAACTGGTACTGGGCTGATTTAGTCATGTAGTCTCCCCTCCTTGCTAACAATGTCTTTGAAAAGAAGTAGCATCTCTCCTATTTGATGAAATCTAATAGGATGTCTTCTCAAAACTTCTAGGAAAGGTTTTCCTTCATGCTAAGAAGAGATATTTAAGGATAAACTTTCCTCTTTCTGCCACCAGTCATTGCCAACAGCAAATGCTGCCTGATTGCACAGAAATCCTGCAAGCATGAGAGGAAAAGGGAGACAAGGCAAAAAGGAACTGTGACAATGTCACCACTGTTCTTACAGTGGTGGAATCATACAAGTGTAGCAAAGTCCTCTAATTTTCTCCCAAGACTGTATTTCTGGATGGGTCACCAGCAATGGTTCCTGATGAAAGACAGTTTAATCCTATTTTTGCCTTTATGTAATGCTCACATACAATTAAATACAAGAGTATAGTGACAGTATTTCCTGGATCAGGAGCTCTTAGGAGGTTCAAGCTTCTACAACCAAGATTCTCAGGTAAAATTAGAAATCTGATCATTAAAATACTTTGTGGTTATTCAGGAATCTAAAGGTAGCTGTAATTCTCAAAATATATTCTGTTGCAAACAAATCCTGCACATTTTTCATAAATTTTAGACAGATTAAAAGTACATTTGGAAAAACAAAGTTAAACAGATCATTTCTTTTTAGTATTTTTTTTGCTATTGTTGATTTTATTGACTGTTTTACTATAAAATTATAAGTTTTGAAGATGTCAGTGTATGTTGTGCATCTCCATTAATGAGATAAGCAATATTTAATGTTTCCTAATCATTTTGATTATATTACTATATTTATCTTGAGCATTTTATAGCTGTAGTGCTCATTAGATAAACAAAACCACAAAACAATTTTTTAAAAATCTCACAATCTCGGGCCACTATTTCCTAGATGTACAAATGACATAATTTCTCCTACTAAGAATTATTTTTTGTGCAAATGTGGCCAGTAGACTTTTGCATAATTTTTTCCATGGTTTCTCTGGACTGTTTTTGCCTTAAGCCTCGATTACCTTCTGAGAACTTAGAGCAAAAGTCATAACCATCATCATCACCATTATCTTCAACAGCAATGTCATTCACTCATTCAACAAATATTTATCAAGCATCTATAATATGCTCAACACTATTGTGGGTATATGGAATAAGAACATCACCCCTGCTCTCATGGGGCTTGCATTCTAATTGGAGCATTACATTATCAGGAGATATTTCCTTATGAATTTATGACCTCCCTATACATTTATCATTTATTGCCCATATTCTCCAGGCCTACATTGTTAAGAATGCTTGCCCAAGCATGCAACCCTAGAAAGAAAGAAGCTGGATTCTTTCTGGATAAGTAAAATAAAAAACCAGCATCTCTTTCCTAAAAGATTTGGAGATATAAAACATCTCTCACTAAAAATATTTGCTTACATTCCAGGGTAATAAAAATGATGTCTCTAGAGAGATGGAAGTCTCCTAATTTTGTTGTGAATAATAAACTGCCTTTGTCTCTGACGCAGAGGTTTCTTTGCTCCACCAACTCTTCACATTTCCTGCCTAAACATACACAAGAAGTTTTAGACTGGGTGGTCAGAAAAGAGCTGACTAAAGATGTGATGCAGCATAGCTTCAGCTCAAGTTTAAGAGCTGAAGTTTAAGAGCTGTGAGCTTCTTTAGCCACTGTGTAGCAGTAATACAGTATTGTGATGCCACTGGAAACAGCTCCATGAGAGTGTGGGGGTTTTTGTCTGTTTCATATTGACAGCCATATCCTCAGTGTCTAGAGCAGTGCCTAATATAAAGTAGGTACTCAATACTTTTTCACTGAAGGAATGAATGAGTAAGTGATCAGTAAAAATAGGCTTCTGCAGTCTTCCCTCAATACCCAGACCACAACCATGGAAGCTAAGTAAATCCTACAAATACAAGAATAAATATTTCTGATGGATGGTGGTAATGGGTTTAAAAACTCCCTTACTGCCTTTGGGTGAGAAAAAAAAAAGAAATACTCTTAATACCTAAGTTATGAGTCTGTATTAAAAAATAATTTCCTCTGGATGCTTGGTTTCATTTGGACCCATCATACCAAATACAGTAAATGAATTATGCTAAAAAAATAAGTTCCAGACCAAATAAATATACATGTACCTGCAGGCATTCCAATTGGATTTTTTAAAACTCAAAAAGCAATTATGCCATTATCTATTACTGAACCTAGTGAGCTGTGAAGAGATAGTGGAATTCATGTCTACTATTACTGAGCCATTTTTTTCTTGCTAAGAACTAATACGTCTTAAAAGTAGCCAAGAATAAAAAATCATTAGAAATATTGAGATTAATAACTAATATGGTCATATAGCAGAAATGGGAACAGATACATTGATAAGTAAAAATCTTTACCGTCATTTTTGTGCTCAGAACCTAAAAATTATCCTAACGTGTTAATATAAATGGCATTTTCTTTGAACATGTTAAATATGTGCAAGCTACTGTTATTGATGCAGCACGAGATTAAAAGGAAATAGTATTTTTTAAAAACTAGACTTGAAAGCACTGATAGCATGATTGCTTTTTAAGGTTTCTGGTTGTGGCAAAATATGTAAAAAATGTACAACTTTTGGGGGGATAAAACTGTTCTACTCACTTCATTTATTATATTTCTGTGAGAGTCTCCCTTTGTGGATTTTAAGAATATGAAGAACATTCTTGCATTCCTTCATGTATTTAGGGGTAATAACAACAAAATAACAACTACCATTTACTGGCTTTGAAGTTGAAGTAAAACTTCTGGAAAAGGCTCTATTTTCAATGAGGCCACCAAGAATATTGACCAATGGTAATTGCTCATAGAAGACCCAGTTTACCTTGTAAACACTTTGTTCACCTAAACAGTTGCCAATGTGAAATAACTACACAATGGTTGGAATTGGGTTTAAGTAAATGATCAAGTATTTAGGGACTTCCAAAACTGAGGGATAGACCTGCATAGATGGGACTTCAGCCAAAGAACTGCCCACAGGAGGGATTCTTGCCGAGAAGTCAGGTGTTGAGTCTCTTTACACCACCTCATTGGCTATACCACTGAGTACTGTAGATTTGTTTGCAGAGTGTTAGAGATCAGTAATTGTCTTATCCCATTTTGTGCTGCTATAACAGAATACCACAGCCTGGGTAATTTCATAAATTTATTTTTCACAGTTCTTGAGGGTGGAAGGTTCAAGACCAAGGTGCCTACAGATTCGATTGTCTGAAGCGGTATGCATCCTATGGTGGGGAAGAATGTTGTGTCCTCACATGATGGAAGGCAGAAGGGCAAGTGAGCTGAATGTTGCATGAAGCCTCTTTTTTAAAGTCCTGAATCTCATTCATGAGGGAGGAGCCCTAATGGCTTAATCACCTCTTAAAGGCCATACTGCTTAATATTAGCACATTGGCAACACCTGAATTTTGAAGGGGACATATTGAAACTGTAGCAGTACTTAATGGGTTGCAATGATTTGCAATAGAAGGAAACAATTGCAACCTATGACTTAGAAAGAAGCCTACAGCACTTGCCTAGAGCAGCACAGAAATTAGGAACACAGTTCTTGAGTCAAATAAACCCAGGATAAAATTCCAGCTCTGCTTTTTACTACTTGGTGAACTTAGACTAATCATTTCATTGTTAAGTGAAATGAGCTCTTAAAAAGTGACGTAGGCCAGGCTGGGTGGCTCACGCCTGTAATATCAGCACGTTGGGAGGCCAAGGCAGGCAGATTGTGAGGTCAGGAGTTCGAGACAAGCCTGACCAACATAGTGAAAACCTGTCTCTACTAAAAATACAAATATTAGCTGGGCGTGCTAACGCATGCCTGTAATCCCAGCTACTCGGGAGGCTGAGGCAGGAGAATCACTTGAACCTGGGAGATGGAGGTTGCAATGAGCCAAGATCATACCACTGCATTCCGGCCTGGGCAATAGAGTGAGACTCAGGTCTCGAAAAAAAAAAAAAAAAAGAAAGAAAGAAAAGAAAGTGATTGTAAGGTTTAACTGAGATAGTATATGTAACTACTTAATAAATATTAGTACTATTTTGATAGATACATCTATTACTTTCATTACCACTGTTTCTTTACATTGCTATGCTAAAGAGAATCATTTGTTAAGCCCAGCAATTATTGCTAATCTGCTAGGGGCCAGGGCTGTGCTATATTTGAGCAGTACAACAATGTACAAGATAAAGTGACTAAACTTAAGAGCTCAGGTTCTTGTGAAAAAGGCAAATAAGTAGACGTAAAATTCAAATGTACTCTGATAACTACTTTAAAGGACATATAGGGAGCATATTATAGAACACAGAGCAAAGCAACTCAGCAGAAGTGGGAGCAGAACAATACTCCAAGAGGAGGAAGCTCATGAGCTGAATCTTCAGGGTAAGTAGTATTTAGCCATCCGAGCAAAGCTAGAGACTGGTGTGTGGAGGAGAAGGAAAGAGCATTTGGGCTGGCCAAGAGAGCTCAGAGCATTTGTGAAATCTCGTCATTTCTTAAAATATGTCATCTGGAAAGTATATTGAGAGAAATACTCTCTTACAGAGATAAAGCTGGCCTCATTTATCCTACCAAGGAGTTTGTCCTTTATCTTGTGGGCAGAAGGGAATGCTGTGTTGGATGATTCTAATCCAAAGAATGACAATTTGATTTGGACAGATGAAGGGGTCACTGATATGGAGCGAGACCTAGAGGCCAACTCTTGAAATAGTTGAGGTCAGAAATCTTCAAGGTATTATCTACAGTCTACTAACTGTCCTCCTGCAAGTCATCAAGTCTGTAAATTGGCTCCGATTGATAGTCATTCATTTCTGTGTAAGATGGAAGGCAGTTACTAGTATAGCCGGAAATCCAGATGGAGAAATTAACCATGTCCATCTTTATGTGTTATAGGTTCATCCTAAGAGAACAAATTCCCCACACCCATTCTGCCTAAGGCAGACTCAGTTTAGGGTATTGAAGGCCTAGGCTCTCCTATTTCTAGAAGAGAGAAAAGAGCTTTTTCTTTTGTTTTCTAAACTTTAGCTTTAGAAGGTAAAGAAAGATTTGGACTGTGTTGAAGAGAGAGGTCTCCTGGCCAGAAGCCAGGGAACTTGTGAGGGTTATTTCCAGAGTGGCCAGACCTGTGTTCAGGTGAAGTCAATGGCTAAGCACTGAAATACAATCCCGGCAACTTTGGTATCCCCAGCAAAAGACACAGGACCATATTTGACACAGGGCCAAATTTGGCACAGGGTCATGGCTGAACTTCCCACTTGCTAATAGATCCATGGAAGTTGAAAAGTAAGAATCTCAGTGGTTACCACTACAGACTTAAGAAAGAAGTCCCGCCCAAGTCTCAGATTCTAAAGGAAAAGCCTCTACCCAACAATGATGACATTGTATTTCTTACCAATCCTAAGTGGAGAGAGAGGGTGGGAAGGGAAAGAGAAGCCAACTCTAATTTGCATAATAAATAAGTTTAGGGTAAGCAATATTTGATATTTGTTAGCTCAAATGAGGAGTTTAGTAGATTCTAGCTATGGAAGACTTTAGTATTAAGGTGGACTGCTGCATCAGCCTTGATTATGGTGCAAAGGACACACTGCACATGTTGATATGGTTATAGTTGGGATTTTCAGACAGGACATCTTATATGCAGTCCTTTATCAGAACTAACTTGATTATAGTTTTTAGTTGCTGTGTTTATTTTCATTTTAATGATAAATTTTATTAGATTAATCATTATCAATTGAGTTTGTGGTGAGTTGATTGGTTATATCTAAAATTTATAGGTTACAGGTTTATATCAGCAATGTTTTGAGCCTATAATTCTTTAATAGCCAGACTTAAAACATATATATGTTCAAAAATAAATCACTCATAGTTCCTATTGCTAAAGCAGTATGTGTTACAGTGATGATGTGCCGCCCATGCATTTGTGACACTTTTTTGACACTTAAATAGCTTGTGATGTACTATAAAAGTGAGTGCATATTTTAAGTTTATAGGGCATTGTATTACTGTATGAGCTTGTACGACAATGCCTTTGTGAATAAGATCATATTATTTTTAAACAAGTAAATGGGACCCAATTGATGAATGCGATTTGAAAAACTGTACTGCCAGTATTTACTCATTCCCTTTGAACTAATTGTTCATCAACACATTTACTTGTCATTGAAACATACCCTGGGTGGGGAAGTTGGCCCTTAATATCTTTTATTCTATCTAGAAATGGATTGTGTTCTAAAAAGTTTGAGAACCACTATGTCTAAATGCAAAGTGAGGAAAGCTTAAAAAGAAGCAGGAACTTCTGGAAGAGGTGGTACATTTCATCATCACCCATGACTTACAAGCTGTCAGCAATTATATTAACCTTGCAGGTTAACCTGTAGTCCAGGCAGAAATAAAGAACTGCATGAGCTACTCACTATCACTCATTTAGCTTCCCAGCCTTTTTCTGTCTGGAGTTAATGGATAAAAGCCTTCCCAATTTACACCCTACTTCCCAGCATGCTCTACTTGGATTGCTTGCTCTAGATAATATTCCTTTATCTTCCCTTAAAAATTTAAACACAATTCAAGGACCAATAATAGTAATTTATAGGTCAGAAATATCAGAAAACAAGAAAGCACGCTCTAAATATAGCAGATCTTGAGTAAGTTATTATTTGCCTAGAAAATTTGACCTGAGGAGATACTTATATACCAAATTATTAACAGTGAGTAATTGTGGCAGGTAGATGATTGGAAACTTTGTCATATATATATATAAAATATTTGATTTTAAAAATAAAGATTATTATTTTATAATCAGGAGATATTGAACTGTTTCTTTTTTTGATTTAAAATATAGGTACAATCTTAAACTACCTCTCACAACTGAAAAATTGAAAGGAGAGAGATTATACTACATTCTGTGTTTTGTAGACTATATTCATTCACAAACCACTTTAATACTTTCTAATATATCTGCTACCATTCGTACTGTTGTTTACTTAATGCTCTACCTTCATCCTAGCAATAAAATCTGGAAAATCTTATGTTTGATGTGCTCGCTATATTAAAACAAAAACCTGTTCTCCCAGGTACCCCTATAATATTTTTGCACATTTTCATATGAAAGCTGCATTTTGGAAACTGGATTTCCAAGGCTTGATCTCCAAGATTCCATTCAATCCCAAGATTCTACAAGTTCAGGAAAGAAAATACTGGCTGCTTGGATGCGTTATATTTCATAAAAATTCTCTATTTTCTAGGTTCTTCTGGTAGTATTTAATTATTCACAGACTGTGCAATTTTCCAGACTATTTTGTTCAGTACAGGAGCAGTGTACTTTTTTTTTTTTTGTCAAGGGCCAGGTAGTAAATATTTTAGGCTTTGAGGATCACTCACTTTATCTGTCCTTCCTTCTCCTTCTCTTCTATCTTCCTCTTCATCATTCTTCTCTTTCTTCATTGTCAGCTTAATTGTTAGTGTCTTCTTCTTCTCCTTCTCCTTTTCTTCTTCTTCTTCCTCTTTTTCCTCTTCTTCTTCCAATGCTTTATAAATGTAAGAAACATTCTTTGCTCCTAAACTATAGAAAGAGAGGCTCCGAATTTACCCATAAGCTATTGCTGCTCACTCCTGGGGCATTGCAATGACTTATCCAGCAGAGCTTGGTCAAAATATAGTACTTTGTGCACAGTGGGCATACAGTAGATATTTGCTGGCTTGATTTGAAGAGAAATTGGTATTCTATTTTTTGCCTCTGTTGACGCCTTAGTGAAGAGTTCGGGTGGCAGAGAATGGCTAACATTTCAATAGCTCAGTTTTCCACAGATTTTAATTTTCCTGGTCACTGTTCGTCCCCCACCCCCTGCAATATGACAGATTCCTCAAAACTCTTTGTGGTTTATTGCCTCCATTAGTGCCCAGAACTTCAGAATCCCTTCATGAAGCCCAGTGGTAAATGGAGGAGACACACCTAATCTAAGGCCACAGTTGGCTTTTAAAATACGCTTGAGTGTTAACAATTTCACATTCATTCCTGCTAATGATTGGGGAAGCGAAGCTTTCATTTTAGTCACCTTTCCTCTTCTAAAGGAGTGCCTGTATTTCACCTTTAAGGGAAGCTCTGGGCTTAGTGCTTCATCCCACATCAAACCCACTCCTAGGATTTCTACCTTCAAACAAGTGAAACAAATGCATTCCCGCAGGGGGGCGTGCTGTCAAAGATAAATGAACTTATCCAGATATTAGAACTATTCAGATAGGATTGCCTACTTAGAGGAAATCAGTGGCTGATAGAGAATACTTTCAGTGGGGAACCACTTAGCACTCCATCCCACATGCATCTAATCTCTTTAGAGCCAGGGAAAAAAAACCCTCCACATTTATGTGAGCAGAGAAAGTGTGTAATAGATGATACAACTCAGCATGCGCTAAGATATTTTGATTACTTTTATTTTAACCTTCTCAAATTAATGGACATTTTCTCACGAATAAGTCACATTTCCTACAGAATTCCTGGAGCAAAGCCTTCTTTCTCTTAAACATTTTCCATTTTAGCATTTACTTAAAATAAAAGATGGATAATGGTAGATACTTTGTTTTTTAAAAAAAAACAGGTGGAAAAGAAAAAAAAAGAAAGAAGAAAAAAGTAGTTCCATTAGCAAGTTTGGTAAGAAATTGCTCCACATTGTTCCTCTGACAAGTAGTTTTTCCCAGCATGTGTGCATCTTAAAAGTATTGCAAAACAATATCTTAAAATGAACTGATTAGTATGCATGCTCTGTGGTCACATTTAAGTTCTATTTATAAAATCTATTCTGTTCCAGGCTCAGACAAACAAAACTGAAATGCAGCTGTGTAACACATTGATAATTTTCATTAGTTCTAAAAGCCTCAATAGAATTTGCAATTTTATTCATTACATCTAAATAATCCTGGAAAACCCATTGTGAAGGTGACCTTTCACTTTTTCCCCCCTGGCCTTTGTGACTTAGCTCTGATTTTGTATGTGTGAGTGAGTGTGTGTGTGTGTGTGTGTGTGTGTATCCAAAAGGGCCAGGGAAGGCAGAGATTTTTGCAAGAGTAAAGAACAAAATAGAACAAGAAATCAAGTCAAGCAAAGATGAAAAATGAGGCATAGGGAATCAAAATCATCCACGTAGGTTCTGAAAGCCATTCTAACTAGGGGCATTCTGCCATCATTCCCCAGATGTGTACAAGCCCAGATTTCTGAAATCACTGTGTGATATTGTGGGCAAGGCAAATGCAGATTGTGTTCTAATTCACTGGGAGGCAGTTGTCTTTTTCGATCTGCAAGGATAAGGATTTTCCCAGAGAGTGAGCCAAAGGACAGACCCATGAGAAATAAATAGTGCTGCTTCTTTCAACTCAAACTTGTTCTTGAAAAGTAAAACAATGCCAACTATGGCAATGGCTTTTGTTATTGTGAGCATTTTTTTTGTGTGTGGATCTTTAAAAAACAAAGATCTAAAAACACACACTTCCCAGACTGCTGGCAGCCAGCCATAAAACCACAAAGGAGTCTTTACAAAATTAAGATAACAAAAAAATAAAATAAGAGGCATAATATGAAGGGTGAAAAATAAAGGCAAACACTTGCAATTTAGCAGCGACTGAGATGGTGCTTCAACATTGACCAGGCAATTAAAATGATAAAACCTAGTGTGGAGAGAATGTGAGGCACCTGTCTCAGATAAATATATATGCGTGTGGGTACAAATGCTTGCACTCAGGAGTTTATCTGATAATTGCTAATTTGGGACTGAAGATAATGACAGTTATGAATTACCCATTATGTACAAGTGCCACCTTGCATAGTCCATCTTTCTCAGTACAGCTAGTCAGGGCCTTAGCAAGGATTGTTTTGTCTCAGTGTCTCTAAAGATGTCATATTAAAAAAAAAAGAAAAAAAAAAGAAGGGTGGTGGGATGGGTGGTGGTAAGGTACAATTTTGGGAAATACAAAGTTAAGATGGCTTTTATACTTCTCAGAATTTTAATGAGAACGTCAGTTTTTAATCTTTGAGACAGGGTGCAGTATAAGGCATTTCCCATGCTAATGGAACAACAAAAGCCTTTTTTCCTCTCTTTTTTCTATATAACATCCTGTAGAATTAGTGCTTTGGGGGAACATATTTCGGAATATGCTTTTTAAGTTAAATAATTGATTTACCAACCATTGCCACGTAACAGAAATTAAATTTCAGATGTAGCAAAGAACACTGTAGAATGATTACTTTTGAGTGAGAAGGAAGAAGCTCAAAGCATGGAGTTTTGTGCAGGCCAGTGAGGCTGAGTGAAGTATTTGGGTTTGTAGGGGATTCAGAGAAACATAAGATGGGAGAAAGAGAAGGACAAACACTGGAAACATGCCCTTCATTACAATTTGCAGTTTCATGCCCTTCATTTAAAATTTGACCAATTTTAAGCCTGTGACACTACAAGTCAAGCCAGAGATTCACCAACAAATTTGAAAGGTTCTAGAGGTTTGTTTGTGAACTGTTAGGTAAACAATTTTACTACATCTCATTACTATATTCCAAGTATATATTTTATTTAAAAAGTGGCTATATAATCATGCAGAATCTCATCTCATTTCAAAACCACTATACCCAGTGATTCTCAGGATTCAGGCCAGCCTACGCTTTCAGAAGATTTTTAAGTGGCTGGATGCAGTGGTTCACACCTGTAATCCCAGCACTTCGGGAGGTTGAGAGGGGTGGATTACTTGAGGTCAGGAGTTCAAGACCAGCCTGACCAACATGGTGAAATCCGGTCTCTACTAAAAATTAAAAAAAAAAAAAAAAAAAAAATTAACCGGGTGTGGTGGCAGGCACCTGTAATCCCAGCTACTCTGGAGGCTAAGGCAGGAGAATCACTCAGGAGGCAGAGGTTGCATTGAGCTGAGGTCACGCCATTGCAGTCCAGCCTAAGCAACAAGAGCAAAACTCAGTCTCAAAAAAAAAAAAAAAGATTTTTAGGCAATAAGATAGATGATACCAAGGAAATTCAATGCAAAGAGGTCTTTCCTCAACATTTGAGAGTGTGGAAGGGATATTTAGCAAGGAATATGTGCATTTATACTTTAGCATGAAGGGCTATAGATCTCAGTCACCAGAAGGAAGCTTCAGTTACAGATCTGCATATCAATGGCAGAGCAGAGAGATTTTTTTTTTAACCACTTTACCTCATGAAGATTCATAGGCTAAGCAACTTCATGCAGTGGGACCTCTATTTTGAGCATAGCTAGGCCATGTTCACCAAAGCCGCATTTGTAAATGTTATAAACTAATAAGCACACTAATGTTATGGTAAGACTGTGTTTGTGGACTTTATTGGAATCAATTACAGGCAACTAAGACCATGTGGGCCTACATTTATGTGACAGACTTCTATTGCCATGACTACTAATCGGGCTTGGTAGAGCTAATGAAATTTGGTTACTTTTTATAAAAATTTAAATAATATGTTTTAAATAAATTATATCATATACAAAAAATTTGAATTAATATTCCAACAATTTTTTTTCAAAAGATGTCAATCATTACATCATTTTAAAAGTTTAGGCCAAGGAGGTTATAAGTTACATTACAGTCATTGCATGGATTGACTCCATGTTGGCCAGTAAAGGGAAATACCTACTATCTTTTGTCAATATTAGGTGAAGTACCCGGGTGAAAAGTAATACCTTTGGAAAAAATTTAGGTTTGATGAGTGCTATGAAGCCCAAACACCTACCATGATACAAAATACCATTAATTTAGGACAGGGTACGGGGGAAATCACTGGAGGTGATGCTGAGAAAATAAAAAGCAACTCTAACGTAGTAACACTTTGAATTTGCAAAACTGCCTTACATAACAAGATAAACGATGGTGACATGGCCACAAAAATCAGCCCCTAAGCTGCCGGGATTACAGATTTAAGCACCTTGGGAATTCACTCCAATTACTTTCTATTTGTTACAATGGCAAAATGAATCTTGAATTATGTCAGTTTCGAATTATGAAACTTCTTCAAAAATATACTTTTGGCATAAAACAAGGCTGCCTTGCACCAACATTTCATTCCTTCTGAAAGACATTAACTATCAAGCCAGCTCAGCAAGGATGTACTTGAGTGCTGCTCTGTACAATTTGAAAAACATTACAAACAGCTGATTTCTATTGCTTATCATGTGCTTAGTATATGTTGACTTTATACACCCTCCATCACATAATTGCAACAACAACTCCTTGACGAATTGTTGTTGGAATTATGTGATGGAGGGTGTATAAAGTCTGTACTGGCATCATGCAATTTTTATGGTGAATTACCTGAGGCTTAGAAGGCTGATAAACCTGCCCAACATCACACAATTTCCAATGTTCATTGTGAGTCCCCAGCCTCCATTTTTAACCACACATGATAGTGAGGCAGAGTTAAAATATAAGTACCTAGGAGTTTATCTACACTGCCTTTGTTTCCTGAACTTGGCTTGATATAACAAAGCTTGTTTTTGATGTGTTTATAATGCCAAGAAAAATTGTAAATTACTGTGCACACTGTTATTTCTTTAATTCCATAAGAGGAAGATAATAAGGATAATGAGGACTGTTCCTTTGTAATTCCAATGCAATATTTTTGTGGGTGGTTTTCAAAGTACAGGGTATGCAATTAGAGATAATGTACATGGCTCCTTGTTTTCTAGAAGTGTACCATCCACTGGGCACTTGCCGGGAATGCTTGAGGTGCGTGCCGCAGGCATTGATGTGGACATGTCATTTGCCTCTCAAGTCTGAGAGTCCTCTGGATTTTGGTGACGGCATGTGCCCCTCAGATAACTTGTAATGAAGATCTACAAGGAGGAGTCCCTATTATATTTTAAATACTGTTTTCGGCTTCTGACAGTATTTCCTCCCTTTGTTGGACTTCTTCCCTAGACTTAAAATTGCCATAGTAATCAGGAAAGTGACTCTTGAAACTGTGGCCTACTACTTTCCTTTATTTATTCTCTTGCTATGACTTTCATCAAAATTTTTCAGAAGGCACACCACAGGAGCCATTCTCCCTGCCAAGGCATTTAAGCTCGGTAGAAGCAGATGTCCAGGAATGTAATTTCTGCCCAAGTATCACTGATATACTATTGAGGAAACATCAAATTCGATGAGTACTGGAAAAATTAAAGTCTACTCCCACAGTCTTCCTGCCTGACCTATCCTCCCAAAGTCAAATGTACATTAAATTTTCAGCCCTCATATCCCCTAACCTTTATACATGTGTTACTAATGAAAAAAAAAAAACCTTCTTTTTCATGATGCTGTTGAACAGTGTTTTTGTTTTTCATGTTGTATTTTTTAAACTTTTTCAGTTGTCTTATTTTCTTTTCATTCCCATACCCCTGTCTAAGCCCTGTCCCTGCCACAGGAACCTGATGTGTATTCTCCTTGATTTTTTTCTATAGCTGAACTGTAGGTCATTGCATGCTTTAGCAAAAATAAATAAATCAATAAATAAAAGCATTATATTATACATACTTTTGTATCTTGCTTTGCTCACTCACAAGCTTTTGTTACTTATTATTAAATATCTCTCAGCTCAGTTGTTCTTTGGCTCCTTATCATACATGTTCATTTCTTAGGTAGGTGATAAACTCTAATATTCCCTAAAACAGAGTTTATTCATGGCATTCAACTAGCTGTCTTGATCCCTCTCAACTAATACTGACTGAGTGGGAAGAAAAGGATGAACCAGATAATGGATCTACTCTTAAACGACATATAATCGAACAGTTGATTCACTCAACCATCCATTCCTTCAGTGTCTTACCATGTTTCTAGCACTTCTCTTCAGGATCTGCCTTTACGGCATTGCTTTTCAAAATACTGCAGAAGAGCTGACCGCAACCAAGTAACAAATAAATCAGATGGTGTCTGAGAGTAATAAATGCTCTTAAGAAAATTAAAACAGAATAATCGTATAGAGAGCACACTCACAGGAGATGACATTTGAACCAGGAGTTGAGTGATGACAATATCAGCAATGCAAAAGTCTAGATATGAGGAAGAGCATTCCAGGTAGAGAAAAAGTCAAGGGGATGAAATAGAAATGAACTGAGAGCATCTGAGGAACCCAAACAGGCCAGATATAAGGAGCATAATAGAAGAGGGGAAAGGTGCATAAAACTGTTGAGATTGTCAGGTACCAGATCATGATAAATTACTGAAGAAATAGCTCAGAAAACTGACATTTGTTAAATACGACGAGGACAGTATAAAACGCTATAGGGGGAGAAGCTGTATGTGTATGTGTGTGTTTGTGTCTGTGTGTTTGGATAATACCCATCTTAATAGAGGGGGTAACACTTGAGATGGGCTTTATAATCTGGGTAGGATTAAGACAGATAAAATACAGGGGTGGGAGTGGGTAAAAGGGCACAGAAGCTGGTAGGAACTGCCTGTGCCAGGGAAAATAGATGGAAGTGTATAAGGTGGTTCTGTGACTAACACGTGGTCCATTGTAACGGAGTGAGCAAGAATTGGGGAATATAAAGCTTGAACGCACGGTGAAAGGGTTTGAATGCAAGAATATGAAAACCCTTGAATAATTTGAACCATGGAAGGTTTGGGAACAGGAAAATGATACAATCAGAGCTGTGATTTCCAAAGATTCCTCTGACACTTGACTGTTGTGTTGGAGCAAGTGGGTGAGACTGGAGATGAAGAGGGTGGTTAAGAAGCTTTTAAAAACATTTAGGCATAGTGGACATAAGAAATTAACAAAGCATAAGAAAATCTGATTGAAAAATCTTAAACATGAAATCCGCCCTATAACCAACAGACAATTCCTTTTCCATCACATTCATCAAATAGGTAGAGTCTCTCTAATATACATACAGTAACAGAGAAAACATAACCTCCTGGGGAAGCCAGTTCTGTGGTTGCAGAGCACAAATTATTAGAAAAATTCCTTCTCAGGTTGAACTGGAATCTGCTTTCCGGTAGCTTCGACTCACTTTCAACCTTTCACATACTTATAAAAATATATAATAAACTATAAAAATAATAATAAACTATTATTTTTACCTTTTGTCATTTCTGGGTTAATCTCTCTCTAGTTTCTTCAACCACGAATTTTACATATAAAGATAGAATGTGCATTTTATGTATAAATGAATTTATATGCTGTATTTAATAAATTATATTTACTGATACTTTACATGCTATTAACAATGGGAAAATGTTTCTTCTAAAGGCTTTTTTTCTCTTTTGAAGAAATGTATCTTTTGAAGCTTTCTCTGATATAAATACTTGGCACTGATTACACAAATGCGGAAGAAGAACATAGAACTGTCCCGTCCAATTTAACTATATTCCAGGCCAGGAGTCAGCAACTATGGCCTATGAGCTAAGAATAGCTTTTACATTTTCAAAGTGTTGAAAAAATTAAAAGAAAAATAATATTTTAAGATGCATAAACATTGTAGGGAGTTCTAATTTCAGTATCCAACAATAGTTTTATGGAATGTGCTCATTCATTTTATGTATTGTCCATGGCTCCTGCCATGTTAAAATGTTGTGACAGAGACCACGTGGCCTGTAAATCCTAAGACATTTACTATCTCTCTCCCTTTAGATAAAAAGTTGACCAACCTTAACTCTTAGGCCCCTGTGTATAGTCTATGGACTGGTAGTGTTTCTTCACCTAGGAGCCTGTTAGAAATGCAGAATTTCAGGCCCTATCCCAGACCCGACTGAATGAGTATCTGCATTTTAACCAACCCCCAGGTGATGTGCATTTCTATGAAAGTCCAGGAAGCAATGCTGGAGCAGAGCTTCTCAACTTTGGCATGCATAAGAATCACCCCGAGAGTCTGCAAAAGCACCTATCTGGGGTCCCTGGTCCCAGAAAGTAGGTTGGGGTAGGGCCTGGGAGTCTGCATTTCTGTTACATTCCCAGGAGATACTGAGGCTGCTCTATCCTGAGTACATTTTGAAAGATGCTAGGGAACTCTCTTTCACATTTAAAGCTTTCCTCCTTTGCAAGGTTTTCACTGACATTCCAGATATAACAAATTCTCCCTTAATTGAACTATTATACTACAAACTGAACTCCTTTTACATGCATATAATAGTATTTAGCAGGCCAGGTGGGGTGGCTCATGCCTGTAATCCTGACACTTTAGGAGGCTGAGGCGGGCAGATCATGAGGTCAGGAGTTCAAGCCCAGTCTCACCAACATAATGAAACTCTGTCTCTACTTAGAAAAAAAAAAAGCAAAAAATTAGCCAGGTATGGTGATATGTTCCTGTAATCCCAGCTACTCAGGAGGCTGAGGCAGGAGAATCACATGAACCCGGGAGGCAGAGGTTGCAGTGAGCTGAGATCATGCCATTGCACTCCAGCCCAAGAGACAGTGTGAGACTCCATCTCCAAAATAAAAAAAAACAAAAAAAAAAAAAAAAAGAAGATAGTACTTAGCATTAGTATATATCTCCAGTGGAGTACATAGCATTAGTATATACCTCCAGTGGAAAGAACTCTGCCTTTCTAACTTAATGACCACTTGCTAGTCTCTAAACCTACCAAGCACATTCCCACTTGAGAGCTTCTGTAAATTATTTCCTCTGCCTGGCATACAGTTAGCTCATTCAGGTCTCTCCTTAACTATCCCTTTTCAGCCACGCATCCCCTGAGTACATTTCCTAAAGTATCTTCCTGCCCCCACCCCATCATTCTTTCTTTCCCTTACTTTCCTTTTCTTCACAGGATATAATGGCACTTTATGTATTTGTTCACTGTCTCTTTTCTCCAATTAGATTATAAGGTTTGTGATGGCAAGTACTTTGTTTTCATTCATGCAACATTTCTTTTTATTGAGCACCTGCTATGTGCTGAACACCAGTTTAGGATTAGAGGACAAATGAGTGAACTTAGAAAAATGCCTATAGACAGTTACTAGACAATCACAATCAATGAGTATTTATGTAATAAATGAATGAGTTTCTTTTTAATCTACCTGGAGCAGAGATTATGATTGCTATTTTACAAAATTTACATATCTATTGTAGTTAAGCATAGTTACATGTACAGTGATATCTAATGAAAGCTAATATTCACTGAGTATCATGTGGCAGGCAGTAAAAGTTGATACGAATTTTATTCCCATTTTAAATTTAGGAAAACTGAGACCAAACGCAGTTATAGCACTTAAACAAGGTTCAAAATGTGTCTAAATCCAGGTGGTCAAACCACAGAACCTGAAATGATAACCATCACATAGTATCCCTCCTCAAATGAAACTTGTGGATAGGTTGCAGGTTTGTGTGGCAACTGAGCAGTATTATCGTATTTACTTACTTAATTTTAAGTAACCGCTCACTGTCTTCTTCATTACACAAAAGACTGAAGGTAGTTCTAACAGAGGTGCACACCAAAACGTGATAAATGGAAATAAATAAGTCTAGTTTAAATGTAACTTAGAACTAGTAAATAAGGTATTGCTTTGTTGCCATGCAAACTTGCCAATCTATCCACGAATTTATCAAGGAGGGGGAATATGTGATGGTTATAATTTCAGGTTCTAGAATAGACTACTTGGATCATACACAGGTTGAAGCTTTTTAAAGAAGAAAGAAAACCACATGGCATAATGTCCTCCAGGTTCATCCATGTTATTGCAAATGGCAGTATGTCCTTTTTAAAGGACAGTATGCTAACTGAAATCAGCCAGACAGAGAAAGAAAAATATTGTGTGATCTCACTTCTATGCAGAATCTTTCTAAAAGAGAAATAGGCCAGGTGTGGTGGCTCATGCTTGTAATCCTTGCACTTTGGGAGGCCGAGGTGGGCGGATTGCTTCAGCTCAGGAGTTTCATACTAGCCTGAGCAACATGGCAAAATAAAATCCCCTCTCTCTACACACACACACACACACACACACACAAATAAAAATAAAAAGTTGCCTTGGTCTGGTGGTGTATACCTATAGTCCCAGCTATTTGGAGGCTGAGGTGGGAGGATTGCTTGAGCCCAGGAGGTCCATGCTGCAATGAGTGGTGATCGGGCCACTGCATTCCATCAAAAGATACAAATTTACAGCTTTGTAGAATGAAATAATTCTAGAGACCTAATGCACAGCAGGACTATAGTTTTAACTTTATTGTATTATATATTAAAATTTTGCCAATAAAGTCTATTTTAAGTGCTTTTATCACAATAAAAGAGGTAACTATAGATGATGATGAATATATTAATTTGCTTATCTGTAGTTATGATTTCACTATATGTAAATGTGCAGTCACGTGTCATGTAACTACCAGGAAACATACTAAGAAATGCATCATTAGGAGATCTCATCATTGTGCAAACATCATAGAGTATACTTAACACAAGCCTAGAGGGTATATAACCTACTACATATATAGGCGATATGGTATAGCCTATTGCTCGTAAGCTACAACCCTGTACAGCATGTTACTGTTCTGAATACTATAGGTAATTATAACACAGTAGGAAGGATTTGTGAATCTATAGAAAAGGTACAGTAAAGGTGCAGAAGTATAATCTTATGGGACCTCCATCATATATGTGGTCTGTTGTTGGCACACGACTGTGTACCAAATCATCATGTTGTGCACATTAAATGTATACAGTAAAACAGTTTTTTTAATTTTTAAAGAAGAAACAGAGCTATGGAAAGCATAGTTGCTGTCACAGAGCTTTGTGGTTAGCTCTGAACTTCATGGTCATACATATGGATTGAATTGTATGTCCACCTCCCAAAAGATATGTTGCATGTTCTAACCCCCAGCACATCAGAATATAAATTGATTTCGAATAGGGTCTTTGCAGATGTAATCAGTCAAAATTTGGTCATACTGGAGTTGGTTGGGCCCCTAATCTAACATGACTGTTGTCCTTATAAGCAAATAGCTATGTAAAGACAAGAGACTCACACGGAGAATGTCATGTAATGATGGAGGCAGAGATTAGAATGACGTATCTGAAGGCAAAAGAATGCCAAGAATTGATATCTACCACTGGAGGCTAGGAGAGGCAAGGAAAAATCCTGTTCTACAGATAACAAAGGGAGCATGGTCCTGCTGACACCTTCACTTTTGACTGCTAGCCTTCAGAACTTTAAGACGCTAAATATCTGTTGTTGTAAGCCACTGAATTTGTTATACTGTGCTGCTGCGGCCCTAGGAAAAGAAAAAGTAATTTTCTAGAAGAGCACACTAGAAGAGGTGGACATATTTTCGAGAATAAAAGCTGTGCATTTGAGATTTGGTGGATTCCTGAAAAAAGAAAAAGAATTTTCGGAGTTGGAAGGAGCCAGACATTCTGTTAGGGTAATTCCCTAACACATCGAGATATAGAAAGCTCTAGCCAGGGTGAGCATCATAAATGGGTGACCTGTGCAATCACACGGAGTCTGCCCTTGAAAGAACTCTGTCCTTGGTACTCTGCTGTCACTGTTGTAAAATTCTTAATAAATTTTAAATAAGTGTTTCTGCAGGAAACATTTCACACTGTATCCTGCAAAATATGTAGGCACTCCTGAGTCCAGTAACAAAGACAGTGTGGTATTAATATAGAAATTGGCTAATAGACTAATAGAACAGTGTAGAGAACCTAGAAATATATGATAGAGATAGGTGGGGAAACGATGGACATTTCCATAATTGTTGCTGAGACAGTTGGTTATCCATATGGAATAAGAGAAATAATTTGAAACCCAAATTTACAGTATACCACAGTAAAAAAAAATCAATTCCAGGAACATTAAAAGACCTAAACATAAAAGGTAAAAATATAACATTTAGAAGGCAATATTTGAGAATATCTTAATGTTCTTCTGCATAGAGAAGATTACTTAAAGATCATGTAGAAGATCAGAAACCATAAAGGAAAATTTCAATCAATTTGCCTACATTAAAATGATATAATTCTTATTCTAGCTTTTCATCTCCTTTGTGGGAATGTGAGATTTTGACCTGTACTTATGGATGTCTGGGCCCTGGCCCTGGGCTGGCATCTTCAATAGACGACACCCCTGCCATGGCTGAGCTATCTAATTGGCCTTCCATCCTTATTCCTTTCCCTTCTTTTTGGAGCTCTTGCTTTGCATACCTGAAAGGAGTGGGAGCTGGTGGGGGAGGGCTGCTAGTGTCTGAGCATTCACCTTTGGCCTGACTCATCCAGATATTTGACTAACATGCAGGGAAAATTGATCTAATAAGTAAGTAGACTGAGAGTCATGAAAGGTGTTTCACTGTTGGAGAATAGAATTACGAACATGGAACAGGGAACACTAGAATAAACGTTGCAGTGTTTAGTTAGCATCGGAGATTATCAGTGTAAGCTCACTGTTTTTAACTTATCTATCTAGACATAGAAGCATGTAGATATGCTTTTGTGTATAAGTGTATGTGTGTGTATACACATAAACACTTATATTTTGTATCTGTGTTTGGTAAGAGGACCTAGAAGCAATGATACCTCAGTAGCAGTGAGCCTACTGACTATCCAGCTTTTGGTTTTAAATACCATTTTAAAATGCTATTCTCTTTAGAGAAATTGTTATCTCAACAGGAAAAATATGAGATGAGCCTAGAACAACCAGTTGAGCCAGAAAGTTAAAAAGTGCTCAAGTAAAACTGCCACATGTTGATAAATCATAGAAGCCAGTTTGAACATGTTTCCATTGGCCACATCTTGGATAATTTGAGTATAAAAATAAATAATGATAGGAAGGATTGTAAACCTATGAGCAAAATAGGAATCCACAAGTCCATGGTTCTATAAGTAAATTAATCAATTAACTAAGTGGAATGGAGAGGAAAGCTCTGGTAGAACACCTACTAGTAAATTCAGATGGAAGTAGAAAAACACCACTTGACAAGCATCATAGTCACATCTGAGTCAGGTGAGAATCATTAATGGATGCTAAGTCTGGTAGGTGGGTGTGCAGCAGAATATGTATATAATTTCAGGGAATCTCCTCATAAGATACTTGTGAGTGGCTTGTCAATTTAAGAATAACATCTCAATTGATTATTTTTATTTTTTTTCAAACATCATCAATGTAATAATTTACATGCATTTTCTTAGGATATATGTCTTTTTCATGTTAAAATAAAAGTCTAAAGTATCTCAATCTGCATAGAATTGAGAAGCCTGGAGCAAACTACCTTCACCTTAAGTTAAAACTACAGAAACTTCTATCTGTTGGATATCATGCATGACTTCCATGACTAGGCTCTTTCCTATAATTTTTAATTTTTATTTTTTTATTTTTCCATCAGTTATTGGGGTACAGGTGGTATTTGCTTATTTGAAAAAGATACTTGCACACACATGTTTATAGCAGCACAATTTACAGTAGCAAAATAGTGGAACCAACCCAAATGCCCATCAATCAACAAGTGGATAAAGGAACTGTGGTGTGTGTGTATATATATATATGTATATATATATATATACACACACATATATATATACACATATACATGTATGTATATATATGTGTATACACACACACACACACACACACACACACACACATATATATATACACATACACACACACAATGGAATACTACACAGCCATAAAAAGGGACAAATTAATAGCATTTGCAGTGACCTAAATGAGACTGGAGACTATTATTCTACGTGAAGCAACTCAGGAATAGGAAATCAAACATTGTATGTTCTCATTGATAGGTGGGAGCTAAGCTATGAGGATGCAAAGGTATAAGAATGAAACAATGGACTTTGGGGACGCGGGGAGAAGAGTGGGAGGGGGCGAGGGATGAAAGACTACAAATATGGTGCAGTGCATATTGTTCATGTAATGGCTGTGCCAAAATCTCACAAATCACCACTGAAGAACTTACTCATGTAACCAATTCGTTAGGTTTAGAGTGGAGGGCCCTACCATTCACCATCTTAAACAAGTGATAAAAGTTAACATCACCAGTAATGGGATAAATCAATGTTGTTTTCATCTTGATAAAATTCATTGAGAATAGCACAATATGACTTCTGTGGAATTTCTTTCAAAAAGCATGAATGACGAGAAAATGTCAGATACCCAATTAAGGGACAATCTTCAAAGTAACTGGTCTGTGCTATTCAGAAATATTAAGTTATGAAAATAAAGACAGGGGAACTAATCCGGATTGAAGAAGAACAATGAGATATGAGAACTAAATGCAGACTGGATTCCAGGTCTGTAAAAGACATTACTGGACAGGTGTCAAAGGGTGAATGATGGTCTTTTCCCTGTGTCACAGCCCTAGCAGTGTTAACACTTGGGTTCCTCTTTTAGCTTGAGTCTTGGATTGAAGGAGACATAGAGCAAATCCCCAGCCCACTCATGATGCACATGTATCAGGAGAGAGAAATAAGCCTGTTAGTTGTTATTCAATTACAAGATTTCACCATACTACTCAGAATGGTGAGCAATTGAAAATGTAGAAATTGTTTATTTCTGGAATTTTCCATTCAATATTTTCTGATGTCAGGACAAAACCTCAGGTAACTGAAATCATGGAAATTAAAAGAAAGGATAAGGGTGGATTACTATACACTGTATGATCACAGTATTTTTTATTTTTTAACTTTTTTTTTTTTTTGAGATGGAGTCTCGCTCTGTCACCCAGGCTAGAGTGTAGTAGCATGATCTCGGCTCGCTGTAACCTCTGCCCCCCAGGCTTAAGAAATTCTCCTGCCTCAGCCTCTCTAGTAGCTGGTACTACAGGCACGCACCACCACCCCCAGCTAATTTTTGTATTTTTAGTAGAGATGGGGTTTCTCCATGTCAGTCAGGTTTGTCTTGTACTCCTGACCTCGTGATCTACTCACACTGGCACCCCAAAGTGCTGGGATTACAGGCATGAGCCACCATGCCTGGCTGGTCACATGTATTTTTAAAAACCAGGTAAAACTAAACAATATATTGTCTCATCCCATGTATGCTTTCACATGGGATGAAAATTACAGATAACATCAAAGAAAATAACACAAAACTCAGGCTAGCAGCTAGTAGAAGAAGATGGGGTAGAAGAACTGAATTCAAGAAGCACATAAAGATGTTTCAGATATAACATCCAATTTCTCAGCCGCATAGTTGGTACATTCTGATCATTTTATTTTGTCCTTTAAATAACGCACTTCCATTTCATGCAACATTTTATGTAGACTATAACTCACAATAAGAGAAATAGCAGAAAAGCGTGCTGTACTGAGAGTTTATACATTTGCCGAGATATCTAAACCCCGATGATTCCTTCATCTTATTATTATTTTTTTAAATCTTTACTACAATTAGTTTTGTTTTGTCCATCTGGACATAGGTTTTCTTGGAATTTTCCACAGCATTTTTACTGAATAGTGTAAATTTCAAGCAATTCAAATTACGCCTGGTTATTCCTTTATTTCCAGGGAAAATCTGTTGTGGTAGGTTTTGCTATTGTTTTTATTTAAAGTTTAATTTTAAAATGTTTTTTGTTTGTCTTGAATAGTAGAGCCAGCCTGAAAGGAAGGGTAGCAAGTCAAGTGGTAGTCGTGATATTTATTGACCAGGGTTAGCTCCTAATGTGGTAAGGATATGCATACATAGAAACCGCTTCAGAAGCCAGATGCGTAAATCACATGCGACTCACGTACTCTCTTACCTAAGATCCATTGCTAGAGCAAATGCAGAAATAATACAAGTGAGAAAAGGTGTAACGACTTCATAATACGTGGATAGGTTTTGTTTGACGGACTGTCTCAGACTAAATGAGTCATATTTTCTGATCTCCAGATATACTCGATTATTTGGAAAATCACAAACCAAAATACGAGGCAGGTGATTGAAAGTTAAGTTGGTGACAATGACCAAAAGAAAATGGCATTTGTTTTCCACCTTGAGGATCATGACCGAGTCTTATTGCCTAAAGGGGACCCAGAGAGCAGACTCTTCAGAAGGGTTTTTAAACTTAGAGTCACATCAGGTTTGTCAACAGCCTCAGAGAATAATGCAGTTATAAGAAGCATTACAACAGCAAGCTAGATGATAAAATAGGGTAAACGTGCTCAGTGCAATGGGACAGAATATAAATAACTCTATTACCAAACAAGCAGAAAAGGGCTAGTAATATTTTCCAAGAATGAATGTCTTAAGATCTCTGGTCAAGCACGTGCTTAAAATGAGAGCTGGTCAGGTCAGCATCTTGGTTGGTGGCTTGATTAGACTGTAATTCAGATAATAAATAGCAGTTCTGACTTGGAAAGCAAATGCTGCCAAGAATTGAAAGGGCTAGAAAATAGTCCTAGAGTGATTGATTGATTCATCCATGCATCCGTCTATCCACCTATCCAACCATTCATTCATTCAATTATTCACTTCTTAAACATTATCTGAACATATATATAGGACAAACCTTGTATTAAACTCTAGAGATTTTTTTAAAAATTTAGTGATGAATTGAGACACTTCATGCCTTCAAAGAGTTCATAGTCTAGCACAGCTTTTTCAACTTCAGCACTATTGACATTATGGGATGGGTAACTCAGTTGTCCAGATGTCAGAGGCGGGGGTGAGGTGCTGTCCCCACTGGGGGATATTCAGCAGCGTGACGTCTACTCACTAAAATATAGAAGTAACCCCTCTCCCCCAAGACATACAGTTGTAACAACAGAAAATGTCTCCAGACATTGTCAAATATCCCTAATATTTGGGCGTAAGAGTGGGGAGATCACTCCTGGTTAAGAACCACTGGTTTAGCAGGGGAGGTAAATGTGTTCACAAGTCTTTGAAACAAGATCTGAAAAGTTCTATAATTAATAAACATTAAACAAATCATGATAACACAATGAAGAGAGAGAGAGAGAGAGTAAGAGAGAGAGAGAGAGAGAGAGAGAGTTCATAAACACTTCTGCCTCCAGGAATTTAGTGAGAATATACAGAGGACATCCCTGAGCTGGGTCTTAGAGAAAGAGCAGATTTATGATTTTTAGAAGACATGGCTCTGCAAATAGTGAAAATGCAAAGATTACTTTCTGCTTTTCCAAGTTAGCCCGTTTCTAGTTTCTTATAACCTCTGATTATAAAAATATCTAATATACTTGAATATGTTCCAGCATGTAGTATAGTGTCTATAGTGGGTTCTTACAACTTCCTGTTGTCTTATCATCCTTTTAAGTATAAGCTGGACTTTCACATACCAGAAGCAGAGCTCAGTCACCCTTGTCACAGGTTTCAGTTCTGCACTACCCCTACAACTTGCTCAATGTAGTCGAGCAAGATGGCACAGCTAGATGCAGCCTGCTAGACCAGCCTGCTGACCCTCACATCCCATGTGGGCTGTGCAGAAATGCCATATTGACCACCTCTCAGTCACAGTGTTACCTCCTGGAAATCATGACTGCTTACGGTAAACCCACCAGACAAAACTCCCCAAGAAAAGCCTGTTTGGATAATACCCTAGACCCAGTAAAGGTATTAGGCCATGGGTCCCCCTCTCTCTCATTCCCTGCCTGTACTCCCTTACCTCCAAGTTGTGGCCTGTAGGCATACTGTGTACCCTCTAGGACCTGTAAGCAATAAAATATTTATTTCCATCTTGTATCTCTCCTAATCTTAAAGATCCCAAATTAAAACAGCATCATTGAAATATTTTTAGCTGGAAAGTAACAACCACTCATTCATTCACGGAGTAAACGTTACTGTGTATTGTTTCAGAAGGGCTAGTTTTCTGAAGACATGAGATGAGAAAATACAATGCCTGCCTCTGAGGATATGAAAGTGTAATGAAGAACAATCTAATCAAAAGATATTTTCCATTTTTTATAAACTTCCTTGCTAAGTAGCATGCAATTCAAAAAGTTAATATCGAATCCTTTCAGTAACTTGCCTGCTGGCTGACTTTGAGGCTCACAGTCTACAGATGCAGCAGATTTATAAACAAATAGTTATAAAATTTAGTATTAACCACTTTGATAATGGTATATATAAACTGTTGGGGACTCTGAGAAAACAGTGGCTGTCTGGAAGGCTTTTCTAAAGGCATGGTCCAAAAGGATAAAGAGAAGTTTGTTATTTGAAGAAGTGGACATCAGTAGATGGAACAGCAAATAAGACGACACAAAATAATTTAGAATGCTCAGGGAAAGGCTAGAATTCACTATAACCGAAGTGTTAGGGTTATTAACATGACTAGCATTCTAAGACTGTCTTAGTAGGTGGGAGCAGGTATGTCAGTTTATGGGTAGACATTTATGGGTAAGTACCAACATTGGTGAAATGCAAACACCTGTCTCCTAACACACACACAACACATGTATATTCTTTTTCTTTCACACAAACATACTGCTATGGACAAAGAAATGCAATGAAGAATTTCCTTCTCTCAAATATGCTGGATGACTCTATTAGGTTTTCCCACATGAACGGAGACTTCGGTATTTACTCAGGGCCCTGCGCCTACTGATAATCACCAAGTTGAATGTATATTTTGAAAGTCCCTTTACCTATTCATACTGACAAAAGACAGGCTGATAGATGGAAAATTGGGTTCAATTTGCCTTTGTTACACTTTTGCCTGAACTACAGAACATGATCCCTAGAAACAATAGTAGTCAGATCAAAGAGGGTGCTTGGTTCACTTTAGCAGAGGAAATGACATGGGATTTGTGAAAACTTGTTGATAGGCTGGGCACAGTGGCTCACACCTGTAATCCCAGCACTTCGGGAGGTTGAGGCGGGTGGATCACCTGAAGTCAGGAGTTCGAGACCAGCCTGGCCAACATGGTGAAACCTTGTCTCTACTAAAAATAGAAAAATTAGCCAGGCATGGTGGCACGTGTCTGTAATCCCAACTACTCGGGAGGCCGAGGCAAAAGAATAGCTTGAACCCGGGGGGCAGAGTTTATAGTGAGCCAAGATCAGGCCACTACACTCCAGCCTGGGCAACAAGAGTGAAACTCCATCTCAAAAAGAAAAAAGAAAACCTGTTGATACTCACAATGTGACTGGCTTCAAGAAATAAATGGGGCCGGGCGCGGTGGCTCAAGCCTGTAATCCCAGCACTTTGGGAGGCCGAGGCGGGTGGATCACGAGGTCAAGAGATCGAGACCATCCTGGTCAACATGGTGAAACCCCGTCTCTACTAAAAATACAAAAAACATTAGCTGGGCATGGTGGCGCGTGCCTGTAATCCCAGCTATTGAGGAGGTTGAGGCAGGAGAATTGCCTGAACCCAGGAGGCGGAGGTTGCAGTGAGCCGAGATCGCGCCATTGCACTCCAGCCTGGGTAACAAGAGCGAAACTCCATCTCAAAAAAAAAAAAAAATAAATAAATGGCATTGGCATGTCCACACAGCACCATGTGTGACACATTAATGTCAATCAAAGTTGTCTACCTTTTCTTATACTGACACAAGAACAATTGGATCCCAAAACATGTGTACATAAGGGACTAAGTAACAGCCATTTAGTATACCACAATGCGTGTCATGCACATAGAGAAAGACTTCCAGAGCCACTGACATGTTCACTCTCAGAAGCCTGGGGTACCTGGGCATTGTGGCGGGTCTCACTCTTCTCCCTTTATGCTTCTCTATACCCAAGCACTCAGCCCCTAGAGATCTGCGGAACCAATATCTTTAGAATCCCACAAGTATTTGTCTGTCAAGAAAACTAAAGGATAAGAAAGCAACCAGAGCTGGCCTTTTAAAATGCGTAAGTCTAGGTAAGGCAAGAGCAGAGAAGTGTGGAGCTGCCGCTGAAGGCCAAGGATTCAAGGTTAGAATAATTCTTGACTCCTGACTATGCTGACTCGATTAAAGGAAATAGCAGAGTTCTGTGATGTGAAGAAACATCCACAGGGTAGGGATTGGACTAGCCCTTGTTCCACGAGCCTGACTAAGAATTGCGGGAGGAGCACAATCTTATGTTTATTCATCACTGGCAGATGCTAATACATTTCTGGATCGACATTTGGCAGAAATATGAATAAACACAGAGAATCCACAATCAGATATCAGAGCTAGAAGCTGAATACTACTGATGGATTGATTATGTTTTTGAGCGATTTAGATAATTGGACATACTAAGTACAGAGCTTTCTGCAATGATAATGGACCTGTCCCATTGTCGTCTATTTAACAAACACTTGGACTATTTTTTTTTAGGCTTGTTTACATTCCTGTACATCCTGGCTTTATTGATATTCTGTCCTTTGAATTACAGTGTCACCCTAGCAACGCTCTAGAGAAAGTTGAGGAGGGCATTTTCATTGTTAACCCACATTTCCAAAGTGAATGAAAGCAAACCCCTTCCAGGATGAATCTGGAGCTGATTTTTTCTTATTATGTTAGCCCCAAATACACACCCCCAAATAACCCCTTTGGCTGTTAGTCAAAGGTGGGGGTAGCCGGGAGAAGAATGTCTATATATCTTCTTTCTAGACAAATGCTGTCTTTCTGCAAAAATGTTTTACTGCAGATCCTTCTGTCTGACATGCTTGTCCCCAGGTCTTTCTATGCCTCACTTCCTTTCATTCAGATCTCTGCTCCAATGTCCCCTCAGACACTTATCACTCTGTCTCAAGTAGGTCCCAAGAGAAAAGACACAGCCTTATTTGAATCTCCTCATAATTCTCACTCTCAGTTGTTACTTCTTGATCATTTATCTCCCTCCTTACCATGTAAACTCCGTGAGAAAGGGATCGTGACTAATGCCTGAGAAGTGGTTGGTGTATAACAATTATGTATAGAATATGTCTATATAGTGCATATTATGTATAAAACACATTGCCAGACTCTTAGACCCAAACTTTTTTTTTTTTTTTTTTGAGACAGAGTCTCACTCTGTCACCTGGCACCAGGCTGGAGTGCAGTGGCATGACCTGGGCTCATTGCAACCTCTGCCTCCCGGGTTCAAGCAATTCTCCTGCCTCAGCCTCCCAAGTAGCTGGGACAACAGGTGTGCGCCACCACGCCCAGCTAATTGTTTTGTATTTTTAGTAGAGACGGAGTTTCACCAAGTTGGCCAGGATGGTCTGGATCTCTTGACCTTGTGATCTGCCCACCACAGCCTCCCAAAGTGCTGGGATTACAGGCGTGAGCTACCGCGCCCAGCCAGACCCAATCTTATGCTGCAGAAGATGCTGTTCCAAGTTGGGTCCAAGTTTAGTGGGTAATTTTCACCCTATTTGCAATGTGGCACCTAGCACTTTAAGCAACAAGCTTGTGTTGGGCCACATTATTTGGGATGTTCATGTCTTTATAGAAATGACTGTCTGGCTCTGAGCAGATTTTTATGGTACCCATTAAAAAATTCTCTAGCTCTTCTAGCTTTCTAAGAAGATCTCCCTGCTGACCACTTGAGTACATTTTGCCTAAGAAAGGAGAATTAGCATTGGAACCAAGGCTCTTAAAGTACAATGTAACCTGCAAATGATGTTTATTTTCCCTTTTAGCAATCTCACAGATTCATGTGCATCAATCAGTTTTGAACTGAGTAAAATATTTTTCTTAAAATATATTTCAAGTAAAAACGTGCTTTTGCTTTTCCCTGAAATGTTACCCAGGAACCCCGTGAATTATTGCAATACTTAGATAAGTTTTTCATGAAGAACAGATACAATGTCAGATAAGGAATTCATAAATTCGATTATTTACTTTAAAGTTACAGGGTTTGAGATTTCCAGTCTTTATAGAAGTAGAAGATCCCATGTAATTATCAAATAGTCCTAGGTGGCTGTCTCTCCTGGGTATTGGCATTAACAGTAGAATGCAACTTCTGAATGACTTCTCTGTAATTCAAAAGCTGCTTTATGAGCCTAATAATGACTTACAGTTCAAATATTTGAAGTTGTAAACAGTAAGAATGAGGAGATTAGACAGTCTTGATTTCTTGGTTTATTTATAACTTTTTTTGGTCTTTGATCTCACGAAACTTTCAGGAAGCTCCTCCTCTGAAGTTGTGGTATTTCCTTTTGCAGTAGGGATAGATGGATTGGCCTCTTTGTATCAATTTCATTTTAAATTTGTGGCCCTTGGGCATTTTCAGAATTCAGTCAATTTTTCAATTTTACATACAAAAATAAAATAATAGAAGCCAAAATTCTGTCAGTGTTGACTGAAGTAAGTTGAGAAATTCCCTGAGAATTTGTTTTGCTGTTTGTGAATAATCAATTGATGAAAACTGTCTGGGATTTTGAACTTGTGGGATGGCGATCTCTTAATCTCCACGCTCCTTAGAACTTAGATCTGATGCCACAGCTTGGGTCAATATTTGCTATGATGTTAAGAGGTGAGTTTCAGAATTTTGATTACTCTCTCTTTTTGTTCTCAGTAAAATTTTTAAAAAGTTGAAAATTCCCATTGATTATTGAAAACAACTTGGAAGCTGACACTGCAGAAGATATAGGGCTTGGAGGTTGCCTTGGAAATGAGAAACATTAGCTTGGTTTTTCTTTATTACTGGCTTCATAATCTGACTATGGTAAGGGATTAAGAGAAAATTGATTAAGGCTGGGTGTGGTGACTCATGCCTGTAATCTTAGCACTTTGGGAGGCTAAAGCAGGTGGATCACCTCAGGTCAGATATTTGTGACCAGTCTGGCCAAAATTGTGGAAACCCCGTCTCTATAAATATATAAAAATTAGGCTGGCACAATGGCCGGGATACTCTGGAGGCTGAGGCAGGAGAATCGCTTGAACTGGGGAGACAGAGATTGCCGTGAGCCGAGATTGTGCAACTGCACCTCAGCCTGGGTGACAGAGCAAGATTCTTTCTCAAAAAAAAAAAAAAAAAAGAAAGAAAATTTGATTAGAAATTAAAGGAAGGGGTACTGGATAGTCACAAAAATTGTGGGAGTTTAAAAAATAGTGCCTGCATAGACAGTAGGCTGCTTTTACTTAGATTATGTTCATTTGAAGTGGTTTGTTCTAAGTTTACTTGGGATGTGAATAGATGGACCCTGTGGGAAGAAGTTTGACCTCAAACTTAGAGCACAGTCAGTGCAAAACATGAGTGCATCATGTGTAAAATGGGAGTCATAAATACACAGATCTTTCTGTACTGATTGGAGGATGAAATGATGTAATATATGTGAAATTCTTCATAAAGTGCCCTCACTATTGCCAATTATAATTATCGTTGTGAAAGCCCCAGCTGCAGCCTGACGTCTAATGCTTAGGATTACCACTCCTCCACTGCTCAATTAGATTACCCTTTCTTTACAATAGAATTTGTTTATTTTGTGTGTTTGAATAAGTTACCCCATATTAAAAGAAAACAGAATCACCCGAAGAAATTATGGATTTGAGAATTATGTTATTTTCCTTGAAATATATTTAACCCAGAGAAAGCAACACAAAAATCAACAAAGGGGAAAAAAAAACCACAGGCCACACACCAAAGACTCTCAGATGAGAATATCTGACTTAAACTTTGAGGAATCATCCTGACTTATTTCATTTAATCGACATTTTTTTTTCTCTTTCCCCTAAACATCTGAACTTTACATTGGGTTTAAATATGAATCAATAAAAGATGAATGGAATATTAGTTTCATCTTTTTATCAAACTTTCTCGTTTAACAGTGTTTTCAAAGAATCATTTCTAAAATTACATTTTTTAAGGCAATTTTCCCACTTGTATTATGTTTTTGAAGTTCATTGTTCTCGGGAGGGGAAAGATTCCAAATGCTATAAAGCGAAATGTCACACTGCAAGTTGTAGGCAAGGGTAATAAACTTGACTTTTCCTTGCAGTGCATTTCAATTAGGTACTTGGTACCTGGGGCATAAGGGTTACTGCATTTCCTTTCTCCAGTACAATTGTTGAGTCATATAACTGTTGAACTATGAGCATGTGAGTATCAATTAATGATACAAATACACACATACAAAAGTATGATCTCAAAGAAAGCAGATTATATAGATGAGTAATATTTTAAGTTGAATTCTATCAGTCTTATGAACAATCAAAAATATGTAATTTTCACCATGTAATTCATCTCATCTTCATTATGGGAATAAAATCTTTTTTATTCTACTATTAATACCGGCAGGAAATAAGAAACGTACTGTGAAGTGCTTCTATTGGGAAAGTCATGATCTGCCACAAAAACATTGAAATAAATAAATGGTGGTTTATTACTAATGTTTACTTACTTAGTGACAATTTCGCTTTGAGGCCAAAATATATCTAATTGCCAAAGGGCAGAATATTCCATTAGTGTAAAATCAGGTCAGGAGAAAAGATTTAGGGGGCCTACAAGACTTTCCAATGGAATGATCACTTAATGACACTCAATGATACTCTGGACAAAGAAAATGAATTCACTAACTGATAAAAACGAAATTGTATAAAAACTAACTTGTAAAGTACAAAACTCAATGAGCAAAGCAGCTTTAACAGAAAATGGAAAAAAAGTTCATCTTATGATTTACATGAGGGATTAATAATAAAAAATCTTTTTCAAAAGATGAGGCATCTGATGTAATTTTGTATCTCAGGATTATAAGATAAAATACACAATGAAAATTCATTTAAAAATTTGCTTACATAAGACGGTTCACAATCATGTAATACTTTCTGATCCATATAATTGCAACATCAGAAATATAAAGCTTATGAGTCTCAAATATTAAAATTATAGAAGATTCAGGAGTCTACTGAATACTTGTCCAATAAATGGAAAACTCTTAAAGTTGCAGAAAGTTTAGAAAAGGTACTTTATTGTATACAAATAAAAATATGAACTCATTTATCTGGCTCAACCAAATGACCAAAATCACACTGCCTACATATACAAAGAAATCAGCGTTCTCTACGACTTTTTTTGGTCTTTAGATGTAATGTTGGTATCCTTGTCAGATTCTCCAAACCACTATCTACAGGTCAGAGAAGTTGACTCATTATAAATTTAATGAGTTAGATTTATATAGCATTTTCTTAGCTTTCACAGCACTAAAACTTCAATATGATGTCATTTCATCTTTTTTTTTAATTTTTAATTTTTGTGAGTATATAGTAGGTATAAACATTTATGGGGTACATGAGCTATTCTGATACAGTCATACAATGTATAATGGTCACAGTCACATCAGGGTGACTGGGGTTCCACCACTTCAAGAATATATTCTTTTTCGTGTTAGAAACAATCCAATCACACTATTTTAGTTATTTTAATATGTATAATAAACTATTCCCACTTGTAGTCACTCTGTTGTGCTATCAAATACTAGATCTTATTTATTTTATCGAACTATATTTTTATACTCATTAATAATCCCCACTCGCCTCCCACCCACTACCCTTCCCAGCCTCTTGTAAACATTATTCTATTTTCTATCTCCACCAGTTCAATTGTTTTAATTTTAGTGGCAGCATTTAAATAACGGAGAAATGAACTTCATAGACTGCAGTGACTTGTCCAGGACCATGAAATTAGCAAGAGTCAGAGCTTTTTACATGCAGGTTTCACGTTACCATTAGAATGCTAAAACACACACATACAAACAAGTAACGAAATAAAATGTATGAAATTCTGATCTGAACTCCTCCTTGCTTTTTCTGAGCCTCCATTTGGAATGTTGTTGCCTTGATATACACGGGCATTTTAAAATGCTTGATTTTTATACTAAATTAATTTCTTTTTTTGTAAAACTTTCAATGAATATTGTATGAACCTGAGGCAAAGATGCAGAATCAGTTTTAAGATTATTTTGCATAACATATTTGCACAATGTTAGTAATACTACCCAGAAGGGAAAAGAGCATTTGATAACATGGTGTGCTACCTTTCAAGATTTTAGCTTTGCCTGTTTTTGGTGTCATGTACAACCAGCAAGGCCATCTTTTAAAATTTAAATACCTCATACACATTAGCTGAGGGAATGATGAATTCTATTTTCAAAAAAGTGCAGTGGGTTTCAAATGCCACTTCTGAACCATTCCTTAATTGCCTATCTAAGAAAAGATTCAATTGAAAAAAAAAAAGGATAAATTTAAAATTGAATAGCTGGAGAATACTTAGATATGTAGGTGATACTGAATAGAAATATCTTTTTGAAAATATAAATGTGCCTAATTGTATTAACCATGAGTTTTTATTTTAAAAAGGAAAGAAAAGACATCAGCTTTTGGCATCTAGAGAAAAAAATTTACCTTGGGGCAGATTCTGCCTTTCTTATGCAAAATAGTGGGGCTGAAGGGAATATGTAGGAGGAAGGTTTTCCAAGAGCCAGGTCAATATTAATTGTTTCTTTCCTCTGCCTAAGAATTTATGCTCATTACTTGGATGTCTCTATTGTCATTGCTAACCTAAGGGAGGGCAGAAAAGTTGAGTAACTGTGTGGCTAGCCTATGTTCTCCTACTACTGTCTTCCTTCACAACATTTATTTAATGCAATTTCTATGACATAATTGTTAATTCATTTGTTTCCTGATGAAATTTATTTCTGACCACCGTACCTCCAGTAAGGTAAACAAATATCTGTTTAATGAATGATGTGAATTGTAAACTAAAAATAAAATCCTAAGCCCTCCACTGAGTAAATGGACCAGCCCCCGATCCTCAGCCCCCTGCTGCCCACCTCACCCCATTGACCAAGGGGATTCCACAGAAACCCTAAAAACTGAGTTCCTGGCCGCAACAGGAAGGGAGACCAGGTCTGCCTCCAGGTACTCTCTCTCATTTGGAGTTTAGACACAGCACTGGCCAGCATTCATGTTAAAATAGAGATCCCAAGACTGATAAAGCAGACTCCTTGTGACAATAAGATAACAAGTTATATGCAAGACCTAAGGCCATGCCAGGTAAGGGTTTAGCCATGCCTGCAGGTCATCTGGTGAAAAAGGTTTTTCTAAGTCAGTTTGTTGTGGCTGATTCTGACTTCCCGTGCCTATCTTAATTTACACATTCCTTTCTGCTGACTCCAAGTTTTAGGCAGAGCCTTACTCTTTCAACCAATTGCAAATTAAAAAGTCTCTGAATCCACCCATATCCTGTAAGCCCTCCGCTTCAAGATATCCCGCTTTTTTGCGGGGGTGTGTAGGGGGGCTGAACCAATGTATATCTTCCATGTATTGATTCATATCTTTGCCTGTAACATCTG
>NW_022437019.1:3838819-3916468 GCF_009761245.1 Sapajus apella
CTGACTGTCTCAGGACCACTTACTCAAGGCTTCTTGGGTTTGTGTTTTCCCCAGGCCACAGTCGCTCAAATTGGCTCAGAATAAATATTTTAAATGTCTTTAAAACATTTTGCAGAATTTGGTTTTTCCATTAACAGAATGGAATCATCATAATGACTGTTTACAAAATATCGGCTTTCTATTGTTTTACTATTATTGTTATTATTGAGACAGGGTCTGGCTGTCACCTAGACTAGAGTGCAGTGACGTGATCTCAGTTCACTGCAACCTCTGCCTTCTGGGCTCAAGTGATCTTCCCATCTCAGCCTCCTGAGTAGCTGGGACTACAGGCACACACCACCATGCCTGGCTAATTTTGTTTTGTATTTTTTGTAGAGGTGGGGTCTTGCCATGTCGCCCAGTTTGATCTTGCACTCCTGAGCTCAAGTGTCTGCCCACCTCGGCCTCTGAAAGTGTTGGGATTACAGCTGTAAGCCACCACACCTGGTCTATTTAACTTTTTTTTGTTTTTTGATTTTTGTTTTTGAGACGGAGTTTTGCTATGTCACCCAGGTTGGAGTGCAGGGGCGCGATCTCGGCTCACTGCATGCTCCGCCTCCTGGATTCAAGCAATTCTCCTGCCTCAGCCTCCTAAGTAGCTGGGATTACAGGTGCCCACCACCATGACCGACTAATTTTTGTATACTTAGTAGAGACAGGGTTTCACCATGTTGGTCAGGCTGGTCTGGAACTCCTGACCTCAGGTGATCCTCCCTCCTTGGCCTCCTAAAGTGCTGGGATTACGGGGATGAGCCACTGCACCCAGCCCTATTTATGTTTTTATTGAAAGTTCTCTTTAATTTTTAATTCTCTTCTCTTAATCATTATCACCACCACTGACTGTCTTTTTTCTGTCTTATTCATCTCTTTATGTTGGCCTGTGGTCATTATTTCTAAATATGTGAAGAATGGCCATTCCTCACATTCCATAGATAAAAACTCTAAATGTTTCTTATAGGTCCTTAAATAGAGTGTTTTAAAATTCCCAAGTTATCCTCCTCAAGAGTGAGATTAATTTCATTCTATCCTGGACTGCGTAAATACTAGCCTGAAAACAGCATGAGCTCCCTCAGTACAGATCTGGTCTTAAAATATTTCCAGGCATCAGCAGCACAGCCTAGAGTATTGTATAAAATCATCCACTCCCCTACAACATGGTCTAAAGGGACCTTAGCTTCTAATTCCCATTTTGTACATTCCACACCATTTAGTGCAACTTAAGCCTGTAGTAAATTTTGCACCAAGCAGACCTAAGGAAGCAATTATTTCATTTTATGCACTTTTTCAATTATTATGCTCCACGCACAGCCAAGGGTACAGTTCTCTGAACTAAAAATGGCAATGTCTTTATTTCCCATGATTTCGAACACTGGTCAACCATAATGTTGAATTGTATTGACTCTCTAATTCAGGAGGAAAGTGTTTCTTTACCAGCTTGGGGGTGTGGCCTCACAGTCAGTGAGACTGTTAAAGGTGAGCATTAAGGACCGTGCCAGACTTCTTCCATATACCCATGGGAAATATATATATATATATATATTTGAATATTTGATATGTATTTTAAAACATAGTACAAAAAAAAATCATAACAGCTTGGTTTCCACCTTCACTTAAATTCCACCCGGCACATACTCTAGAAAGTGTGATCTTGTAGGTGCTGTCAGCTGGAAAGTTATTTGGAAAAATATCCATGCCTGGAATTTGGAAGTTTGGTTAAGTGCAGGCAAATCATTATTAATATTAATAGCAGCCCCAGGTATTGGGGTCCTACTATGTGCCATCAACACTCTAAATGCAATAGCTCTTTTAATGTAATCTTTTAAACAAGCCTAAGAGGGGACATTATGAAGACTGGAGACATTTCTGGAGTCCACACAGATAGCAAATTTCCAGAGACATGGAATGAGAACTTATATCTGAATTTTTCCAAAGTTTGTGTCTCTTGCCACTTTATACCAATGCTTCATTTCCAATAGCAGCTATATCTACAGATATAAAACCAAAAAAATCCCCACACAACTGATTTGATAGCATGGATAAATACCACTGCTGCTTAATTTCTATGCATTAAAATACATTAAACTATATTTGACTTTGTGAATCCTTAGGGTTAGGTAAAAGCTGTTGTCAGGAGGATTGCAAGGAACTGTGGATGTGGAGCACCTGCAGTGGGAACTGGGTAGATGGCACAGTACTGAAGGATCATAATAACTAGAATCTCAAGCATTTTGTAGGCACTTGCTATGTGCCAATACCACCATACATGCTTTTGTGCCTCCTGCAATTAATTTTTAGTACAAACCTATAAGATGCCAATTCATTCATTCATTGGACAAACATCCCTTCATTGAACAAATAACGAATACCTACTATGTCCCAAGAACTCTTCTAAGTGTCAGGAAAATAGGCGTGAAAAAGCAGAAAGAGGCCTGGTTTACCTTTCAAGTGAGGGAGATGGAGCATAAACAGGTAGTAAAATCATCAATCAGATTATTTAGGATAGTTGGATGGTCTCTGAGAGAAAATAAACCCGGTGATGTGCCAGGCAGTAACCAAGAGAAAGCTACATAGATGAATGGTCTTTCTGAAAAGGCTTCATTGGGTGACAGCTGAGCTGAAGTCAGAAAGTTATAAGGACCCAGCTGCAAGAAGAGAGTAGATGGTTTCAGGCACCAAATTGTTACGAAAGGGATTCCGATCCAGACTCCAAGGGAAGGTTCCTGGATCTCACGCAAGAAAGTATTTGGGGCAAGTCCATGGAGTAAAGTGAAAGCAAGTTTATTAAGAAAGTAAAGGAATAAAAGAATGGCTACTCCATAGGTAGAGCAGTGGTGTGGGCCACTCAGCTGCTTTTGTTTATTTTTACTTCTTGATTACATACTAAACAAAAGGTGGTTATTCACTAGTTTTCCGGGAAAGGAATAGACAATACCAGGAGCTGAGGGTTCCTTTCTCCTCTTTCCAGAATGCATTGGGTAACTTCTTGACATTGCCATGGGGTCTGTAAACTTTCCTGGCACAGGTGGAGTGTCTTTTTGAATGCCAATTCACTATAATTAGTATACAATGAGCCATGAGGACAATCAGAGGTCACTCTTGTTGCCATCTTGGTTTTGGTGGGTTTTGGCTGGCTTCTTTACTACAGCTTGTTTTATCAGCAAGGTCTTCATAACCTGTAACTTCTGCTGACCTCCCATAGTGTCCTGTGACTTAGAATGCCTAACCTCCTGGGAATGAAGCCCTGTAGGTCTCAGCCTTGTTTTACCCAGCCCCTATTTAAGATGGAGTTGCTCTGGTTCAAATGCCTCTGACAACACCATATGAGGAGAATGAGTTTAGTGTGCTAGAAAATGGGAGGAAAGCCAGTGCAGCTGGAGCCAGATGTAGGAGGGTAAGAGAGGCACGAAGGCCAGATCATTCTGCAGCCTTATAGACCCAGATGGAGATTTAGAGTTGATTCTGAGTAAATGCAAACTCATCAGAGGAGAGTCCTGTGCGGGTGAGTGACATGATCTCATTTAGCATTTCCAAAGATCATTCTGACTGCTCAGCAGCGTCCAGTGGGGAAGGCAAGGGAGCCAGTGGGATGGCAAAAATGAAAGCTGGGAAATGCGGGACAAAAGCATGGATTTCTGTGAGAAGCTGACTTGTTTTAGGCAAGGACCTTGAAAGTAAGTGCTGTTATTATTCCCACTTTATAAAGGAGGGCATTGAGACTTGGAGTGATTTAGTGTTTGCTCGAGGCCTGACAGCGATGGGGATAGGGGTGCTGAGATCAGAACCTCATCAGTCTGACTCCAGAACCCCAGCTCTTACCTACTGTACTGTCTCACTATGGAGCATGGAGAGAGCCATTTCTACTTCCTGGAATTCCTTTTTGCTGAGAACCCTATCAAACCGCACAGAGGAGGATGTGGCCATAGCATTAGTTTTAGCATCTAGCAGGTGATAGATATTAACAATAATTAGAGCATTATTTCCATTTATTGGCTAACGAACCAACCTCAAGCATATTCAATTGCACAGAAATTGTTTTTCTGATGCATTCCCCTGTCAACAAAGCTTCTCTTTATTAGAGACAAAGGGTAACCTGATTATTTAGACAGCACACATATTTGTTCTCCAGAAACATTGACTATTTTGATGACTAGGAAGTGGGCTACAGCATATGTACCACCAGCCCAACCACAGACAAAGTTGAGTAAAGCCGACTCTGAAAAGTCTTAAGTGGCTAGAGAAAAAGAGGAATCGACTCTAACAAAACGTGCCTCACATCACATGACGCAACTCTCGTTATTCACACTGAAGGAGGCTTCTAACCTCCAAATTCATATTCTTCATTTCCTATGCAGTGGTCCTTCAATATCCCAGCCTCCAGGTCTTCTTGGTCAGATCCCCTTAAACTCTGACATCCAGAGCTGGCTACATAAGACACTGACCACTATACTTCTCTTAACCAATCACTCTACCATTCTTCTAAGTGAATGATTCATTTCTGCAAATACAGTGCTTTCTCTAAGCCTCCAAGAAACAGTTAATGCTGGTGATTAATTCCCTTTCCTACATACTCACTTCAAAGACACTCACCCTTAGTGAGCTCTGTAGTTTATTATCTCTTCTTTTGAAGCTAGCAAAGTTTAGTTTGCTTTAAGATAATAGTTCTCTCTCTTGAATATTAATGAAGAAAATCAAGTTTGAAACACATTGGGGAAGTGACAGAAAAAGCAATCAAGAATGTATAATATCCCTGATTCTGTTCAAACACATTGTTTGAACAGGAAGGTATTTATTGAGTGCCTACTGTGTGCTAATCTCTGTAACTTATATGAAACACATAGTCATTCCTGCTCTAACTAGAAAAAGTCTCATTTAGACTTAAGAGTTAGAATAGTCCCAGCTACTCAGGAGGCTGAGGCAGGAGAACGGCTTGAACCCAGGAGGCGGAGGTTGCGGTGAGCCGAGATCACGCCATTGCACTCCAGCCTGGGTAACAAGAGCGAAACTCCATCTCAAAAAAACAAAAAATTAGAATATACATTTTAGTTGATAATTAAATGCATTTTACAGTACATACCAATTGAAGGGTATAAACAATTGCGTCATCAGGGAGAACTCCTAATGGAGCTGAGACCAAATTGGGACTGTCAAAGAGAACGGGAAATAGGTAAGCACTACTAACTACTCTCTTGATTCAATATCTCCCTTTTCTATTTAAAAGGGAAATCCCAGATAGAGACCGTATTTCCCTTCAAGCGAGGCCAGGTAACTAGGTTGTATTTACTGAGAAGTAATGTATGCAACTTTCTGATGAAGTTTTAAAAGGAAGTTGTGGCCAGGCACAGTGTCTTCCAGAACCTTGGGAGCCAAGGTGGGTAGATCACTTGAGGTCAGCAGGTTGTGACTTGCCTGGCCAACATGATGAAACCCCATCTCTACTAAAAATATAAAAAGTAGCCCCATGTGGTGGCGGACTGCTGTAATCCCAGCTACTCAGGAGGGAGGGTGAGGCAGGAGAATTGCTTGAACCCAAGAGGTGGAGGTTGCAGTGAACCGAGATCGTGCCACTGCCCTCCAGCCTGAGAGACAGAGCGAGACTCTGACTCAAAAAAATAAAAAATAAAAGAAAGTGTTTTGTCCTCCACCTCCTCTTTTTCTGCATCCAAAAGGCTGGAATGTGAGCATGTTGCTAATAAGCTGGTTTGACCATCAGAAATGACAACATTCTAGGAGGTGACGGTGCAGGCACATGGGAGTCACCCAGATCCCTAGGTGAATGCTCTTGCAGAACTGCAGCTACTGAACCACCCATCTATCTCCAGATTGCTACAGGAGAGATGAACAAAACTCCTATGATAGAGCCACTGCCTTTGTGTGCCTCTAGGTTATATCGACTTAGGCAGCACCTTAACTAATAAAAGGATTCTGAGATGAGACGTTCAGCGAATGCTCATTGGTTTGTATTTAGATCAGTGAAATGGAAGCGGTAAGTAGAGTGAATTGATGTCAAGGATTAGGAATACTAAAGCTGAGACAGCAAACCCCAGGACCTAAAAAGCTATTAAATAAAGCAAATTACTTGGCTAGTGAACCTACAAACTTCTATCCTGAAAGAAGAGAAATAGAGAGGAGAGGAGAGGAGAAAGAGGAGGACGTACAGATGGAAAATTATTTAGAAAACCACTGTGTGCAACTTACTTTGTTTGCTGTGGAGGAACTACCTGATTATGGACCAAACAGTAAAATAAAACCACCCTTCCCTGGCAGTTAGTTGTCCAAGGTAACTGCCACCACCTGACTGTCTTGTAGGTGGCATGTTCACGTTCCGGTAGAGAAGATTTCCTGCAAGCAGAATACCTCATTCTTGCTTGACTTGGGCAGTGAAAGAATGGTTAAGAGCTCAAGAGCAATGACAGGGAGATGAACTTGCCAAGAGATTTGATAACAAACAAAAGATGTAGGCCTCTATAAAATATGAGAAGCTCTGAAACACTATCTTGGTTTAGGAACCTGCAGAATCCGAGCAATTTCTCAGAGTGGTTTATTAATCTAACAAATCTGTATTTAAGTTTTACTGCATGGCAAGCGTGTTGAGATGAATCTGAATGTGGGAATACAGAATGTATAGCAACGTTCTCAATAAAATCATCACGTCACAAGTGGGTGAAATGGGCATCCATGGACTCTGAGGCAGGGGTAATTGAAAAGCTGAAATTAAGATAAAAAGTTTAAGAAACAGTCATGTTTAATCTAAAATGTCACTTTCAGTAACTTACAAACACAATTAATGCTCCAAGAAGATGTGTCATATTTTTACAGCATTTGTTCCCTACCTGGCACATTTTCCTGTGTCCCGAGTCCCACGAGGCACCTTTGATGTTAGGGGCAAGCGTGAAGTATCAAAGAGCAAAGTGAAAAATGGAAATATGATGGCTCTGTGGCTCTCAGTCTTCACATTTTTTTTTTCTAGGAGTGTTTTTTGTGGTCTTCACGACCGTCAGGTCATCAAAATATCTTAAATAGAGGCTGGGCGCAGTGGCTCACGCCTGTAATCCCAGCACTTTTGGAGGCCTATGTGGGCAGAACATGAGGTCAAGAGATTGAGACCATCCTGGCCAACGTGATGAAACCCCATCTCTACTAAAAAACACAATAATTAGCCGGGCGTGCTGGCACCTGCCTGTAGTCCCAGCTACTCAGGAGGCTGAGGAAGGAGAATCACTTGAACCTGGGAAGTAGAGTTAACAGTGAGCCGAGATCACGCCGCTGCATTTCAGCCTGGTGCCTGGCAACAGAGCGAGACTCTCAAAAAAACCCCAAATATCAAATAGAAAAAGTTAGTTGACTGCCCCTGCTGTTTTCCTAGTTAGGCTAGTTATCCTAATAGGTCTTTTGGGAAAGAGACATTTAGATGGTACAGTGGGTTGACGTAACCCTAACTCAGAACCTCAGAATGCAACCTTCTTTGGAAATACTATCTTTGCAGATGTAATTAAGATGAGGTCATTTCATCTGCTGAGTTAAGATGGGTCCAATGATGGGTATCCTTATAAGAAAAGGAGTGGAAATACAGAGAAAAGAACAGAGACAAGCGACCCAGGAGGAAGGAGAAGTGAAATGGAGGCGGTGATGGGGGTAAGGTCCGGATAAGCCCAAGAATGCCGAAGCTTGTTGGGAGCCACCAGAAGTGAGGAGAAGGCAAACAAGGGTTATTCCTTGGAGCCTTAGAAGGAACACGGCTCTGCCCACATCTTACTTTCAGATTTCTAGCCTCCAGAACTGTGAAGCAACACGTTTCCCTAGTTCCCTGCCACTCAGTTTGTGACAATTTCTTATAGCAGTCCAGGGAAAATAATACAGATGAGCAGAATAAAGGATTGGCCTGGAGACTCCCAGGAAATAACCCAGTTGTTAGCCAAAGGGTTTCAGGTGTGAGACTGTGAGGTCTTGGACACTGTAACAACCACACAATAAGGAGGTTAGTTATAGGCAATCTCACATACATTTTCAATTAATGAGAATAAATAAATGCTAACCTAATAGAATTGGGGAGTAGGAAGAAGCAAAAATATAATAGCAGGGACTGGGAAGAACAATTCTGCATTGAGGATTTAAAAAATCACCCTACTAGGCGGGGCACAGTGGCTTACACCTGTAATCTGAGGCAGGTGGATCACCTGAGGTCAGGAGTTTAAGACCAGCCTGGCCAACACGGTGAAACCCCGCCTCTACTAAAAATACAAAAAACTATCCAAGCGTGGTGGGAGGTGCCCGTAATCCCAGCTGCTCAGGAGACTGAGGCAGGAGAATTGCTTGAACCTGGGAGGTAGAGGTTGCAGTGAGCTGAGACTGCGCCATTGCACTCCAGCCTGGGCAACAAGAGTGAAACGCCATCTCAAAAACAACCACGCCAAATATTCGGAGGTTCCTTACCTGGGATAGAAGCCGGAGGAAGCACACTGCAGAACGAGGGAGATGATTTCATCCTGAGCTTTGAGGTACGTGTGGAACTCTCAGAACTATACTCTCGGCGGCTTACTTTAACTTTGTTTTAAACAGATCTTAGAGTCTGTGGTCTTTCAGAGGGCTTGGGCAGACACCATTTTTTAAGGCATCATTATATTTAAACCATAAAGAAACGGCAAAATTATATATTTTTAAGTAGTGGTTGCTTTTCAGTATTTTATTTAACAAGCTATGTGTTTATGTGCATTTGAAGGTAACTTCTATAAGAGGTTGTAAAGAACGTTAGCTCCAGGTTACATAATCCTGCTGTGGGTGTCTTGTTCTGTCCACTGTCACCCCACCGGGACCCTGTTAAAGACCTTTCTTCCTAAGCAAAGTTAAGGTCAGCATCAGGTTGTTGTCTTTCTTTTTGCTTCCTTCTATCCTTATTCCAAACATGATCCGAAATGAGATTGGGCTAGAAGGAAGAGGACGTTTGGCTACCATTTATGTGTATAAAACTGCCTCCTTTTTTTCTGGGTCACTTCACAGAACTGGAACTTTAGCTGGCAGTTAGAGATCAAGCCATGGCGACCTTAAATAAGTATTTTTTTAATAGCTCAACTTGATCACACACACACACACACAGTTTTGGTGCTAAAAAGTGACAGCAATATTTTCCCAGCATGAAAATGTGTTTTCAGCCAACAGCCAAATGGAAACCTGCGTTAGCAGATAAAGTACTAATCATCTCAACTCTAGGACAGCTGTTTTTGTCAAAGACAAATTCCTGAATAAACAGAGTTCAGTGGTGTACTCACAAACAGTCTATTCACATGAGAAAACCACAAGAGATCTTTCAGGAAAATTGTCAAAGTCTGGCTAAGCAAGCTCCAGGCCTCTGCCTACCTGCACAGTGAATCATTTGTTATCTCCGTGAGAAGGTACAATCTTCAGCTGAGGGCAAGGGTCAATAGCAATGCTGTGTGGTGGAGGCCTACGTTTATGGCTATATGCACTTTCTACCTGGTCTATGAATAAAAAAGGCAGAGCTACCTCAGCATTATCATTCCCCTGACCTTCATGAGTGGAGCCGTCCCAGCAGGGAAAAAAAACAGCAGGGGAAGAAAAGGGAAAATTAAAATGTTAAAAACTATATTATAGCTCATTTGTGACCTTTAAGAAAAAATTAGACTTGAGAATGTTAGGATGGAGTGGATACAACAAAGTCTGACAGCTGTAAAGTTATAGATTTCTTTTTTGTTTTTTTCCCCCGAGTGGCTTTCTACCAAAATCTTAAACAATAAGCAGACCCTGTGCATTTCTTGCTGGCTGACAGCAAAGACAATCGAGAATTTTGATCACTGCTGAACTATTGGAAGAAATTTGCCTAGAATTTCTGAGCATTCTTCTCTTGTCTGAACTATTTGTGGGGTTTGTCAAAGAGTCAATTCCTATTAATAAGGCGATGTAAAATGCCACAGATTGAAAGCTACACAACAAAATCCTTTTCCCTTAAACTTCCACGTTGTTGGTTAAGTGAATGCACCAAGACAAGCAAACATTTGAAGCCACCAGTGTTATCATAAGACTGTTTCAAAAATCTGTTAGAAATGATGACAAGTGTCAATATATTCCAACTACCTAGAGCATTCAAATTTAAAAACCAAAATATGATTGTTGTTAGGGCAGTGCGCCGAACCCTGAAGACATACTGCTGTTATGTGTAGGATGAAAGGATTTTATTGTCCCCAAGAAAGGAGCCCTTAGGTTTTCTAGGTATCTTCATCCTTGACAATAAACAAACTCGCAAGCAAACAAATCCACCCAGGGTTTTATGACAATTAAGCATTTCTTCTGTCTAAACAAAATGATCTTTCTACTTGGCGAAGGGGAAAAAAATAGTTTTTTTTTTCCACTCTCTTTAACGTCTTTGGGTAATCGACATTAGCTCATGCTGCTTACTTTAATTCTCAAACATTTTATAATCTTTCTTTATTCACTAAAGGGTGTTTTATTAGGTTACTGATATTTTTTAAAGAGTCATTTAACTTCTACCATTTTTGCAGATTGGATCATCACAAACAAATATATTTAACCTCTAGGTTTAAACTTGAGGTAAAGGTAATATTAGAGTAATATTTTTAGATGATGTACTGACCGCACAGAAGAAACATCATTAAAGGTCAGTCGGAATTAATATGGAGATTACCAAGTGTCAGGATTTATTTTGCAGAAGTTGCAGAATATGATTGCAATCTGATTTTGTGGAATATCTATTACAAATGAGAAAAAACCTCAGTGGTTTTTGCAGAATCCCGTTTTCTTAATAGGAAATTGATGAATGACAGCATCTGGCATGAAGAAAAAAGCATATGGTCTAACTAACTGTTTCTATAGAGGTTAAAAACAGCTTGGAATTTCTCTGGTTACTGTTTTGATTGACAGACCATCAAATAAATCATTCACTTTTCTTCCCCCTCCAGTGGTCCCATGTACTGACAAAGACACAAGGGGGAAATCAGCGGTGTGGTGCATGAGAAATTAGACATGCAATGCCCATTAACATAAATAGATTTTTTTGCACCTAATTCTCTACACACCATGCAAAAATCTACCCCCAGGACATGGAGTATACATGTTTTCTTGTTCTTTCTATTTATAATTTTTAATTATTAATTTAATATATAATTGGTTTCTTTAGAGAATGGAAAGCCTAGTAGGTTATCTAAAACACTGTATCAGAGTCTTGGGGCTTGATGCTGCAAAAAGATGGGCTGATACTGAAAGATGTTATGGTATGTAATACAAACAATGAAAATTAGGCTGAGAGGTCTTGAATGGAGTTAGGCTAATTAAACAATTCTCAGTGTTTAAATTCTTGCTGTCTTCTCCGGGGTATACTGCCAATCATCTCATCTTGGGGGATTGCTCTGGTTTGCCCTCACCTCCAAGCCCAATTAATAAATGTAACCGTCAGATAACTTATCAAATTTTTTTACTATACAAACAAAAAATATTTTGGTATTTTTGCCTCACTCAATTTCTCTCTCTTCTTTTTTCAAAGTCCGTTTTAATACTTCTAAGCGAGTAGTGCTAAAAGGAGGAAGCTTGCTTCGTCTAATCATCACATGTCCTAGAATCTCTCCTTCCTCATTCCTCTGGTTTCAGCCCAGCCTTTGTCTGTCCACCTACAGTGACCAGAAACTTACCATCTCATGAAGCAGCTTATTCTGTCACTGAACCAATTCTATTATAGCAGCTGACCTTCAAGATGGCCCCAGTGATCCTCTGTTCCTGGTATTCATGCTCTCATACAGTCATCTCCACCCCCCAACATTGATAGGGCTTACCTGTGCACCAAGAGGATATTGTAGAAGCAATGTTGTGTGACTTCCAAGACACAAAAGATGATACAGTTTGTGACCTGCTTATCTCTTGGATCATTAGTTCTTGGGGAAGCCAGCTTCCATGGGCTGAAGACACTCAGATAGCCCTGGGAGAGGTCCTTATATGGAGAGCCACATGTAGAGAGACAGTGAGTCTTCCTTCCAGCAACCAGCAGCCACTTAGTGGATCACACAGTCTCAGTTAAGCCCTCAGGTGACAACAGCTTTGGCCAGCAACTTGACTGCAACTTTGTGAGAGACCTCAAGCTGCAGTCACTTACCCACAGAAACTTTGAGATAGTAAATGTTTATTGTTGTTTTAAGCTACTAAGCTTGGAATAATTTTTATGTAGCATATTTTATAGAGAATATGTAAGTGGCTAATATAGATTGCATTGAAGTCTTTATGCCTAGCACACCCATTGAAGATTCAGGAAATGAATGAAATTCCCTTTTCATATGATAGTGAATTCCAGATGATAGTAAGTCTTTCTGATGCATGTCTTCTCTGAGTAGAACATTCTCAATCCCTTCAGTCCTTTGTCCCCTGCTTTGCTTCCTCACTCCACATCTTGTTTCTAAGTCAAGCCTTCAGACATTATTACACTGATATCTCTCACACCATACACCTGTATTTCTTGCCCAGGTCTCCCTGATAGCCTAAAAGTACTTCAGACCCACAGGATCAGAATTAAGCACCTCATCTGTCATTTTCATCCAAATCTGCTTTCCAAATGTTTGGTCTGTATTGCCTAAGTGCGCTACCAGCCACTCAAATTTCCAAGTCATAAACCCAACATATCTTACGCTCCTCTTTGTAACACAGAATTCTGAGCACATCACTCCCTTGCTTAAGATTCCTTTCGAACTCTGTATTGCCTTCAGGATAGAATGAATCTAAACTTCTAAGTACGGCAATCAAAGACTTCATAATCTGGCCAGTGCCTACTTTTTCTAGCCTCTTCTCTCACTTTCCATAACTCACTCCAGTCATATCAAACTAGCTTTGCACATGCTATTCCTTATACTTTGAATGCTTTTTTCTCACACTGACTCTCCACCTAAAAGAGAAGGCATATTGACTTGTCAAGATGTGCCTTCTAACTAAAGCCTTCCCTCTCTCTTAGCTGCATTATTTCCTCTGTTTTTTTTTTTTTTTTTTTTTTAATCATGTTTGATCTTTTGTTTATAGAGGTATGCTCTACTAATATGATTTTCTAGAGAGTATATGTCTTATATAGGTTTTTAAAATAATGCAGCTACTCAGAAATATTCATTGAGCACTTTTTTTTCTACTGCATGCCAGTGACTATTGATAGATGCTAAGGATACAGCAGTTAATAAGACAGACACAATTCCTGTCCTTAAGAAGCTTCTATCCTAGTGAAAGACACAGGCAGCTGGTCAACTATGCTTGAAAATACATAGTGTATCAGATGGCAATAAGTGTTTGCCAAGAAAATAGAGATAATAAATTTAGGAAATACGAACATTGCATATTGTAATTTCATCTATGGTGATCAGGGAAGGCCTTTCTGAGAAGGTGACTTGTGAATAGCAATGTGAAGGAAAAAGGGAAAGCAAATTCTGGATATCTGGAACAAAAGAATCCACAGCAAAGGAAAGAAGTATGAGGGCCCTGAGGATGCAGAATACCCGGCATACTCTGGGAATTGCCAGGAGCCCAGTGTGGCTGGAGCAGAGGGGACTAGCAAAAGGAAAGATGGTGGGGTCGGACAGGCATTATGGACGGGATGCTGTAGTGTCTTGTAGCCATGGTGAAGACTTTGATGTTTAAGCTATGTAAGGCAGACATCAAAGGAAGGTTTTTGGACACAGAAGTGCTGAGAATAGAGTGTAGGTACAAGGATGGAGTCTTACTACCTTTGATAACTTTCCTGAGTAACTGATTCATCATAAGTGCTCATAAATATTAGTTGAAGAATTATCCATTGGCAAGGCCATTAGGCCAATCTAACTACCGTTCTTAAGAGTATGCTTTAGTTAATCTATGTCCTTCTGTAATTGCCATATTTAGAATTAGACCAAGGTACCCAAGTTTAATCTGACAGCGTAAAGAGAAATACACATTCTATGATGTTTTGAAAAAGCGAATTCCAGAGATTTTATTTTTTCTTTTGGCAGACAAAAGCCCTATTGACCATTATAGTGAATAAACACTCCTTTTCTACACAGTTTTATACTTGGGCAATAGGGGCAGGGGAGAGAAATCCAAGTAAAGGAGTTTATATTTACCTTTGTCAAATTTATGTTATTTAAAAGTATGATAAAAATATTGAAGACACACGATGTTCTAGTTCAGCTAAATAAATACTTAGTGAGCATGTAATACAAGCCAGTTCTTTCCCATGGAATGCCAAGTAAGCTTAGCATGGTATACCCGATCCTTTACCAAGATGGCTTCATAGCATAGGCTTGCTTGAATGTTGTTCCCTATATTTCTAAACTTCTTTTTAGACAGTCTCACAGTGGCACAATCTCAACTCACTGCAATCTCCGCCTCCAGGGTTCAAGCGATTCCCCTGCCTCAGCCTCCCGAGTAGCTGGGACTACAGGCGCGCACCACTACGCCCAGCCGATTTTTTGTATTTTAGTAGAGATGGGGTTTCACCATGTTAACCAGGATGGTCTCAATCTCCTGACCTCATGATCTGCCTGCCTCAGCCTTTCAAAGTGTTGGGATTACAGGCATGAGCCTCCTCACCCAGCCCAATATTTCTGGATTTTTAAACATTCTTTGAGTTGTTGTAAAACAAATCGTTGAATAATTGTTTTCTAATTTACATGATTAGTGTCACATTCTTTAAAGCATTCTCTTTTGCCTTCAAGGCAGTTAACATTTTCCTTTCCACAACACAAGCATGCTGAATTGAGGTCATAGACACTATTCATGCTAAACCCCTATTTCTTTCCTTTACCATTTTCCTGCACAAGCAGTCAGGTTGTGCTTTTGCACCCAAAAGTCAGTACTTGTATGTCTTACAGAAAGCGTCTGAGAATTTCTACTCTACCCCCACCTCCCAGTTGCACTGGCTGGTTAATAAAGGACTGATGGGTCCTGAGGTGCAGAATTATGCCCTTGCCTCTAGTAAGGACAGCTCTGAGTAGGATCTACGTAGTTGGCAGAGATCCCACATGAGATTCAGCAGACATTCTCCAAGGTCCTTTGCTTGATGTCTTACCTTTGCTTAACTTCCTTTCCTTCGCAGCCTTATTTTTCTACTTTCCAACTGGGTTTTCTGGAAATATGTTCCAAGCTAATTTTCATATAATAGAGGCACATGCCTTTCCTCTCCCCTCCCTCTTTGTTCATTTGATCAACTTGCTGTACAGATTTATCCTATTAACATTCCTTTCGGTAAGACCATATTTTAATCCACCTTGCATGCAGTTCTTATTCCTCCATCTAGTCTTCATGAATCCCAAAGGAATTCACTCTCTCTACCCTTCCAGTCATTCTTAGAGAGAAGCTGGTTTGAGTCTAACATTTCAAGCTTTTCATTAAACAATGCTGAGCTTAAGTATATTCTCACTACTTTCCCTAAGTGTTTGAAGCGACTTCCTAGTATTTTGGACCTTAACACCAGCAATATGTAGCTTTTCACCTGCAAAAGCCAGAATTACGTTTTACTTCTACCTTGTCCTTTAGACATTGTTCCTTTCTTTATAATCCCTATTCTCTTAAAATCTGATGAAAGCAGAATGTCATATAGAGCCTTAACAGCTCTAGGCCCTGGCTCCAGCTCTGACATACCCAAAGTATTTTTAGTTAGGCAACAAACATAACTTCTCTGGATTCCAATTATTAGTGTTATTATTTTGAGATGGAGTCTTGCTCTGTCATCTAGCCTGGAGTGCAGTGATGTGATTTTAACTCACTGCAATTTGAGCCTTCCAGGTTCAAGTGATTATCCTGCCTCAGACTCCCAAGAAGGTGGAATTACAAGTGTGCACCACCACACTCCACTAATTTTTGTATTTTTAGTAGAGATAGCGTTTCACCATGTTGGTCAGGCTGGTCTTGAACTCATGACCTCAAATGATCCACCTGCCTTGGCCCCTCAAAGTGCTGGGATTACAGGCATGAGCCACTGTGACTGGCTTCCAATTCTATTATATAAAAAATAAAAGATTGGGCCAGGTGCCCAAATGTCCATGAGTAAATAGTGGTTTAAAGAAGTGTGCTGCTTTCACTTAGTGGAGAACTGTGCAAATATAATTTTTGTTCTTATTTATTCCCAGCCTAGTTCCAAATATGTTTGAGACTATGCAAACATAAAAAATGTAGGTTATGAATAATAAACAACATGGAAATACTCATAGGCAGAACAAAATTGTAAATATATTTTTATTATCATTATACAATATTGGTTAAACACTTAATCTAGAAAGAAACACTAAACTCTGAAAATAGAGGCTTATAGTAGTAGAATAATGAGTCATGTTTTTATTAATACTTTTAATACATTTCAGTGTAGTTCTTAGAATGTTTGTATATCACAAATAATATAATAATCTTTTACTTAAAAAAAACAAAAAGTTTCCCTCAACTGCCAAGTCTTAACTCTTTTGGGCAAAGAGGTAACCATACCTTCATCCTAGTGTTTATCCTGCTTGGCGATTTTCTTTTTCTTTTTTTGGAGGGAGGGAATGGAGTGTTGCTCTGTTGCCAGGCTGGAGTGCAGTGGCATGACCTCAGCTCACTGTGACCTCCACTTCCCAGGTTCAAGCAATTCTCCTACCTCAGCCTTCCGAGTAGCTGGCACTACAGGTGTGTGCCACCACGTCCAGCTAATTTTTGTATTTTTTTTTAGTAGAGACGGGGTTTCACCATGTTGGCCAGGATGGTCTCGATCTCTTGACCTCGTGATCTGCCCACCTCAGCCTCCCAAAGTGCTGGGATTACAAGTGTGAGCCACCATGCCTGGCCTATCCTAGTGTTTATCCTGCTTGGCTGTCTTCTATACTGCTTTACGTATGTAGGTATATATGGTTAGAGAGAGGTGTGATGGCATTATTCTTGTTGCTTTTGTTAATTTAAATTTATGTTTAATTGCATGTTCCCATCTTCTGTCCAATTTGTCTATTAGTTTGTTTTCTTCTTATTGGAACTAATTTGTGAATCTGGACATTAACAATTTGTCTATCACGTATTTTGCAAATATGTTCATTGTGTTCCTTGTTTTTAATGTTCTTTATTTTTATTAATGTTATATTCTATATGATATTTGATATATATACATTATATAACGTGTATAATATTATTCCATCATACGTAAATTTAAAAGTCTGCCATGCACAGTGGCCCATACCTGTAATCCAGGCACATTGGGTGACTGATGCAGCTGGTCACTTGAGCCCAGGAGTTTGAGACAAACGTGGGCAACACAGGGAGACCCTGTCTCTACAGAAAAATTAAATAATTAGCCAGGCATGGTGATGCACCTGGAGTCCCAGCTACTAAGGAGGCTGAGGTGGGAGGATTGCTTGAGCGTGGGCTGCCGTGAGCCATGATCATACCACTGCACTCCAGCCTGGGTGACAGCGAGAACCTGCCTCAAAAACAAATCAATAAAGAATTTAAAAATCTATATAACCAGAGTGATGTCAGTGAAAATGGCCAAGCAAAACTATGAGAATCAAATTTGGTAGAACTCTGGAAAACAGTTAAAGGTTTACAGCAACCAAGCAAATGCTGAATCAAAAATAAAAGGCAAACATAAAAGTAGGAGAGTTTTGTGGCATTTTTATTTTTATGTGCCACACCCTCTTCTCCAGCTTGATAGTGTGTTGAAGATGGCAACCCACATTCCCAGTGTTGGACCCTGGTCGCTGGATGTAGAGGGAACAGAACAGACCTTATTTCCAATAAACTGTGTTTGTCTCTTCTAACCTGCCTGGATTCTACCTGAAGTACCAATGCAATGTACTCATCTTTGTTTCACCTAACCTAGAACTCACCCAGGATGAAAAACCAGCAGTTATTCCTCAAAAATGGTATAAGGCAAATGATCAACCCATAGCCACGCGAGGCACAGATAATGACTGAGGTATACAATAGAGCAATGAAAGGTCTAGGAGGCAAACTTGTGGAGGGAGTTTCTTTCAAAAAATTGGAATATTTAAGATTTCCTATGTGTACTTCAGAATTTAAAAAGCCATGTGCATGCTCAGAAAAGACCTCACAAGACAGTAAGCTTTCACCCCTGAATGATCTCTAACCTTAATTCAAGCAAGAAGTGAAGGCTAAGGCAAAGTTGTAAATAGCCTGGGTGAGCAACTAAAGAAATGTCTCAGAGCAGAGCCAACTTGCATAGACTGGGAAATGTTTTTGTTTTTTTCTTTCTGCCTCCCCTTATTTTATTTTTATTCTTTTATATTCTCTCTCTTTTCTTCTCTCTGTCTCTCTCTCTCTCTCTGTTTCTCTCTGTCTGTCTCTGTCTCTCTCCTGAACCCCTCCCTCTGTCTTGTTCACCTTCTGGCCCCCAAGGACTACAAGAAAAATCTCTTAAATTCTACCTGACAACAAGCTAAGGGAACAAAGATTTTAGACAAAGATTACAGACTTTATAATATATTTTAGAAAAGTCATCACACAAACAGCTACAACCCAAGGCTGTAGAAACAAAAACAAACCCTGTGCAGGGAAAAATATCTGATTCCCAGAGTTAGTTTACACATTATAATACTCAAAATATTCAGTTTTCAAGAAAATTTGACTAATTCACAGAAGAAACTAATAGCGACTAACCCTGAAGAAACACATGCATTGTACTTACTAGACAAAGATTTTAAATTTACTATCTTAAATATGCTCAATGAGGTAAGAAAAACCATGGATAAAGTGTCAAAAAGAACAAAAACAAGGAAACAAGAGAATGATGTATGAACAAATAGAGAATAACAATAAGAATAACAAAAAAAATTATAAAATAGAACATAACAGAAATTTTGGAACTAAAAAGCACAATGACCAAAATAAAAAGTTTCAATAGCAGTTTCAAGAATGCAGAAGAAAGGTTCTTTGAACCTGAGGGTAGACCAACTGAAATCATTCACTCTTAGGAGCAGAAAGAAAAATAAATGAACAAAAGTGAACAAAACCTAAGAGATTATGAGATACCATTAACTATACTAACACATGCATGATATCTTAAATACAATGTAAAACATGTTATGGAAAACTATATAGCCATGTAAACAAAGAAATAAAAATTAATAGAAAGGAAGAATATTTTTAAAAAGCCCAAACTTTCAAAATTTGATAAAATACATGAATCTACACACAGTCCAGTGAACTCCAAGAAGGATAAATGCAAAAAGATCCACAACAAGACATGTGATAGTCAAATTATCTAAAGTCAAAAACACAGAAGAAATCTTAAAAGTAGTAAGAGAAGTGACTCATGATATACAAGTTATCCTCAATAAGATTAATAGTGAACATTTTATCAGAAATCATGAAGGTCAGAAGGGAATAAGATAATATTGTTAAAGTGATCAAAGAAAAAATGTCTGTCAACTAAGAATGCTATATCCAGCCAAACAATCTTTCATGAAATGAAAGAGAAATAAAAACATTCCAAACTGAAAAACAAAAGCTGGGAGAGTACTGTTACTACTATACTGCCCTACAAGAACTGCTAAAGTACTACTTTCAGGCTGAAATGAAAGGACACTAAGCAATGACTTGAAACTATATAAAGAAATAAAGAACTCTGGTAAAGGTAACCACATAGAATCCAAACATTTTAGAAATATTACTAGAGTAGATAATCATGAAGATGTCTTACATATTATGGTTCTATAAATTTATCTTCCCAAGATTAAGCCTGTGAATACTCTGGTAGAATCAAGCTCATTGTGCTTTTTATTACAGTTAATAATAAAAAGTGGGAACTTCTAAGTTTTAAACTAAATGATTAACTACTTTTCTATTCTTTATTATTGTGAGTATAATTGCATTTAAATGAACAGGATAATATAAGAGCAGTCTCCATATGGGGTAGTGGAAAAATTCAATAAACTGAATCCAATGTAAAGCATATTATGGAAAATTATGTATAGCCAAATGTTATCAGTTTTCCTTTATTTTTTTTAAATTGCATTTTAGGTTTTCAGGTACATGTGAAGAACATGCAAGATTGTTGCATAGATACACATATGGCAGTGTGATTTGCTGCCTTCCTCCCTCTCACTTATATCTGGCATTTCTCCCCATGCTATCTCTCCCCAACTCCCCACCCCCTGCCATACCTTCCCTATTTCCCCCAAGCAGACCCCAGTGTGTGATGCTCCCCTCCCTGTGTCCATGTGTTCTCACTGTTCAACACCTGCCTATGAGTGAGAACATGCGGTGTTTGATTTTCTGTTCTTTTGTCAGTTTGCTGAGAATGATGGTATACAGGTTCATCCATGTCCCTACAAAGGACACGAACTCATCATTTTTTATGGCTGCATAGTATTCCATGGCATATATGTGCCCCATTTTTCTTGTCCAGTCTATAGATCGTCGATGGACATTTGGGTTGGTTGCAAGTCTTTGCTATTGTAAACAGTGCTGCAGTGAAGATTCATGTGCATGTGTCTTTATAGTAGAACAATTTATAATCCTTTGGATATATACCTAGTAATGGGATTGCTGGGTCAAATGGAATTTCTATTTCTAGGTCCCTGAGGAATCGCCACACTGTCTTCCACAATGGTTGAACTAATTTACACTCCCACCAACAGTGTAAAAGTGTTCCAATTTCTCCACATGCTCTCCAGCATCTGTTGTCTCCAGATTTTTTAATGATCGCCATTCTAAGGGGCATGAGATGGTATCTCAATATAGTTTTGATTTGCATTTCTCTATTGACCAGTAATGATGAGCATTTTTTCCTATGTTTGTTGGCCTCATATATGTCTTCTTTTGTAAAGTGTCTGTTCATGTCCTTTGCCCACTTTTGGATGGGTTTGTTTGTTTTTTTCTTGTAAATCTGTTTTAGTTCTTTGTAGATTCTGGGTATTGGCCCTTTGTCAGATGGGTAGATTGCAAAAATTTTTCCCATTCTTTTGGTTGCTGATTCACTCTAATGACTCCTTCTTTCGCTGTACAGAAGCTGTGGAGTTTGATTAGGTCCCATTTGTGTATTTTGGCTTTTGTTGCCAATGCTTTTGATGTTTTGGTCATGAAGTCCTTGCCTATGCCTATGTCCTAAATAGTTTTGCCTAGATTTTCTTCGAGGGTTTTTATGGTGTTAGGTCTTATGTTTAAGTCTTTAATCCATCTGGAGTTAATTTTAGTGTAAGGTGTCAGGAAGGGGTCCAGTTTCTGCTTTTTGCACATGGCTAGCTAATTTTCCCAGCACCATTTATTAAACAGGGAATCCTTTCCCCAGTGCTTGTTTATGTGAAGTTTGTCAAAGATCAGATGGTTGTAGATGTGTGGTGTTGCCTCTGAGGCCTCTGTTCTGTTCCATTGGTCTACATCTCTGTTTTGGTACCAGTACCATGCTGTTTTGATTACTGTAGCCTTCTAGTCTATTTTGAAGTCTGGTAGTATGATGCCTCCAGCTTTGTTCTTTTTGCTTAGAATTGACTTGGGTATGTGGGCTTTCTTTTGGTTCTGTATGAAGCTTAAGGTGGTTTTTTCCAGATCTGTGAAAAAGGTCTTCGGTAGCTTGATGGGATACCATTGAATTTGTAAATTACTTTGGGCAGTATGGCCATTTTCATGATATTGATTCTTCCTAACCATGAGTATGGAATGTTTTTCCATCTATTTGAGTCCTCTCTTATTTTGTTGGACAGTGGTTTGTAGTTCTCCTTGAAGAGATCCTTTATGTTCTTTGTTAGTTGTATTCCTAGGTATTTTATTCTCTTTGTAGCAATTGTGAATAGCAGTTCATTCTTGATTTGGCTCGCTTTAAGTCTGTTATTGGTGTACAGGAATGCTTGTGATTTTTGCACACTGATTTTGTATCCTGAGACTTTGCTGAAGTTGCTTATCAGTTTCAGGAGATATTGGGCTGACACGATGGGGTCTTCTAAATATACAATCATGTCATCTGTAAATAGAGACAATTTGACTTCCTCCTTTCATAATTGGATACCCTTTATTTCTCTTTCTTGCCTGATTGCTCTGGCTAGAACTTCCAATGCTATATTTAATAGGAGTGGTGAGAGAGGGCATACTTGTCTAGTGCCAGATTTCAAGGGGAATCCTTCCAGTTTTTGCCCATTCAGTATGATATTGTCTGTTGGTTTGTCGTAAATAGCTTTTATTATTTTGAGATACGTTCCATCAATACCTAGTTTATTGAGGGTTTTTAGCATAAAGAGCTGCTGAATTTTGTCAAAGGCCTTGTCTGCATCTATTGCAATAATCGTGGTTTTTGTCTTTGGTTCTGTTTATGTGGTGAATTATGTTTATAGACTTGTGTATGTTGACCCAGCCTTGCATCCCCGGGATGAAGCCTACTTGATCATGGTGGATAAGCTTTTTGATGTGCTGTTGCAATTGGCTTGCCAGTATTTTATTTAAGATTTTTGTGTCTGTGTTTATCTCGAATATTGGCCTGAAGTTTTCGTTTCTTGTTGAGTCTCTGCCGGGTTTTGGTATTAGGATGATGTTGGTGTCATAAAACAATTTGGGAAGGATCCCTCTTTTTGGATTGTCTGCAATAATTTCAGAAGGAATGGTACCAGCTCATCTTTGTATGTCTGGTAGAATTCAGCTGTGAACCCATCTGGACCTGGGCTGTTTTTGGGTGGTAGGCTATTAATTGCTGCCTCAACTTCAGCCCTTATTATTGGTCTATTCAGGGTTTTGACTTCTTCCTGGTTTAGGCTTGGGAGGAGGCAAGTGTCCAGGAATTTATCCATTTCTTCCAGGTTTACTAGTTTATGTGCATAGAGTTGTTTGTAATAATCTCTGATGACAGTTTGAATTTCTGTGGAATCTGTGGTGATATCCCCTTTATCATTTTTTATTGCACCTATTTGATTATTCTCTCTTTTCTTTTTTATTAATCTGGCTAGTGGTCCTTTTTGTTGATCTTTTCGAAAAGCCAGCTCCTGGATTTATTGATTTTTTTGAAGGATTTTTGTGTCTCTATTTCCTTCAGTTCTGCTCTGATCTTAGTTATTTCTTGTCTTCTGCTAGCTTTTGAGTTTCTTTGATCTTGTTCCTCTAGCTCTTTGAATTTTGACAGTACAGTGTCAATTTTAGATATTTCCTTGCTTCTCATGTGTGCATTTATTGCTGTATATTTTCCTCCAGACATTGCTTTAAATGTGTCCCAGAGATTCTGGAATGTGTGTCTTCATTCTCATTGGTTTCAAAGAACATCTTTATTTCTGCCCTCATTTCGTTGTTTATCCAGTCAACGTTCAAGAGCCAGTTATTCAGTTTCCATGAAGCTGTGCAGTTTTGAGTTAGTTTCTGAATTCTGAGTTCTAACTTGATTACACTGTGGTCTGAGAGACTGTTTGTTATGATTTCTATTCTTTTGCATTTGCTGAGGAATATTCGTTCACAGAAAATAGAAAAATTGAGCTAGTCACCAATTATTTTCTCCACTAAGCAGCTAAATGTCAATTTGCAGAACAGTGCATGCAAATCTCCTGTTTTCTAGCCTTTTGTTTCTTGTTATACAAACGCAACAAGTGTGCTCAGGCATCAGCTAGGTCTGGACTTGGGCAGCAGCCCTGCTCTGGGTTATAATCAAGTCATCTGATCCTCTTCCTAGAAATAATTGCCTACAATGTTTTTGTGAGTATTCAAAATAATGGCATAGTGTAATTATATTTTTGAGGCACATTAAACATTATGCTTTATTAGCCCAACAATTCAAGGTACTACCGCTGTCCCCATTTTACAGTTGAGGAAACTGATGTGCCGGGAGGTTAAATGACAGTCTTTAGGTCATGGAATTAGCCAGTTGTCTGAACACTATGCTACACAGCTTTTCATGTTTCCACAGAAAGCAAGTAGCAAAAAGAGGTGCATAAAAGTGGTAACTCTTCGGGTTTTTTAAATTGGTTGTTATTTTTCTTAATATTGGGTTATGACCTCAACCCTGAGAAAAATTAAATATATACCAAAGAGTAGTAAAACTGAATGAAAGGAAAACTTTGCTTTGTGTCAGGTCATGCACACTATATTGCTTTGTACTTTTTGACTAATTTCATGGCTGAAAAAAAGGGAACTAGGTAAATGGCCACTAGAGGTAACTTGTAAATCAGTGGGTCTCTGATCTCTGCTGCTGTGGTCTCTGTCTTAAAGACACAGTTGTAGGTACTGCCAGTAGACATTAGCATTTTCAGTCTATGACAAAATCCATGAATGAATTTGAGCAACTCAACTGGAGAAAAATAATCCAACTCTACAAGGTTATATAGTTGAGTTACATACTGGAGTAGCTTTAGTTTCCTGTTGCCATAGTAGCTATGCATAGAAGGAGGGGCATAAACTAAGGCACTGTGCTATGATCTACCATAAAGGTATGATTTGGTTACACTCAGCCTTATGTCAACATGCAGGATTACTAGTCTTATTAATGGTACTATAGTTTCAAGCTTGTTAAAAATAAAGCAGCATAATTTCTCATATTGACCTCTAACTATACATGATTTAATATTCACAAAGAGGCTCTAGATTGACACTTGGTAGTGGTGAATTTGTTTTCTTTTTATAATAGAAAAAGGCTGTGGATGCTCAATGCCAAATATGCAGAACTTGACTCAAGGATTTGAATATCATGTCAACAAAAGTTTTAGACACTCAAATAAGTTTTTATAATTTCACCTTGTTGCTTGCCCATCATTTAGAAATGTATCTGAGACTAGAAGTTGTTCAAAATGAAATCCAAAATTGTTATTATTATTTTGAGATAGAGTCTCGCTCTGTTGCCAGGCTGAAGTGACATGATCTTGGCTCACTGCAACCTCTGCCTCCTGGATTCAAGTGATTCTCCAGCTTCAGCCTCCCAAGTAGCTGAGACCATGCCCAGCTATTTATTTATTTATTTATTTTATTTTTAGTAGAGACGGGGTTTCACGATTTTGGCCAGGATGGTCTCAATCTCTTGACCTAGTGACCCACTCGCCTAGGCCTCCCAAAGTGATGGGATTACAGGCATGAGCCAACGCACCCGGCCTGCAAAATCTCTAAACCTTCAAATAACTTAAAATATTGCTTAACTCAATTCTAATTTGGACTAAGGTCAAGGAGGCTATGTTTATAGACATCTTCAAATTTTTAGAATAAAAACTTGAAATCACTCCAACAAGTGGTGACTAAAATATTTTAACTCTAAAAAAAAGAAACAAAAACCGTCTCATATGGATTTTTTTCAAAAAAATAATGTTCCATTAATGTTCCATGTAGGTTTTGCAAAATAAGGGTAATCACTCTAATAGTATTTCTGGCTGGGAAGGCGAAATATAGTTGAACATTAATAGGCCTCTCTTACATGTAATCTTGGAATTTCTGACTAGAAAACCAAAGTCTCAGAAAATGCAAATCTTTTTTATTTTTTATGTAAGTGTACAGATCTTTTGTTTGCAATAGCAGTCTTTTTAAAAGCCAACAGAAGGTGACCAGTATATGACGCCTTACCAAGTTTAAATACCGGAGGTAAATTCTAAAATTATTCCTTGGCTACAAGATTAGGCACTTATAAAAACTGGATATACCTCTTAGGCAACTATAAGCTGAAGCAACTGGAGAGGGATACCCTATTCCAGATACTGTAGTATGCTATTGTTCAATCATGTCATTAATTTATAATATTTTAAGTATTTTCTATGTTGTTTTTAATGAACCTGGCATATCTTATTTCTGGCTTTAACTGCTGACATGTACTGGGAATAAAGTCTGAAGAGCCCACAACAGACAAGATGACTCCTAAACATTTTTCCTCAAAGGAACATTCACAATTAGAGCCCATCAGAGCCCAGAAGGGTTTCAAGACTATTTTGGCCAATATCCATTGTTTTTCACATTATTCTAGGTTATATTTCATGTACTATCCAATTCCCTAAAGTGCTTACCTCCACTTGGAATTTTTCCAGAATCCCAAAGTTTCCATTAACCAAAATCATTTAGTAAAGTTTGCCAAAATCATTTGCTAGCTCTCTTTCAGGAAAGCAATGACTAATAAAGAGAAAATTTCTTTTTACCTCCCCACTCAGTCCCACCACTCTCTCCTCTCTCACTCCCTAGGACTTAATCCAAATTCTGGTGATTTTTGTTTGTTTTCTTTTTGTTTTTGAGACTGAGTCTCACTCTGTGGTCCACACAGGAGTGCAGTGGCACGATCTCGACTCTCTGCAACCTCTGCCTCCCTGATTCAGCTGATTCTCCTGCCTTACCCTCTCAAATAGCTGGGATTACAGGCATGCACCACCACACCCAGCTAATTTTTTGTATTTTTAGTAGAGATGGGGTTTCACCATGTCGGCCGGGCTGTCTCGAACTCCTGGCCTCAAGTGATCCACCTGCCTTGGCTTCCCAGAGTGCCGGGATTACAGGTGTGAGCCATTGCACCTGGCCCCAAATTCTGTTAGTTTTAAATATTTGGAAAAAAATTATAAATTTACTTATTTTCAGGACTAAAAACTAACCACCACTCACACTTTCGAAGATTTTATGCAAATTATTGACATATTCTCTTAAGTTTTATACACTGGTCTTCAAAAGTATATTAAGTCAAGTTTATAGTTAAATTGGTCTTTTACCCCCAAAATCATTGGGGCGTGCTGATGATCATTCACACAGTACCTAGTATACAATATTTTTTTATCAAATGTCACCATATTTGGAGATTAAATGTGTAGATTTTACAGATCAGAAGGATTCTCCTTGAATCCCAGATCTGCTACCTGTTTGGGCAAATTATTTAACTTCCTTAAATCTCAGTTTCTTTGTTTGCATAATGGAGAAAAACACCCACCTCATAAGGTCATTAGGAAAATTAAGTGACATAATCTATGTGTAGTGTTTAGCATCTGGAACATAGCTTAAATGTTAGCTGTTATTATCATTTTCAAGAATATCAGAAAAACATCTTAATATCAACACTTGGAATATCACCTCAAAAAAAATTATTAATAGTTTGGGTCACATGAGTAACGTGAGAATGTGGTTTCCAAGAAAGTAGGGACAATGGTTCATTCATGTCTAATTCTATCCCTACAGCCCACTACAAACAGGCTGAATACCAACCTAGATAAAGTGTTCACTTGAAACACTTCATGTATAAAATAAATTCTAAACTACTTAATATGTCATCAAGACCTTCATTGCTTTAACTCTGTAGAGCACATTGATGCTTGCTTCATCAGCATCATAGTTTACTTTCCCAATTTTATAAATATAACAGCCTGGCCATTTGTCAGGCTTGATTGTACCCACAACTTTTGGGAGGAAACTTTTCTTCTTATTGTCTAAGGCCAAGAAAAGCCTCCTCCCGATAGTTGTAATTCTACCGTCCTTATAATTCTACCATCCTTAGCACAGTTTTAGTTCAAGTTGTGGCTTGTCAATCAGGTCTAAACCAATAAGAATAGAATTCTCTGACTACTGGGCTGGTTTCAAGGATGTATATGTGATTCAAATTGGCTAAACCAGAGCGAAGTACAGTACATAACTTTAACCATTAGGCTAAGAGAATCACTTTCTTTCTTGCTAGGCAAAAACAAAAAAGTATAGAACATTGTTACTCTTGATAGCCGTCTTTGACAAAGAAAGGAGCTCATTGTAGGAAAGCTGATGACACAGAAAGCAGAGCAGAGAGATACAAAAAAACTGTTAGAAACTTTTTTTTTAAAGTTTATATTGTTAAATTACTGCATCAACCCTTATTGTAGAGAACCAATGTATTTCTTTACTTTTTTAGCCAACTTGAGCATTCTTTCAGTTGTGGTTAAAACTCTGTGAATGCATATGTGCACCAATCAGTTTTCTAGTGTTTGCAAGTGGAGGGGCCAGAATTAGAGTTAAAGCTCAAACTTTTCAGTGAGGTAAGATACATACCAAAGATATATACTAGTGGGTATATACATACCAAAAAAGAAAATAAAATAAATCTCAAACCTGGTTCATTTAGTCCAAGGTCAGCGCAAACTAATATTAAGCATTATGTAATCCTCTCTATATTAACTAAGTTTCATTTAAAGAGCTAAAGGTTTAAGAGAAGAAATTCATTGGAGCACCTGTGTCAATTGCCCTAAAGGAAGGATGTAGTTTGAATATCTACTGTTCTTTCATTCATTAAACAAATGTTCGTTCAGTGCATTTTATGTGTCATGCTGGGTTCTAGGAGCTTGGATACGTTATCCAAAAAAGGTACGCTCCAACATGAATATGATGAACTCAGGATTGCTAGAGATTTCTCCTCACATGAACTATAGTACACCAAAGTTAAAATAATTACAAAGTATTTTAAAATGTGAAAGTGATTCTTTGGTTTTTGAAGCCTCTTGTTATTTTTCTAAAATGGAAATATCAAATGACAGAGTTATTCATGGAGGGGGTTCTCAGTCATGCCAGCCATAGATTAAGGGAAATTTTCAAACAAATAGTTGAAGCAGAAGATCAAGATCTATAACGCCATTTTGATCCTTACCAGGGGAAAGTTCTAAGCTGATTGCTGCTGTCATGCTCCCTTTTTTTTTCCTCCTAAGATCTCTAAGAAGGGCAAGAAAAAAACCCATCTAAGTCTTCTCAACTTCTCAGATTCTCTTCCCTCAGAGACTGTATTATCTGGCCCCTCTTTTGAAAATCAAACTCAAACTGCAAGGAAAATATTAAGAAATGAAAAATTTAAGATATAATTAAATCTTACATGGAGGAAGGGGAATTGAAGAGAAAACATATTTGAGACTTTAAATATAAGTTTGGAAAATTTGTTTAAAAAAAAAAAACCCCAAAGTTTCTGAAAAAAATTCTATTGATGCCCTAAAAACATTAGTTCATCATCAACAGAATTTTTTTGTTTTGTTTTTTGCCCTTCTGCTAGTTTCTAACAGGAATGCTAAGCTTTTATTTTGAGTGATTCTGATTGAAAAGCATCCCTTTGATTTAATCATTTCCTCTGGAAAGATGTCACTTATTTAACAAGGGTCCCAATGTCATAGGGGAAAGCAAAATGCAGGTTGAGCCAGAAAATAAATGCCAGTCACACATTGAAATTGAGTTTCACATGAACAGATTTAAAACCGGACCAAATTGGTGTCTTTCAAACCTAGATTTGTCAAAAACAATTTCCTTCTAGTTAAAGCCCAAAGTCTGGAGTTGTTTTTTTGGGGGGGGGGCTTTGTTTTTTTTTTTTTTTTTTTTTTTTTTTTTTGCTGATGTCCAAATACTATAGAATCACTGATTACATCTAAACAGTATCCTCAGTTGCAGAAAGTATAGAACAACATTAACATCATATCTTGATAGCTAAGTGCACAAGGTTTCTCTGGGAAATTTCATTCACATTGTCATGAACTAATTCTTAGGGAAATGGCTTTGGAATTTAACATGTAAGAAATGAGAAAGAATGCAAAATGACAGTGTTGGTGAAGAAGAATAGAAATGGTGTTATCCGAAGTAGCTGGAAATGGCTTTAATTACTGTAGAATTTTTGGAGGAAAACTCTTCAGTAAATACCATAAATATTAAAAATAAGCCATATTTGACCAAATCATCTCACTTGTATGAATTTTTCCTAAATAAAGATATCCAGGCTAGTGTGTCTGGGCTCATAAGGTAAAATAACATCTGAGTGGAGGAAACAACATTTAAAAAGTCAAAAGGATAGAAAATAAACATTGGAGTCTGGACCCCATGGCTCATGCCTGTAATCCTAACACTTTGGGAGGCTGAGATGGGAGGATCCCTTGAGCCCTGGAGTTTGAGACCAGCCTGGGCAATGCAGCAAGACTGTCTCTACAAAAAATTTAACTAAGGCAATGCATGGTGGCTCATGCCTATAATCCCAGCACTTTGGGAGTCCAACACAAATAGATCACCTGAGGTCTGTAGTTCCAGACCCAGCCTGGCCAACATAGTGAAACCCCATCTCTACCAAAAATACAAAAATTAGCCTGGTGTGGTGGTGGGCTCCTGAAATCCCAGCTACTCAAGAGGCTGAGGCACGAGAATCACTTGAACCCAAGAGACAGAGGTTGCAGTGAGCCAAGATTATGCCACTGCATTCCAGCCTGGGCATTAGAGACTTTGTCTCAAAAAAAAAAAAAATTAAATTAGAAAAATTTGCGGGGAAAGAAAAAAAAAAAAAAAGAAAGACATCCAAAAAGTGTCCAGACACATATGTTTCCATTCAATGGAATAATATACAACAGTGAAGACGAATCAACTATTGCTACACGTATGAACATGGATAAATCTTGGACATGCTGTTCTGTGAAAGAAGCAAGTCATAGAAGAATACAAACAGTGAGATACATCTTCATAAAATCCTAAAGCAAGCAAAACCAAACAATATCTTATTTATAAAGAGGTTTTATAATGGGGTACAGCAAAATTATAAATGAAAGCAAAGTATCCATAATAAAAATTGGGGATAGTCATCAAATCTTAGGAGAAGGAGTCAGGCTCAAGGAAGAACCATCTATTGACTTAAGACTTGACATACAATTATGAAAGCAACTGAGTGTCTTGAACCTTTGATTTTTCTTGCATAAATGAAATCATTGAACTGACCAGTTAATAAAATCATTTTGAAAACCAACCTTGACATTTTAAGGTTTTAGGAAAAGGAAATACTACCTATTAAAATATTAAGGTGAAATAGATATTAATACATTTAAAGAAAAAAATCCTCATGGGGAAAATTTCTGTTGATGCTACAAAATGTCAGTTATTCCTCAACAGTTTTATTTTGCTAGCACATTACAGAATGCTAAGTGCCAAGTAGAATTATTATTCATGTTATAGGTAAAGGGATTAAATATATATATATATATATAATGGAACATTCAGTGGCTGAGCAGTAGATACAGCCCTGAGCCTCTTAATTTGAGCAGAATTAGTCCAACCAGGAAACCTATTAGGAGATGATCATATCTACAATGTTCTTGTCACTGCCCATGCATTTATTACAATTTTCTTCATAGTTACACCCATTATAATTGGAGGTTTTGGAAACTGACTTATTCCTCTGATAATTGGTGCTCCGGTTATAGCATACCCTTGAATAAATAATATAAGCTTCTGACTTCTTCCCCGATCACTTCTTCTCCTACTTTCATCCTCAATACCAGAAGCCAGCACTGGAACTGGTGGAACAGCTTACCCGCCCTTAGCAGGAACCCCAGCACATACAGGAGCCTCTGTAGACTTAACTGTCTTTTCACTCCACTTCACAGGTATTTCTTCTATTCTAGGGGCCATTAATTTCATCACAACAATTACCAATATAAAACCCCCAGCCATAACTCAATACCAAACACCTCTTTTTGTCTGATCTGTCCTTATTCAGTTCTTCTACTCCTTTCTCTTCCAGTCCTAGCTGCTGGAATTACTATATTATTAACTGACGGTAACCTTTTTTTTTTTTAATATTACTGAAATTTTATTTTCTTTTTTTTAAAATTTTTTATTTATTTTTTATTGCATTTTAGGTTTTGGGGTACATGTGAAGAACATGCAAGATTGTTGCATAGGTACACACATGGCAGTATGATTTGCTGCCTTCCTTCCCTTCACCTATATCTGGCATTTCTCCCCATGCTATCTCTCCCATCCTCCCCAACCCCCCGTCCCTCCCCCATTTTCCCCAAACAGACCCCAGTGTGTAATGCTCCTCTCCCTGTGTCCATGTGTTCTCATTGTTCAACACGCGCCTATGATTGAGAACATGCGGTGTTTGATTTTCTGCTCTTGTGTCAGTTTACTGAGAATGATGGTTTCCAGGTTCATCCATGTCCCTACAAGGACACGAACTCATCGTTTTTGATGGCTGCATAATATTCCATCATGTATATGTGCCACATTTTCCCTGTCCAGTCTATCATTGATGGGCATTTGGGTTGTTTCCAGGTCTTTGCTATTGTAAACAGTGCTGCAATGAACATTTGTGTGCACATGTCCTTATAGTAGAAGGATTTATAATCCTTTGGATATATACGCAGTAACGGGATTGCTGGGTCAAATGGAATTCTACTTTCTTCCACCCTGCTGGTGGTGGCAATCCCCTTCTATACCAACACCTATTCTGATTTTTTGGGTATCCCGAAGTATATATCCTCATCTTACCAGGCTTTGGAATAATCTCCCATATCGTAACATATTACTCTAACAAAAAAGAACCATTTGGGGATATAGGAATAGTATGAGCCATAATATCAATCGGTTTCCTAGGGTTTATCGTGTGAGCTCATCACATATTTACAGTGGGAATGGACGTAGATACACCAGCATACTTTACATCAGCCACTGTAATTTTTGCTATCCCACCAGAGTAAAAGTTTTTAGCTGACTGGTTACACCAAATGGTGGTAATATTAAATGATCTCCGGCAATACTCTGAGCCCTAGGCTATCTTGTGGAAACATTGTTAGTAAATTTGTAACGAACATGGGCTTTTTTGTTTTTATTCTATATTGTAGCTATAAAAGGTATAGGCAGACTTGAATCTAAAATATGCTTCATCTTATTAGTATCATATATTAGTTGAAAGGCAGAAATACAGGAAATTGAAGCATAAAAATATGGAAAAAGATTAAGATTTGAGGCCAAATGCTACATATTTAAAAGCAAAGAGATAAGTAACATGAACATTTTCAAGACAGTAAAATTAAAAGTCATAGAAAAAATATAAAAAGCATATGAAATGGTAAATTAGGATAGAATTAAAATAGAGATAAAATTTAATTTTAAGACATAAGTGGGAAATTAAAGTACAAATAAGTAAAATTATAACTGGTAAGCATTAAGTATAATTTCATAAAAATCCTAAATGATAATTGGACTAAGTAAAGTGGCAGTGTACCTCATCTCATGAACAAGGAAGAGAAAGGTGAAAAGATAACAAAAACTTGTTCAATAGTGAAAATGTCCATGCAATTTTGGAATGGCGTAAGATGAAAAGCTGAAAATAGAACACGAATAGATAAAGGAAAGTAAATAATGACAAAAAGAAAAGGGACTTGAGAAGAGTCACAACTTCAGTGTAGCATGAAATTGAAACATGGCAAAAGGATAATATGAAACTCTGAAAAGGCAAATGACAAAAGTGTAAACCCCCCCAAAATGGTTAAAAAACAAGACAAAGATGAAACGGCTTTGGGTGATTCTGAAGAATTAATACTGCATCATAATCAGTGGAAACACACAAATGAGAACAAATGAAATGAATAATCAAAAGCTTCAGGAAGATTTTTTTTTTTTTTAAGCTGAATGAGGTGAGATAAGCATCTTGGAATACCAAAAAGAAACACATAGCAACAAATGCTTGCTTTAATGGTAGGTCAAAGAGCAATAGAGAAATTGCAGAAATGCTTTTGAAAAGGTAAAAGTCCAACAGAAAGCTGAAAGAAACCAGGAAAAAAAAAAAAAAGCTTACTGAGTGAATGAACTGCTGAGAAGGGTATATTTCTCAATTATTTATCTGCTTCTGAAGTAAAAGATGATGGTGTGAAAAATACTACTAAATTGCAGACAATATAAAACATGTATTTAAAAGTTTAAGAATTTTTAAAAATATGAGCAATAAACAAATTCAGAGAATCAGATATGCTGATTTTATATTATCTACATAATTTAGTCAACTTCATTCTAAATTTAGAATTTACATTCTAAAATTATACAAAGGGATTGGTGAAATATTATTAAGCATGAAGATCTGAGACAAGTAGAATTTTGAGCCAAGTCACCGGCAGTACCTGATGCTTCTAGTATACACAGGATATTTAAAATATAAACTAAACTTGAATTATGGGTACTGTTAGGCAAAGACGACTCCCAACTACTTCATAGATCCTACCCCACTCCTGTATATATGATTGGATGTTAAATTCCTATCTTCTTGTAACTATATTATGAGGTGATATAGAAACAGTAAAATGTAAGGAAATCTCTATCAACTAAAATGAATAACATAAAAAAGCATATTGGGAATCTAAAGAAATGATTATACTAAAGGGATAGCTTATTTTTATTTGATAAACTATTAACAAAATAAAACACTGTAAACAGAAGCAGAAGATAAATCTGAGACATAATTACTGTAGAAAAATATCAGAGAAGGGCTGAATAGGAAAGTGTACCTTTTCAAATTTAAGTTTTCAAAATTCAAGGTAGAGTGTTTTTGGATAGATCTTAGAACATACTGAAGTCCGTTTGGAAAGTAAACATTTTGATATCCCAGAAATCAATCATTAGAAAAATGCTGGCCAGGCGCAGCGGTGGCTCAGCATTTTTCTTTTTTCTTTTTTTTTTTTTTTTGAGACGGAGTTTCGCTCTTGTTACCCAGGCTGGAGTGCAATGGCGCGATCTCCGCTCACCGCAACCTCCGCCTCCTGGGTTCAGGCAATTCTCCTGCCTCAGCCTCCTGAGTAGCTGGGATTACAGGCACGCGCCACCATGCCCAGGGCTCAGCATTTTTCTAATGATTGATTTCACTCGCACTTTGGGAGGCCGAAGTGGGTTGATCACGAGGTCAGGCATTCGAGATCAGCCCAGCCAAAATAGGGAAACCCTGTCTGTACAAAAAGTTAGCCAGGTGTGGTGGTGGGTGCCTGTAATCCTAGCTACTTGGTAGGCTGAGGCAGGAGAATTGCTTGAACCTGGGAGGTGGAAGTCATAGTGAGCTCAGATCACGCCATTGCACTCCAGCCCGGGCGATAGTGCAAAACTCCATTGGGGGTTGGGAGGTAGGGAAGAAAACTGACTCAGGAAAGACCACACAAAATTGGAAGAAAAGAAAAGCAGAAGATCAAAAGAAATGTAACATATTAGTTTGATAATACGAAAAGCTGATGATGTAAAAGGAAAGGGTCACTGAGATGACTCTGGGTTTATCTCTAAATACATACCTGTTATAATCATTCATTTTTCACAAGTTAATAGATGCTGTCTAGAGTTCATCAATGAGATGAGGTAACTGTTGTTACCAAAAGTAGTTGATAAAAAAAATAGGCGTTCTCTAATTTCATAAGGCTTGAAGAAAGCTCTATTGAGTCAACACAGGATAGCTGCCTTTCAAAATTTGCCTGAGGAATTGGGTGAGACCATGTCTTTATAATCCTTCCCAGTTCTTTTTTATTTCTCCCAGGCTATTCTGACACTACGTATTTAGAACAAAGCTGGGGCTAGAAACCCAGTGGCTTGATTTTCATTCCATGACTTGTTCTGCTTTAATACCTAGAAGGCCAAGCAACAAGCATGAAGATCATTCCTTAAGCCTTAAGTATAGAAAATTGTTTGTATGAGGAAACAAGATTTCCAGTACATGTGATTTTCATAAGTCATGTTTAAAGCATTCTCTACATTGAATTTGATCTTCACAACAATCTTGTGAGACATGTAAAGAAGACTTCATTCTTATCCCAATATTTCCAATGAGGAAATGGGTTCAAAAAGGTAAGAAAGCAATTCAAATTAATAAAATATATGACAGAAAGATTAAAATCTAGATTTGTCTCTAGAACTTCACAATAAGCCCTCCCAAAATAATAGACTCCCAGTATTTACCTTCCCCTCTTTCGGAAAGCAGCATAATAGTTTGTTAAATAAAACATTTAACATCTCAGTCTGAAGAATTTGCATTTGCAGTATTTTAAAAGAATATAGAATTACCCGAAGTAGGCGTTTGATTTAAACCTGCATTACTAAGAATTTCATTTATGTATCTGGAATTTTACTATTTTTCTTTTGCTTGGTCAAGAAGCTAAAATCCCCAGTTGATGTAATGATGGAATACTGGATGCCCCAAGTCTCTGAACCTAGCTCTGGGTCTTTCTTCCCCACTTTGCCATTTGAGTACTCAATCGCATGCTTTACTTTTGGTACACATCACCAATGCTCTTGCAGGCAATTTTCTTATAGCACAAAGGATTTCTTAAAATGTTACAGTATAAGCTAACAACTTTACACACTGTTTAAGAAATACAGAAAAGGGCAACTTGTTCTCATATGCTTCTCAAATGCCAAACCCATATACAGTAATACAGTTTTATGGAGTGTAGGGTTTTTTTTCTTGGCATTAGACATTACATTACTTTTCAGTGACATAAATTGAAAACAAAACCACATTACCTGACAAATTTTCAGCAATTTGCCAATACTAAATGTTACCGAGTCCATTAGTACTTATATATTGAGTTTGCTTTATATGAAGTCTTTTTTTTTCTCCCCTATAGCAGTGGTAGAAGAGAAATGCAAAGTGAAAGAAAAACTAGTTTAATCTATTAGCACAAAATGTAGCTTTCCATGTAAAAAGAAAAGCCTTGTTTCAAATTAGTAATTTTGTAAAACTCTGATAGAACATATTTAAGAACAGGTTCTCAAATTACATCTCTGTATATCTGGAGAATTGATAGAGAGCAAAATAAACATGAAGGTTTTTCTGGAGACTTCTCTTAGATGAGAATCCTATATGATTATTGTTATGACTATTATTATTTTTCCTTACTTGAACTCAATCTTTATCTTCATTTGCTAAACTGTACTTGAATTATCAAAGACAATTGTAGGTGTAGAACCTGTGTACTCCAGCAGAATGGTGGCCTCATTAATCAGAACAGGTTAATGTTATATTTGAATTTGAATGGAGTAGGAAGGCTGATGTTTTAAAATCCATAAGATGCATGTTTTACGATAATGATGCCTATAATCTGAATGTGAGGAAATGGGGTCATTTATTTTCTCTGTGCATTGCATTTGACTGACATTGCTTAGGTGAGACATAGCAGATACTCAATGTTTGTTATATGAGTGGATGGATGAATAGATATCAAGACATTCAAAATGATAAATTCCAGTGGGTACCTAGAGAAAGGAAGGAACAAAGGTATCTTTTTCTTCTTTGTTATGACGTTAGGCAGAAATTTTAGGAATGGCCCACTGTAAGTTTTAGAGTAATCCTCACCTACCACTCTGAGAAAAAAGGCAAATAGAATAGTTCTAATGGTAATGTCCTAGCACACATTTTCACTAGATGTAAATCAGATGGTTTAACCTGTATTATTTACCAGTCCTGGAGAGTGAAAACTAGGGATTTTAATGAAGGAGCTGTAAAAAATGTCCTCCAAACATTGAAGAGATCTATTGTATATTCCGAATAGCTTCCATAGGAAAGACAGTGACAACAAAAAAACTTAGGAGACAATATTTAATAGTTCAAGTAGAATATATGTGTTAGTATGAGCCACAGCTATCTTCTTCTTCTTCTTTTTTTTTTTGACAGAGTTTTGCTCTTGTTGCCCAGGCTGGAGTGCAATGGCACAATCTCCACGCACAACCACCTCCGCCTCCTGGGTTCAAGTGAATCTTCCACCTCAGCCTCCCAAGTAGCTGGAATTACAGGTGCACGCTGCCATGCCTGGCTATTTTTTAATATTTTTAGTAGAGACAGGGTTTCATCATGTTGGCCAGGTTGGTCTCAAACTTCTAACCCTCAGTTGATCCACCCACCTTGGCCTCCCGAAGTGCAGAGATTACAGGTGTGAGCCTCCGTGCCTGGCAGAGCCACAGCTATCTTCTAAGAGCACATTTTATTTTGAAATTTGAGGAGTTTAGTCTCTTATTTTTGTATTTAATACTATGACAATTTTAAAGCAACTTCCTCAAATACTTTGATTATATAAATGCAAAAAAAAAAAATAGAACACGGTATTTTTGGACCAGGTTTTAAAATTTTTAAAGAGAAAATGATATTCATCTCTTTATACAATTAATCAGTAAGTGAGTGAGCTAGATATCAACAAAAGTCCAGCTAATGCTTCAGGAATGGGTACTAAGACACTTTGATATTTTAATAACCTAATATAATACGTGGCTTATTATAATTTTATATCAGAAATAAAACAAACACCATAAATAAATTCTCCCTGGGATAGAATCTGTAAATCAATCTGTTCAGTAAGCCTATTGCTTCAAAGAAGTAAGTGTAATTTTTTAATTGTTTTAAACAATAGTGTTTGTATATTTTCTTTTCAAAAATGTTAATTGACATAAACTAATTATAGCTTTTCTGTATTTTCCTCTTTGTGCTCAAGACGTTTCTTTACTCACTTCAGGGAGATCATTTTCTGATTAAAAAGAAAAATCCCCAAACTGGGTGATGAATGCCAAAAGTGAGAGGTTAGGAATCACAGCAAATTCTCATCAGAAAATATTTCCAGATGTGACAGGTGGAGAAACCTGGCTTGCACATGGAACATATTTTTCTTTTTAACAAGGTTATCATGGACACAGTTAAGTAGTTCAGGTTAGAGGAGAGGTATAAATAGAGTCTTTTAAGAATGTCTTGTTAAGGCCACAGGGTCACCCAACACTATTGAAGGAAAAAGAAAGTCCTTTTCTGGAAAGGAAAGGATTTCCCACCATCAGTCATCTTGGGAAAAGTGTTAATCCCTAAACTGAAACCAATGACAAAATGTCAGACCTTAAACGATAGTAGGAGAAAAGCCAGCTTGACTGAGGAGGTACCAGGCACCATCCCTGTGGCTATAAGAAAACTGTAGCAGGCTGTGTGGGTATAAGCCAGCAACTGGGTCTGAGAGCCAGCTGGAAAGAGACCCTTATGTGGTCCTTAACAAGGGCTGAGCACCTATTCTGAGTAAAGTGAGACAGGAAAGAGCAGTGGGTGCTCCCCTGGAGCCTGGGAGGTGGTACCAGGGAGGACTCTTTGAGGAGGCCAGCTGTGTCCAGGAAGCAAAGCTCGTAGCAGCAGATACAATGACATAGCAGCCAGATGGTGGGCCAGGTGGAGAACTCTGTGAAGGACCTTTTCCTGAGCATTTGCTTTGTGCACACGTATTCTGGAAAACATTCAGTTGTGACTAAGATGTAGGGAATATGGGGGCCATTGCCAGGAGTTAGACCAATAGAGACTTATGCTTGACCGTGCTTGCTTGACTCTCTTAGACCAGTAGAGACCCATGCTTGACCGAGCTTGCTTGACTCTCTTAGGCCAATAGAGACCCATGCTTGACCGAGCTTGCTTGACTCTCTTAGGCCAATAGAGACCCATGCTTGACCATCCTTGCTTGACTCTTAGACCAATAGAGATCCATGCTTGACCATGCTTGCTTGACTCTCTTAGGCCAATAGAGACCCATGCTTGACGGTGCTTGCCTGACTCTATTGGTCTAGCGTCCTTGACTCATGCTAGACCAATAGAGATACAATTGCTTGGGTTTAAATAGGGAAACACAAAATAAAAGCCAAAGCTTTTAAAATTTTTTATTTTGTTGCAAAAGCCAAAGCCCCTGCAAGACTCCTTAAAGAATTTGAGCCCAGATTCTGATAGCCCACCAGCAAGGTTGCTCTGTCTTGCTGATTTGCATCGTTCCTTAGGTCAGGACTACTCAGAAGATGGTCTGCAGACAGGCTGCATCAGCATGCATTGGGAGCTTGTTAGAAATGTAAATCGTCAAGCCCAGCCAAACTTGTTGAATCAGAATCTCTTGGAAAATCCACGTTTCAACAAGTTGCCGGGGCCATTGTTGTGGACACTAAACCTGTGAAAAGCACTGCCTCAGACGGCACAGGTCTTTTAACTGGTGGTTAAAATACCTCTGCCTGCATTTGAATCCTGGCTCTACTACATACTATCTGTGACTGTGACCAAGTTTCTTAACCTCCCTGTGCCTTAATTTGTTCATTTGGAAAAAGAGAACAGTAACAGTACCTATCTCAATGTTGTCATAAAGTTTGTTCTAAGGATCATTTTAGGAAGTAAATAAAATATGTGTGAAGTGCTCGAAACAGAATGTGGCACATAGGAAGCATACATAACTATGTAACCCCTTAAAGAAGTGAGTTCCCAGTTTTCAAAGTGCCTATTCTCATTGCGTTAGCAGCTGTAGAACTCATTTTCTTGAAGTAGACAGCCATTGCTTTGACCTTGTCTTTGTTATGATTAAGGAGAATGTGGATCTGTAATGAATTTCTTTCTTACAATAGATACTCTTAATTGTTTTTTCTTATAATTTTTAGAGCCAATTTTGAAATTCTGGAATACCAGTATAGACATAGAGACATGTAGACATTTTATTCAGAAGACACTAATAGAATTACATATGTGTGTATGTATATATATATGAATAGATTTAAAAAATTTTTTGAATAAAATTTTAGAGTAGATATATAACCTGAAGGACAAAAGGTAACCACTCCACATGTCCAATCTTTATTTCTAAAGTATAGCCCTGACAACCTTCACATTACTTTTCCATCATTGCCAGGGACCATTCACGGTTGGTCATGGAATGCCATTATCTTTGGTGAGTCTGCAGTATTAACAAATGCCTACAGGAGTCTTAAATCATGAAGTTGCATCTAAGATTTGTATCCCTGGAGACATTCCTTTAAGTCAAGACACTGCTTCTGGGAAGTTCTCATCAGAATGCTAATATGTCACTTCGTAATTTAAAAAATTATGATTAAAGAGTATTTGATTAAATAAAATACCCATAACTTAGCATAAAATTAAGACTTTGAAGACATGGGATAGAACAGAGAGAGGCTGCATGTGTGGAGGGGGCAGGATGTTAGGCATACCTGCAGAGGGCAGGAAATCCCAAAAGCTCCTCTGGGATCCTGAGATGAGATATTGGAGTGCTTGCATATTGGGGTGCTTGCGGGGTGCTTGTGGCTATAGACGAACTTGTCTACTGACAAATCTTCTCTGGACAGAATCCTTCCTTTTCATCTATCTCTTTCTCCAAATACTTAAACTTTCCTTTCAGGATCAGTATTACTTAAAAGTAAGCAGAGGAAAAATCTCTCTTTCTCCCTGCTTTTATATGCTTATGACAAGGAATTTGTCAGCACCTGTGGAATAGCCATTGTTACTGGGACCATTGCTTTAATATAATTATGGATTTCAACCCACTCTTTACAGTTTCCCAGGGAAGTTAAATATGGTTCAAGAATATTAAGTGGCTCCAAAAAGTAAAATGAATTGTATGAAAAGAATCACAATTTCCAAAAGAAATGCACTTCTAAAAATATTTCCGAAAGTGCAACCTTCATTGATTTTTAAGCAGCTTTATTTCTTCTTCAAAAGGGCTGGGGAAAAAGTCAATTGGATCTCTCTGCTTTACTTTACTTTGCAAAATAATGCTGATTTGGAAAAGTTATTACAATTGCGTAAAGTTCTGTGAAATAATGATGTGGTGTGGCTTCTAGCTAATGGTCCCAGTATATTTGTGAATCAGAAGATTTATTCTAGAAGTTGTTACATAAATATCAGCAGGGTAGACTTCTTTCATTTATTTTGCATAATTACATTCAGAATGGATGGTTCTAGCATTTTAAAGCCAACACAACTGCCTGCAGGAGGATGTCTTTATATTCATGGAAACATCAGCATATCACAAAGACATGTCTTGGTAGGTCTAAATTATTTTGAATATCTACTTACCATCACACATGAGAATTAGTGAAAATATAATTCTGTATGGATAGAAGACAAAAAAGCAAAATGGCACTTGACTAATAAAAAGTGTCCTCTAAGTGTTTATAGTTCACGTTTCTAAGATCTTTCAGTGTTCATTCTCAAAAGAAATAAGAGGGTTAACCTTTGGGAAGATACTTTCACAGAACATCAAAAGATGAATAAGTATAAGCAACTCATATCCAAAAAAAAGTTTTTAAAAAGAAAGTGCTTACTGTGTTTTATCTTGTTCCACTGCATCAGCTCCCATTCTCATAGATCTGTAGACCTTTCTCAATTATAATGAATTTATAGAAATATAAGTCCTTTCAATCTATGTGGGCCTTCCCTATCCTAATGATGTTTTCCTTGAATTTCTCTTCTTGAAACCAAACTTTCAGTCCTTTTCTTAAGATTTATAAACCTGATTCTATTTCTAAGGCAGACTCATATGACCCAACACTCCACTTAGATTCTGTCAATTTTCCTCTTGCTGTTTTTCAGAAGACCATAGACTGCAGGATCTAAATTAAGGTAGTTTATTACAAAAGCATACATTTTCTCTAAAAGCTGAATTATTTTGTCTTAAATAAATGCTAAGTTCCATTTTCCTAACAAAAGTTAGAGAGAAGTAATCTTTGCCTCCTTGACATCAATATTTGCCCAGTGATTTGCTGATGACAGAGCTTGTCAGATGGTTCTAAAATTTTTAAAATCCATTACTGATCTAAAATAATTTTCTGAACTTTTTTTTCCCTTAAGCTTGTCCATAATTTTGTTGGCCTTGTTCTAAATTCTTAGGCTGGTTTCACTTACCCAAGTATACTGTGCCCAGGCACCATGGCTCCAGGCTTCTTTCAGAGCATATAGTACTGAAAGTCTGGGAAACATCTGAATATTTTCCTAGCGCTTAATTTTAAGCATACATCTCGGAGAGTTGAAAGTAGACTTTTAATACAAATTCACTACCAAGTAAAACTCAGTGGGAAAATGGTGTCTTCAATAGTTTCAAAGAAAACACTTGTAATGAAGACCCCTTTGATAGAACAGTACAACCCAATCTCTCCCTTGAATTTCTTCTTACTTAAATGCATTGCTTTCTGAAACGTTTCTATAGATGTGTCTGTATATTGTGTTAGTAAAACACTGAAGATGCAGAAGTCAAAAGAAGACCTTGAAAAAATATTTAGCGAAGGATTCCTTAATTATTACTGAATATAAATGGTGGGTTTCATATTCATAATGGAATCAGCTTATCTAAGCCTGCATCTAAAAGCTTCTGTTTAATCAAATTTACTGGATTTGATGAATTTCCTGACATTCCAGGATAATATTTATGTTTTGGTTTGTGTCAGGTATGTTAAAGTCTTTTTTTTCCCCTTAAGTTTATTCAAATAAGCAGGAAGAGACTATTTTATATTAGTAATTGGTACACGAAATGTGAGTGTGCTTGATAATTTCTGGATTGGCTGTTTCTCTTCCTGATTGAATTAGAGGTGAGCAGTCTGCTTTCTAGTACCCTGAATAAATAGCAACATAAATATCACAATGGAAGTTGAATGCATGCAGTTGATTGATTTTTACTTCAAGAGTCTACTGTCATCACAGGTTTCCACTATGAGGGTTAGAGTATGTATTGGGTTTCAAGAAAATTTCTTGCATGATTAAATTGGATATCTGGTTTTCTTTCCAATAATGCAAGTGATTACATTTTAAGAGAGGATACTGATTTTATCTTTTATTTTGCTATCAGTTAAGTAAAGATGTTTATTATGTTTTAAAACTCAGGAAGTGAGGTGAAGCTGCTGTGATTATGTGCTGAAAAAACAGTTTCATAATATTTCTTTGAGGGAATTCAGCTTCAGTGAAATTCTTATCTACCGAAATTTGGACAAAATACTGGCAAACAACTGGTCCATTCAGTTGAGGAAAAACAGTAACTTGAACATTTTAGGCAACTTTCTATGAACACAGTCCCAGTGTAGAAAACTCTTCGAGAAGGACTGGTTTTAATGTAAACAGTGTGTGTTTCCTGAATTTTCTATTCTGATTCTGCAGCCCAAACTTTATGTATCTCATGTCAGCTTCCAAGCAATATAGATCTTTGCAATGATTTCACAACTAGTTCCTCATAAGTAGCACTTGGAAATGCTAAAAAATAATATGAGCTCACAATATGTGCCGATCAGGGGGAAGAGCTAAAGTTTAATATATCCTCATTAAGAAGCTATGATCTATTTACCCACATCTGCCATTACTAGGAAAACTCAATGTTTAAAATGCAGGCTGTTGGTTTATTTCATTCTGTGCCCATAGGAAGCATTATTTCAACATGTTCAATAAATTACAACAACCCTATCTTCCTCAGATTATTATCTGTATTACTGTTAGTAATACCCTGAAAGAAAGAAAGCAAATGGGTCTATTCTTACCTCTCTCCATTTACTATTCCCATGATTAACAGCCAGAGTAACGGATGCAAAGAAAGGCCATGTCTCTGAGGATGTTGTCCACACAATAGTTAAGATAACTTAGCATTTTTCATAAAAAGACTTGTTGGGTAACAATCCCAGAAGAATCTATGGCAATATTATGAATTTTTCTTGGCATATTTTGTCCACATTACAGTCAATAATGGCTAGCTTCCTACAATATAAATTTAGGAGAAATATAGTCTGGGTTCCTCTCACACATCGAAAAAGGCTAGACAGAAAACCATTCTTTTATTATATTATCATTGGTTATTCTGCTCCTACAAGCTTCATTCCTTGAGAGTTTATAATACAGTTTTCTCTAATTCTGTTTTCTCTTATACTTTCAAATATGGAAAGGGCTATATACAGAAATCCACCTACTTAGAGGCCTGATCTCTCAAAGTGGAGAGAATTGTTTATGATACAGGCTCTTAACACAACATTGGAAGGAATGTAGCATTTACTGTGCATCATTGGTTTGTATACAAATCTATTTATGAAGATAAATAATTTCTTTTGGTCTTTTAAGACATTGACATTGAAAATTCATACATCTATTTTATAATAAGCTAATTACATATAATTAGGATTAATAATGGTAATTATTATTTAGACTGTCAATTTTGTTGAGTTTTCAATTAGTAATTGATACCTTATCTTTACATATTTATTATTAATAATAACAAAATTTGCAGTGAATTGTTATACAATTTTATCATATCTCAAGTAAATATTTTCATACCAGTTCTGACAGATCAAAGCAAAACATTATTATTAAATATTATTATTTTATACACATTGTAATATAAACTATAATTCAAGACACAATTATTTGGGAAAGGCAATCTGGCAGTTAGAGTCACAGTAAATAGGTGTGCATCCTATGTCTGCTGAAAGTCTAATTCATAAAAATATTTAGTAAAAGTATTCATATAATTTTGTAAAGATATATGAGCAAGGATATGTGTCAAAGTATTTATTGTAGAAGGGAAAATCAAGGTACATAGGAATGTTATCAATAAAGATATTGTGAAATAAATTGAGCCATCTAGACTATACAATACATGTGAAAATGTGGGAGTAAATGTGTGAAGGTACATACATATAAAAACATATGTGTAACCATATATTTTGGCTTCTTAACAGTAAGCAAATATCATACATATAAAATCAGATTACTAGTTATAAAACATTAAGTGTGAAGCATTAACATCATGATCAACTTAACCTTAAGTCCTACCAGTTTAAGTAAAAAGATTCCCAAAATGTGTGCTATTCTTGGTAAGAAGCAAGCTCACATAAGTCACCAAATATTGTGCTACTGCTATCTTCACCAGAGTCTGTCTAGATAGTGAGCTCTTGCTTTGCAAGAGTACCTTTCCTAAAAACCTGAACAGGGAAATATTCTTTGACTCTAGGAATATAAAATATGAAAGCCAATGCTATCATGCCATGAGAGCAAACAGGTTTTGGTATATAAAAAAAAACACCCTTAGTGAACTGCTTCCAGCCAAGATTCAGTAATAGATACTAGACAGACCCTCCCTCTAGACATACCCCCCAAAATAAACAATATATATGAAACATTGGTTTTTAAGACATTGGATACCAGGTAATGAGGTGAAGTGATTCCTGAAAGAAAGGTGAGCTTGACAATTGCCCTAATTTACTGCTTTGGGAAAGGCTTCAGCTGTGGCATAAAGAAAGAACCCAGGCCAATCCCAACAGAACCCGAGTTATGGAAATTGTTCTCTGAGAGTACAAAGAGATTAAGGAAGATAGAATTGGCAAATAAGGGCAGGTGAGCTGCATTGAGGGAAAACTCCATGGTCCCCCTTAAGTGTTCAACAGAGTCTGATTTGTGTGCAAATGCAAGAAAACTAGTTGTGGCCAGGAAAACCACTAAAAATATTAGAGGAAACTGTTCCCAGTGTCGACAAAGAGATGAAAAGTGCCTATTCCCACCAGGCCGACTAAAATAAAGTTCAAAATTCACAGGGAATTAGGTGGAGTATTCAGAAGAGTTTGCTTCTGTAATACAGAATAATTAGCCAAGGGACTGTTCCTGCTGTAGAACTAGGTGTTAAAGGGCTCAGATAGGTCCTGGTTTCTGTTTCCCAGTGTCTCAGTATTCTTGTATGAAGTTGATTTTCTTTTCTGTCAGGCTTTTCTGTTGTTGTGGCAAGTTGGCTGCATCTTCTCCAGATTGTTCATATTCTCACATTAGGTGGAAAGGTAAAACGCAAAACAAAAAAGCCCTGGCATACTCCGATAAGAGCTCATTGACTGTGCATGGCCAATTCCGAGTCACCTGCCTAATCCTGCAGTGAGAGATGATTTATTTTCACTGGGGGGACATGATGGAGAGGGTGGTCCTCCAGATAGAAATAGTGATACATTTATAAGAAGAGTGAATATGTGATAAGTGGGAGAACTCTATATGTATGTTTTTGCATATACATATATATGTATTTCTTTTTTTTTATTGCATTTTAGGTTTGGGGATACATGTGAAGAACATGCAAGATTGTTGCATAGGTACACATGTGGCAGTGTGATTTGCTGCCTTCCTCCCATTCACCTATATCTGGCATTTATCCCCATATTATCTCTCCCCAACTCCCTACCCCCTGCCATCCCTCCCCTATTTCCCCCCAACAGACCCCAGTGTGTAGTGCTCCCCTCCCTGTGTCCATGTGTTTTCATTGTCCAACACCCGCCTATGAGTGAGAACATGTGGTGTTTGATTTTCTGCTCTTGTGTCCATTTGCTGAGAATGATGGTTTCCAGGTTCATCCATGTCCCTAAAAAGGACACCAACTCATCGTTTTTGATGGCTGCATAATATTCCATGGTGTATATGTGCCACATTTTCCCTGTCCAGTCTATCATCGATGGGCATTTGGGTTGGTTCCAGGTCTTTGCTATTGTAAACTGTGCCGCAATTAACATTCGTGTTCATGTTTCCTTATAGTAGAATAATTTATAATCCTTTGGATATATACCCAGTAATGGAATTGCTGGGTCAAATGGAACTTCTATTTCTAGGTCCCTGAGGAATCGCCACACTGTCTTCCACAATGGTTGAACTAATTTACACTCTCACTAACTGTGTAAAAGCGTTCCTATTTCTCCACATCCCCTCCAGCATCTGTTGTCTCCAGATTTTTTAATGATCGCCATTCTAACTGGTGTGAGATGGTATCTCAATGTAGCTCTGATTTGCATTTCTCTAATGACCAGTGATGATGAGCATTTTTTCCTATGTTTGTTGGCCTCATGTATGTCTTCTTTTGTAAAGTGTCTGTTCATATCCTTTGCCCATTTTTGAATGGGCTTGTTTGTTTTTCTCTTGTAAATCTGTTTTAGTTCTTTGTAAATTCTGGATATCAGCCCTTTGTCAGATGGGTAGGTTGCAAAAATTTTTTCCCATTCTGTTGGTTGCTGATTCACTCTAATGACTGTTTCTTTTGCGGTGCAGAAGCTGTGGAGTTTGATTAGGTCCCATTGGTCTATTTTGGCTTTCGTTGCCAATGCTTTTGGTGTTTTGGTCATGAAGTCCTTGCCTACGCCTATGTCCTGAATGGTTTTGCCTAGATTTTCTTCTAGGGTTTTTATGGTGTTAGGCCTTCTGTTTAAGTCTTTAATCCATCTGGAGTTAATTTTAGCGTAAGGTGTCAGGAAGGGGTCCAGTTTCTGCTTTCTGCACTTGGCTAGCCAGTTTTCCCCAAACCATTTATTAAACACGGAATCCTTCCCCCATAGCTTCATTTTGTCAGGTTTGTCAAAGATAGGATGGTTGTAGACATGTTGTGTTGCCTCCAAGGCCTCTGTTCTGTTCCATTGGTCTACATCTCTGTTTTGGTACCAGTACCATGCTGTCTTGGTTACTGTAGCCTTGTAGCATAGTTTGAAGTCCAGTACTGTGATGCTTCTCACTTTGTTCTTTTTGCTTAGAATTGACTTGGCTATGCAGGCTCTCTTTTGCTTTCATATGAAGTTTAAGGTGGTTTTTTCCAGATCTGTGACGAAGGTCATTGGTAGCTTGATGGGGATAGCGTTGAATCTGTAAATTACTTTGGGCAGTATGGCCATTTTCACGATATTGATTCTTCTTAACCATGAACATGGAATGTTTCTTCATCTGTTTGTGTCCTCTCTCGTTTTGTTGAGCAGTGGTTTGTAGTTCTCCTTGAAGAGGTCCTTTACATTCCTTGTTACAGCTAGTACACGACTTACGACCACAATTGGTTCCGACAGACCAGTCGTAACACGATTTGGTCATAATTTGAGTACGCTGTATGCACTCGGAGACGGTAGTGCTGCTGGAAGCTAGTCCTCACTGTCGTACACCCACCTGGGCAACGTTTGTGCTGCCAGATGCGGAGCAGTCATGACTAGCGATTGTGGTCATCAAGTCAAATGGCCGTAAGCTGCATAGGTCATAAGTCGATCAATACCTGTAGTTGTATTCCTAGGTATTTTATTCTCTTTGTAGCAATTGTGAATGGCAGTTCCTTCTTGATTTGGCTCTCTTCAAGTCTGTTACTGGTGTACAGGAATGCTTGTGATTTTTGCACATTGATTTTGTATCCTGAGACTTTGCTGAAGTTGCTTATCAGTTTCAGGAGATTTTGGGCGGAGACGATGGGGTCTTCTAGATATACAATCATGTTGTCTGCAAATAGAGACAATTTGACTTCCTCCTTTCCTATTTGAATACCTTTTATTTCTTTTTCCTGTCCAATTGCTCGGGCTAGAACTTCCAATACTATATTGAATAGGGTTGTGAGAGAGGGCATCCTTGTCTAGTGCCAGATTTCAAAGGGAATCCTTCCAGTTTTTGCCCATTCAGTATGATATTGTCTGTTGGTTTGTCGTAAGTAGCTTTTATTATTTTGAGATACGTTCCATCAATACCTAGTTTATTGAGGGATTTTAGCATAAAGGGCTGTTGAATTTTGTCAAAGGCCTTCTCTGCATCAATTGAGATAATCATGTGGTTTTTGTCTTTGGTTCCGTTTATGTGGTGAATTATGTTTATAGACTTGCATATGTTGAACCAGACTTACATCCCCAGGATGAAGCCTACTTGATCATGGTGGATAAGCTTTTTGATGTGCTGTTGCAATTGGCTTGCCAGTATTTTATTTAAGATTTTTGCATTTATATTCATCATGGATATTGGCCTGAAGTTTTCGTTTCTTGTTGAGTCTCTGCCGGGTTTTGGTATTAGGATGATGTTGGTCTCATAAAATGATATGGGAAGGATTCTTTCTTTTTGGATTATTTGGAATAGTTTCAGAGGGAATGGTACCAGCTCCTCTTTGTATGTCTGGTAGAATTTGGCTGTGAATCCATCTGGACATGGGCTTTCTTTCGGTGGCAGGCTCTTAATTGCTGCCTCAACTTCAGCCCTTGTTATTGGTCTATTCAGGGTTTTGACTTCTTCTTGGTTTAGGCTTGGGAGGAGGCAAGTGTCCAGGAATTTATCCATTTCTTCCAGGTTTACTAGTTTATGGTGCATAGAGTTGTTTGTAATCTCTGATGATAGTTTGAATTTCTTTGGAATCTGTGGTGATATCCCCTTTATCCTTTTTTATTGCACCCATTTGGTTATTCTTTCTTTTCTTTTTTATTAATCTGCCTAGTGGCCTATTTTGATATTTTTGAAAAACCAGCTCCTGGATTTATTGATTTTTTTGAAGGTTTTCTTGTGTCTCTACCTCCTTCAGTTCTGCTCTGCTCTTAGTTATTTCTTGTCTTCTGCTAGGTTTTGAGTTTTGTTGATCTTGCTCCTCTAGCTCTTTAAATTTTGATGATAGGGTGTCGATTTTAGATCTCTCCTTGCTTCTCATGTGGGCACTTATTGATATATAGTTTCCTCTAGAGACTGCTTTAAATGTGTCCCAGAGATTCTGGTATGTTGTGTCTTTATTCTCGTTGGTTTCGAAGAACATCTTTATTTCTGCCTTCATTTCGTTGTTTATCCAGTCAACATTCAAGAGCCAGTTGTTCAGTTTCCATGAAGCTGTGAGGTTTTGAGTTAGTTTCTGAATTCTGAGTTCTAACTTGATTCACTGTGGTCTGAGAGAATATTTGTTATGATTTCTGTTCTTTTGCATTTGCTTAGGAGTTATTTACTTCCAATTATGTGGACAATTTTAGAGTAGGTGTGGTGTGGTGCTGAGAAGAATGTATATTCTGTCGATTTGGGGTGGAGAGTTCTGTAAATGTCTATTAGGTTTGCTTGGTACAGGTCTGAGTTCACGTCCTGGATATCCTTGTTAATTTTCTGTCTGGTTGATCTAATATTGACAATGGGGTGTTAAAGTCTCCCGCTATAATTGTGCGGGAGTCTAAGTCTCTTTGTCAGTCATTAAGAACTTGTCTTATGTATCTGGGTGCTCCTGTATTGGGTGCGTATATATTTAGGATCATTAGCTCTTCTTGTTGCATTGATCCTTTTACCATTAGGTAATGTCCTTCTTTGTCTCTTTTGATCTTTGTTGCTTTAAAGTCTGTTTTATTAGAAATGAGAATTGCAATGCTTGCTTTTTTTTTGCTCTCCATTTGCTTGGTAAATCTTCCTCCATCCCTTTATTTTGAGCCTTTGTGTATCCTTGCATGTGAGATGGGCTTCCTGGATACAGCACACTGCTGGGTTTTGGCTTTTTATCCAATTTGCCAGTCTGTGTCTTTTGATTGGGGCATTTAGTCCATTTACATTTAGGGTTAATATTGTTATGTGTGAATTTGATCCTGCCATTTTGATGCTAGGTGGCTGTTTTGCCCATTAGTTGATGCAGTTTCTTCATTGTGTTGATGCTCTTTACCATTTGATATGTTTTTGGAGTGGCTGGTACTGGTTGTTCCTTTCTAAGCTTAGTGCTTCTTTCTGGAGCTCTTGTAAAGCAGGCCTGGTGGTGATGAAATCTCTGAGTACTTGCTTGTTTGCAAAGGATTTTATTTTTCCTTCACTTATGAAGCTTAGTTTGGCTGGATATGAAACCTGGGTTGAAAGTTCTTTTCTTTAAGGATGTTGAATATTGGCCCCCACTCTCTTTTGGCTTGTAGGGTTTCTGCTGAGAGATCTGCTGTGAGTCTGATGGGCTTCCCTTTGTGGGTAACCTGACCTTTCTCTCTGGCTGCCCTTAGCATTTTCTCCTTCATTTCAACCCTGGTGAATCTGACGATTATGTGCCTTGGGGATGCTCTTCTTGAGGAATATCTTTGTGGTGTTCTCTGTATTTCCTGGACTTCAGTATTGGCCTGCCTTTCTATGTTGGGGAAGTTTTCCTGGATAATATCCTGAAGAGTATTTTCCAGCTTGGATTCATTCTCTTCATCACATTGAGATACACCTATCAAACGTGGATTATGTCTTTTCACATACTCCCACTTTTCTTGGAGGCTTTGTTCATTCCTTTTTACCCTTTTTTCTCTAATCTTGCTGTCTCATTTTGTTTCATTGAGTTGATCTTCAACCTCTGATATCCTTTCTTCTGGTTGGCCAATTTGGCTGTTAAAACTTGTGCATGCTTTGCTAAGTTCTTGTGTTTTTCAGCTCCATCAATTCACTTATATTCCTTTCTATTTTGTCCATTCTATTTAGCATTTCATCAAATCTTTTTTCAAGGTTCTTAGTTTCTTTGCATTGGGTTAGAACATTTCTTTTAGCTCACAGAAGTTTCTTATTACCCACCTTCTGAAGCCTGATTCTGTCATTTCATCACACTCATTCTCCATCCAGCCTTGTTCCCTTGCTGGTGAGGAGTTGTGATCCCTTGTAGGAGGAGAGGTGTTCTGGTTTTGGGTATTTTCATCCTTTTTGCGCTGGTTTCTTCTCGTCTTTGTGGGTTTTTTATCCACCTGTCGTCTTTGTAGTTGCTGACTTTCAGATTTGGTCTCTGCATGGACATCCAGTTTGTGGATGATGAAGTTATTTCTGTTTCTTAGTTTTCCTTCTAACAGTGTGGCCCCTCTGATGCAGGTCTGCTGAGGTCCACTCCAGGCCCTGCTTGCCTGGGGATCACCTGCCGCAGCTGCAGAACAGTAAGGGTTGCTACCAGTTTCTACTTCTGCTATCTTTGTCCCAGAAGGATACCTGCCAAATGTCAGTCTGCTCTCTCCTTTATGAGGTGGCTATTTGGATATACGGGGGTCAGGGAGCTGCTTGAGGAGATAGTCTGTCCTTTATAGGAGCTCAATTGCTGAGCTGTGAGCTCTGTTGTTCATTCAGAGCTGCTGGGCAGGTACGTTTAGGTCTGCTGCAGCAGAACTCATAAACTCCTTTTTTTTTTTTTTACCAGGTGCTGTGTCCCAGGGAGTTAGGGCTTTATTTATGAGTTTCCATTGTGCTGCTGCCTTTTTTTCAGGGCTGCCCTGCCCAGCAAGGAAGCAGCCTAGTCACTGTCTGCCTGCAGAGGCTTTGCTGAGCTGCTGTGAGCTCTGCCCAGCTGCCGTGTGTTCCTCCCTGCAGTCCTGTTTATATGGGTGTAGTTAGAACTGCCTTGGCAATGGTGGCCCACTTCTGTAATGGCGGACTCTCTCCATAATGGCAGGCTGCCTCAGCAATGGTGGACTACCTCTGTAGTGGTGGATTGCCTCTGTAATGGTGGACGCCCCTCCCCCACAGAGCTGGATCATGCAGAGTTCAGCTGCGCTTGCTGTGAAACTCTCAACCCAGAGCGTTTCCAATTGCTGTTTTGTTTTTTTTTGTGTGTCGGTGGGACCAGCCGAGCCTGATCACCTGGCTCCCTGCCTCAGAGCCTTTTTTTTTTTTTTTTTTAAGTTGAACAGTCGACTCTCTCCCAGGTGTTCCAGTTAGCTGCTGAAAAGGCGCTGGGATCTGTGTGATTTCCCCTGTGGCGACTCACTGCGCTGGCTGAAACAGTTGCACTGAGATTCGTGGCAGTTTTTTTGCCCGGGAATCTCCTGGCCTGGCTCCCTGTTTCAGTCCCCTTTTTAATCAGATGAATGGGCGACTGCCTTCCCAGGGCTCCAATTGCCAGCGAAAAGGGCACTTGGACCAGTGTATTTTGTACGGAGAACTGCCGCACTGGCCAAAACAGCTGCACTGGCGACCCATGGGGCTCCTCCGCCTGGGAGTCTCCTGGTCTGTGGGCAATAAAAATCCATCTGGAAATGTGGTGTCCACTCATACTCTGCACTTTCACTGGGAGCTGCAGTCCTGAGCTGTTCCTAATTGACCATCTTGGATCTTCTCTCATATATATGTATTTCTGTACACATACATATACACAGAAGTCAGAGACACACCAAAAAAAAAAAAAAAAAGACACAGAGAAAGACTGCCAGGTTCTAGGATCATAAATATAGAGACTTCTATGCTTTTCACCTAAAATATTGGGTCCACTTTTTGTACTATAACCTTTTTAGTAGGTCATGAATGATTTCAGAATTACCTTGGGAATTAGTTTGGAACTGTAAAGCAATGCCAGTGACCTAATTTTAACTTAGGACCTTTTGTTTTAGAAGAAAATAAGTTCCTTGAGGTATACACTATTTTGGGGACCTTCCTGAACCCTATAGTTGAAAAAAACAAGAAAAGGGAGCTAGAAAAGATATGATAAGCCAAGAATAAAAAAAAAAAAGGAAAATGAAAATGTAATATGCCAGATAAGAAGAGATGCATCATCATAGTAATTTCTTCTCCACAATCTAATTACATTTCCCAACTGTTTTTCCTGCCAATATCAATACAATGCTTTATTTGAAACTGAAAAATTATTTTGTAAACTGAACCAAAGCAATAATAGACTCTTTCTAGAAAGGAAAACTGTAGAATTAGTTTACCTAATCTCAATTGTTTCAGTTACCAGAGCCTTTTGGCTTCTTTAGCTGGCTTCCAAGAGAACTCTGATCTGAATTTCTTTTGTGTTCAGATATTTTTTGGCCTCTAACTTTTTGAAATGTATGGCCAACTTTTCCCATTTTAAAACAATGAACACTGTCAGGTCAGGCACGGTGGCTCATGCCTCTAATCCCAGCACTTTGGGAAGCCAAAACAGGTGGATCTCTTGAGGTCAGGAGTTTGAGACCAGGCTGGTCACATGGTGAAACTCCGTCTCTATTAAACATACAAAAATTAGCCAGTTGTGGTAGTAAGCACTTGTAATCCCTGCTACTTGGAGGCTGAGCAGAAGAATCTCTTGAACCTGGGAGGCGGAGGCTGCAGTGTGCTGAGATTGTGCCACTGCACTCCAGCCTGGGCCACAGAGTGAGACCCCATCTCAAAAAAATAAATAAATAAAAACTATACATTGTCAGTTATATTTAGCTAGCTCAAACTACCAACTGTGTCCAGTGAGCAAGTTAGAGTCTGAAGTTGGAAAACAGGCAAAATATAAAAATAATGGCATTCAAAATAGACAAATGGGATCTAATTAAACTCCAGAGCTTCCGTACAGCAAAAGAAACAATCATTAGAGTGAACTGGCAACCAACAGAATGGGAAAAAATTTTTGCAATCTACCCATCTGTCAAAGGACTAATATCCAGAATCTACAAACTAAAACAAATTTACAAGAAACAAACAAATCCATTCAAAAGTGGACCAAGGACATGAACAGACACTTTTCAAAAGAAGACATATACGAGGCCAACAAACATAGGAAAAAATACTCATCATCACTGGTCATTAGAGAAATGCCAAAACTACATTGAGATACCATCTCATGCCAGTTAGAATGGTGAGCATTAAAAAATCTGGAGACAACAGATACTAGAGAGAATGTGAAGAAATAGGAACACTTTTACACTGTTGGTGGGAGTAAATTAGTTCAGCCTTTGTGGAAGACAGTGTGGTAATTCCTCAAGGACCTAGAAACAGAAATTCTATTTGACCCAGCAATCCCATTACTGGGTATATATCCATAGGATTATAAATCATTCTATTATGAAGACACATGCATGTGTATGTTCATTGCGGCACTGTTTATGATAGCAAGGACCTGGAACCAACCCAAATGCCCATCGGTGATAGACTGGACAGGGAAAATGTGGCACATATATACCATGGAATACTATGCAGCCATAAAAAACAATGAGTTTGTATCCTTTGCAGGGACATGGATGAATCTGGAAACCATCATTCTCAGCAAACTGACACAAGAACAGAAAATCAAACACTGCATGTTCTCACTCATAGGAGGGTGTTGAACAGTGAGAACACATAGTCATGGGGAGGGGAGCATCACACACTAGGGTCTGTTGTTGGGGAGTAGGGAAGGGACAGTGGGGGGTAGAGAAGTTGGGAGGGATAACATGGGGAGAAATGCCAGATATACATGACTGGGGGATAGAGGCAGCAAACCACATTGCCATATATGTACCTATGCAATATTCCTGCATGTTCTGCACATGTACCTCAGAACCTGAAGTGCGATTATATATATATATATATACACATAAAAATTAAAAAAATTAAAAAATGGCATTCATTTAAAATAAATTATATATGTTTATCAATGTTCCAATTTCAAATTGTGTAAATTGTTAATAGTGTATCACTGATATTGGTTCAAATAGACAGAGACTTTTGAGGATCTCATCAAATTTTGGAATGCTATTAAGTAATCCATGTCAATTTTATCCCAGATATATTTGGTCTTATCTGGAAACTTTAGGAGTGAATAAGACCTAGAATCCTGGCCTTAGGGACTTCGGCCTGTTGATGAGGCAAATGAGAAACCAAACAGTATAATAGCGGGCACAATAGAAGTATACATAGTGCATTGCAGGGCTACACATTAGGACCACTATATTCTGATAGGGTTCAGGAGCTTTGTGAGAGCAGCACCCCTTAATGTGAATGAAGAAGAAAATTAGAAATCACATGACTGACAGGAGAAAAAGGTATTTCTCTCAAAGAGAACTGCATGTGCAAAGACCTGGAAAGATAAGTAAATACAGTTCATTCAGTGAAACAGAGGTTGCTCCTTATATCTGGGGTTTGTGGTTCCTAATATCTTAGAAGAGATTTGAATGGCAAGTAGTGGACAAATTACAAAGACTTTGAGTATCCTGTTGGATTTTCTCAAGATGGAAACGAGAAGCTAGAAGGAAATGAATAAAGAAAATAACAATGCTGTTGATCATTTACTATGCATCATGCATTGTTATGTTTAATCCTTACAACTTTATTATGAGTAAAACTGAGGCACAGGAGTTCAATAATACTTCCTCATAAGCCAACCTGAGAAAATAATAACCCTCTGTCAGTAAGTACTGTGATCAATACTTAGACCCATTCTGTGACTCTAGGAGATTGAAACCATATTGTTCCAATATACTACAAGGGAATGATTTTATTTTAGGTAGAAATATAATTCTTGTAGATTTGTGAGGGATAAACTGAGAACAAAAGACTGGAGACAAGAATATAGTAAGATAGAGACTAGAGATAATCAGAAATTAAATGGAGGGACCTGATTGCAGTGTGCATAGAAGAGAATAAATGAATTCCATAAATATAGAAGTGAGAAAAATTGGTAGGAAATTTTGTGGGAGGAAAGATTCTATGATGACTTCCAGCGTTATAGTGTCAGCAACCAGGAGGGAATGTCAATAGGAAATAGGCATTCTATTTACTAATTCAGAAAATATAGAAAGAGAAACAATGTTTGAGGGAGAAAGTTTGTAAGTTCGATGTTTAAAATAGTGAACTGAAATTGTCTGGATATCTAGGAGATTAGGCTAGCAACATATTTTTAATGAATGTTTCAGTGTCTGTCTAAGTGATGACTCATCATACTGAAGAATGAGTGAGAATCTTTCTTTGAACTGTTCACTTTCCAATTCAAGTTGTAACCAAAATCAATCTGTTAGGACCCCACCTAAGTCCTCGTGCCTGTACTTTTCTCAACTTGGCTTATCACAGAAAGATAGATTTTCTCTCATTTCTGTTCTTGAAGGAAGCATGAATCATGCTCGGTAGGGAAAACGCAGCATTAGGAGTCTTAAAAAGTTGGGTTCCTCATCCCTCCCATGTCTGCATTCCAGTGACCTATTCTCCCTTGAAGTATATTTAACATTAGGAGAAGGTTCTTCCTCTCAGTTCTTTTAGTTTGAAACTCCATCTTATTAATTTAAAGACTCTTTTATGGAATATTTACTATTTTTCAAAAACTAGATAGCAGCAATCCCCACTTTTATAATTTTAGTGCCTCCTTAAGAGAAAAGTACTTTCATTATTTCCTCAACATTAAACAAAATAATTGCCTTTAGGTTAATTTACGTTCAGCCTTGACAAATCTGTTAGGTGTATTGGCAACTCCAGATGACAGTTGTTTTCACTGCGACAAAATTTGTCCTCATGTAGTTCACTTTCAGTGTACCTCTAAAACACAAATATGATCCACTTTTTCTTTGAAATGTCGTAATCTTGCATGGCGCCACATTGCTAATAAATAAAGTTTAATAGCAATTAAACTTTGGGTAGTTCCAGCTACCCTTTCATCTACATGTTGTTCCCTCAGATATATCATATTATTTCTCATGTTTTGGTCTTTGCTTAAGTTACTACCTCTGCTGGAATTTCCTGCTCAGGCATCACACAAACATTTGTCCCGCTGGCATTTCATACTTAGCTAACAAAGTCCAATTTAAATGTTAATTGACAGTCTCTCTACAGTCTTCCTTGGTCCCCTTTAGCAGAATTAATTGCTTCGTACTCCAACGTCAGGTTGTATATATATCTAATATACTTTGTCTCATACTGTATTACAACTCAGGGTTTCCTAAACTGCTATTCTCAGAGTGTCTTGGAATTCTTTCTGAAAATGTTTTGAGTTGTTGTTTTCATTTCAATAATAAATTAAAACAACTATCAGCATATTCTAAAATCATCTGGTTGAGCATTTATAAGTTAGTACTATGGCAAAATTTAAATGTTGGTTTGCATTTGCATTTTTAATTGTGTTGGGGATGTCATACTATTTTTATTGCGGTGTGTTAATGAGAAAAGAACATGGAACAGATTTAATACAGAAATGATACATTTCCCCCAAGTGAAGGTCTATGAACATCTATGTATTGCTGTATAAAGAAATATGCTTGTAATTCAAGGAAGGAAAAGTAACAGGAGAATAGTAATTTTCTTCATTAGTAATTTTTTACTTCAAGACTTCACATCATTTTAAAAAAGCAAACATAATAGGAAATAGTGATATTTCTAATTTTTGTTTATGATTGTCCAAAAGTTAAAATAATATTTGTTTATGGAAATTTTGCTTACATATGTGTTAGAGTAACCATACAACAAAATGAATTTATGTCATACATTTTAATCATTTTTCTTTTTAATTTTAAATTGGTTTTAAAAGGCTTGGGTTTGAGAAATAATATTACAGTTTTTTATGGTTTTACTTTCTATTATATTAGAAAATGTTATATAAACAAGAGAAGAAAACCCATTGTATTTATCCAAGTGTTCTTGTATAAAGCACAATCCAAGGAATATAGGACCCAATAATTTATTAAAATATGATTTTTTTCAAATTATAGTAAAAGCACATAACATATAATTTTCTGTCTTACCCATTTTTAAGTATATTATTTAGTAGTGTTAAGAATATTCACATTGTCTTCAAACAGGTCTTCATACTTTTTTATCTTGCAAAATGGAAACTCTATTAAACAACAACTCCCCACTTCCCTCTTTTTCCAGCCCCTCAAAACCATCATTCTACTTTCTGATTTTATAAATTTGATGATTTTAGATTCTTCTTATAAGACAAATCACGTAGCATTTGTCTTTTTGTGCTTGGCTTGTTTCACTTAGCATACTGTTCTTGATATTCATCCATGTTATAGTGTGCACCAGGGTTCCTTTCTTTTTGAAAGTTAAATAATATTCCACTGTATGTATATACCACATTTTGTTTATCTACTTATCTGTCAATAGATACTTAGATTGTTTCCACCTTCTGGCTATTGTGCATAATGCTGCTATTACCGTGAGTGTGTGAATATCTCTTTAAGATCCTGCTTTCAATTCTTAATACACACATTTTATGCTAAGAGTTAAGTAGAGAACATTGCCATTTGCTGCAGATTAAGAGGACTGCTTTTAGTCTTTCTTAGAGATCCTAGGTGCTCTTATTTTTAGAGGCAATACCTGACATCATATTGAAGGTATTAACAAGCATCCATGTTTGACATTAAAATGATCTTTAATTGGTGAATAATTATTGTTTATAATGTTGTTTTTAAACTTATTTGGCTATGTGTCACTAACTTAATTTATGAGTGGCTGTGATTCTATAGTCATTGCACATTCTCAGGAATTTTTATAGAAGAAGGCTACCTAACCTGTAAATTGTTTTTAAATGTTATGAAATTTTGATGGTACTAAACATAACAATTAATGGAGCATGTATGCTGTGTTATGGACATTATATTAAATATCGTCTTCAGTTCCCTACCCCATATTTTGAGATAATACAGTTTTTCCATGTCTCAAGCATTCCTTAAGTTACTGCATAAGATCATAGGCCCTAGGTATCCAAACTATGATACTTAATGAATAATACATGGCTCAGGACTAAATATTCCACCTCTAAAACCATGTAAAAAAAGTCTCTAGGTTTTAATATGAAACATGAGAAAATAAATGGACTTAGAAATGGCCCTCTTTGAATGTTTTGTGTGTAATGTATTACATTGAGTAGTATATATTTTTTTGACGTTAAAATATATGTTGGGGTCAAGCAAGTGACCAGAGGAACTATCCATTTTAATAAGTGGAAACCATTATCAAGTGAGAATTGGAATGTAGAAAAGAAGAAAGAGGTGGGTGACTCTATGGGGGGCAAAAGTGTCAAGAAATCCATTATGGAGTAGTTTACAGCAACTTGATGCCAATTTCCACAAAGATCCCTCTTGCCCTTCCTTTATCTGCTCTCCAAACCCCGAATCTCATGACTGCTTCTTCAGTGACAAAGGAGAAAGTCTTTATCTCAAAACAAAAGAAAAATGGAAATAATTGCTCTCTGGGATTTCAATTAAACATATGTCTTCAGAAGGCATTTAACTTTTGAAACACCCTGAGTCATGTAATACTTGTTCAAAGTGTCATAAAAACATAACCTGGTTTTCACATTCTGCAAGAATGGTTGTCCAGTAATTAGTGCTGTAACTGCTACTTGCAACTGTTCTAAATAGATAACTATGAGGCTTGTGTATGAACTACACCGACTTTCAATGGGAATCCTTTAAAAACATACAGCAAGCAATCACACCAAAATATTAATTTGCACTCAAACACTTGATACCACAAGACACTCCAATTATCTCTCACTGTTTAAGCCAGAAGACTTTTCCAGGATTTAAACTAGTCTCTGAAGAGATTTAATTCAATATTACTTACCCCAAAGCAGCCAGCATGCTCTTTTTGACCTTCAGGTCAATGAGAGTGACCCAAATGAGACCCAATCAAATCTGAATATGTACATCCCTAAAGAACTATTCGCAAGGTTAATTGTATCTTGGTTCTATTTGCTGAATAAGGAATCAGTTAAAGAGAATAGCAAAAGAAGTCATAAATGGCTACATGAACTATATAGGCATGAGCCATATAGCTTTCCTTTCTTCTGTTCTTCCTAGATCTCTACACAGAAGGAAATAAACTGATGGAAGAGACATTCTTATGCTTTCTGTCATCACTGTCATCAACATGTATTTTATTCTTGCATCTTATTGTTTCATTTGTCAATTTACAGAGGCAAAAATGTATAACTAAAACTAGTTATTGGTCATAATGGCAAAATTCCTTGGACTTGAATGCTGTCATGGTGTGTGAATTCATTGAATTGCAGGGAAATACAGTACTAATATGTTTAGTTGAAACAACATGGTGTGGAAGTGGGAAGAGAAGTTTACAGCAAAAGTACTGCCATATACTAACTTTCAAGGTTTATGTGTGGGCATTGAAAAAAATCATATCAAAATAGTACAATTTATAATGGAAGCTAATAGAGGAAAAAGCACTTTCTATAGGTAATTCAAAAAAGGCCAGAGTACCTAAATACTTAACATTATATTTACAGAATATAGTAATACGAAAGAAAGGGAAAATCATTTTTTACAAACCTTAAAATAATGACAACCACCATTTGAAGGCTCACTTACTATTGCCAAACATTGTGCTAAGAGTTTTATAAGCATCTTTTCATTCCTCCTCATAATCCATGAGGAAACTGAGGCTGAGAGAATATAAATTCTTCATCCAGGGTCACAAAGGAAAATGAAGGAGCTCCAATTTGAGATATTTAGCTAATTTTTATATTTAATGGCAGCCTCTATCCATCTATTATAAGACATACAGTTATAAAATAATCAAATGAGAATGAAAGCTTATGATAAAGTGATAACTGGTACAGAAAAGAAAGATTCTTGAGGCCCCCATTGAGACTGAGTGTTGAGACTTTAGAATCAGAGGCAGCAATGAGCCAGAGCCAGTGATTAAGGCCTTAGTCAACTGAAGGCCTTTACATGCTGGTGACTGGGGCCAAGTTTCCCTAGGCAGTTAATAATGTGTTGATTACCCAGAAGTACCAGTATTAGCACTTCCTTGGCTTACTTTGGACAAAGCAAACGTGACATTTCACCAAGTTGTCTGGGCAGAGATGAGGTTGGAGACTTTGGGCGTAAATCTCTGTTTCCTGCATATGGCTACAATAATGAAGAGGAAGTCTGACTTTCTTCTTTGAAATGTACCAATAGTGGCATTTTAGGGTCAAAAACTGTGTTCGCTCATTCTATCATAAGGGTTCCCTTTACCTATGTATTGATCCATTCATCCATCTATCCATTCATCCATCCATCCATCCGTCCATCTGTCCATCCATCCAACCATCCATTATGAAGCTGAGCTCTATGAGGCCCTTAGCTTGAATGTGGTTTGTGTGTATACGTTGGCAGAATTCTAATATACCTAAACTTGCTCACTTTAAACCTCATTCTGAAATCTTCTAATTTTAAACTTCATTAATAATTCTCCCTAATACTTTGCTTTTGCTTAGGTTAGATATCTATCTCCTTTTGAATCCATAACTGCTGTGTTTAATCCAATCTTAGGAAGACTGGAGTTTTTTATCCGTTTCTTTCAATAATAGGTCCTCCCCTCCTCCCTACTCAACCCCTTCACTTTCTCTACCTAAATCTCTTCGTGTTTGAAATAAATAAAGCCAGAAAATCTGTTGTTCTATTCTATGGTAGCTCCAAAATAGTTCATTTCACAGTAGTTCTATTGCGTTCCCCATGCAGCAGCTTCTACTCTCAAGGGTGCTAAGCCTGGACTTGAACTACCAGGATCAACTTTTGAATCAGAATTAGCCATCAAAGCAAGATAATCATTTACTAGGCCTCATGAAGGAGTCTAGCCTTCAGAATAATTCTTCCCTTGAAGAAGCATGACTAATGCATTGAAGGAGCAAAACAAAGAGGCACGGAGCATGTTAGACTTGTTAAATAGTAGTGGTGGTATTTAACTGCTTGTTAAATAGTAGGCAAGACAAAAAGATGCAGGAGGGAGACTGAAGCAGGAACACACGTGCTCATCATTATGATACAGACTCTTGAACTTTGAATAACTACCTAAAACTCCAACACTTCCTCTATGTCTTTACATGTCTCTTTTGGCGTTTTGCTTCCTTAAGTCTTCTAGGAAGGATCAAATGAGTTCTGCAAGAGAAACTGTGGCTTCACGTGATGGCTCACACCTGTAATTCCAGCAATTTGGGAGGCCAAGACAGGCAGATCAACTGAGGTCAGGAGTTCGAGACCAGCCTGTCCAACATGGTGAAATCCCATTTCTACTAAAAATACAAAAATTAGCCAGGCATGGCGGTGTGTGTCTGTAGTCTCAGCTACTCAGGAGGTTGAGGGACAAAAATTGCTTGAACCCAGGAGGTGGAGGTTGCGGTAAGCTGAGATTGCACCACTACACTCTGGCCCGGGCAACAGAGTGAGACTCCATCTCAAAAAAAAAAAAAAAGAAAGAAAAAAAGAAAAGCGAGATCGTTATGCTATTTCAGATGACTCAAGGTAAAAATGTAGGTTCCATTTATTGAAAGATTTAGTCCAGTAAAGACTCCTCAATCGTGTCATATGCCCATATCATGTGTGTATTTGTGCCTCTTTAGATTGCATGTTGCTGAGGCAGGCAAGAGTGAGAGGATGCCTCGAGTTTTTAGCAGCAAAGAAATTTCCAAATGTGTTTGCTCCCGCTGGTATAGATACCCTTATCATCACAGAGTTGTTTTTATTAAGTACCGATTGTACATGACTGTTTGGGGCCAAGCAAAAAGCCCATGACCTATACCTTGTTGAGCTTGATTACTAGGCTTTTCAAGAAGGTCGCTCATTTGTTGTCCCTTTTATGAAATATGTGCTCCCAAGAAGTATTTAGTGTCAAGCAGCTGTTATTAATTGACTCTCTGAAGGATTTCCCTGGAAGCTGGCCACCTGCTGAGGTGACTGAATTTCCCAAAGGGAACTAAGCTAAGCCTGAGCCTGGCTTCCACGTTTCTTATTGTGTCCTTAAGCATGCCTGAATTCAAATGAGTCCTGTGCAGCTGGGCAGATCATGCAGAGCTGCTTCATTTCATATGTAATGGAGCAGTTACAGAGTACACTCCACAGCCTCATTCTTTTTTTTTTTAATTGCATTTTAGGTTTTGGGGTACATGTGAAGAACATGCAAGATTGTTGCATAGGTACACATGGCAGTGTGATTTGCTGCCTTCTTCCCCCTCTCTTATATCTGGCATTTCTCCCCGTGCTATCTCTCCCCAACTCCCAACACCCCCACTGTCCCTCCTCAACAGACCCCAGTGTGTGGTGCTCCCTCCCTGTGTCCATGTGTTCTCATTGTTCAATACCCACCTATGAGTGAGAACATGCGGTGTTTGATTTTCTGTTCTTGTGCCAGTTTGCTGAGAATGATGGTTTCCAGGTTCATCCGTGTCCCTACAAAGGACATGAACCCATCATTTTTTATGGCTGCATAGTATTCCATTGCGTATATGTGCCACATTTTCCCTGTCCAGTCTATCATCGATGGGCATTTGGGTTGTTTCCAGGTCTTTGCTATTGTAAACAGTGCGGCAATGAACATTCGTGTGCACGTGTCCTTATAGTAGAACGATTTATAATCCTTTGGATATATACCCAGTAATGGGATTGCTGGGTCAAATGGAATTTCTATTTCTAAGTCCTTGAGGAATCACCACACTGTCTTCCACAATGGTTGAACTAATTTACACTCCCACCAACAGTGTAAAAGTGTTCCTATTTCTCCACACCCACAGCCTCATTCTTAACCCCATGAAGCACTCTTCCAACTCTTGCCAGGCTTGCCAAGGGAAGTGTTTCTGACTATTAATAAATTTTTCTTCCACTGAGTGGCCCTAGACCAAGGAAAGAACTTTGATTTCGCATTTTGTTAGTTTTTGACGTGGAATCTGGCTCTGTTGTCCAGGCTGGAGTGCAATGGTGCTATCTCAGCTCATTGCAACCTCCACCTCCCAAGTTCAAGCAATTCTCTTGTGTCAGCATCCCAAGCAGCTGGGATTATAGGTACCCACCAACATGCCTGGCTAATTTTTAGTATTTTTTAGTAGAGATGGGGTTGCACCATGTTGGCCAGGCTGGACTTGACCTCCTGGCCTCAAGTGATCTGCCCGCCTCAACATCCCAAAGTGTTGAGATTACAGGTAGCAGCCACCACACCCAGCCAATTTGACTCCTAAGTGCAATAAAATAATTAGAATTTTTTTTCCAGAGGAGCAATATAATTTGACTTTCATTTTAACAGAATTGTTAAAATTTGGGGGCAGGGAGTTTTTCTCCATTTCTCCTACTAAAATTCCAATTTAAAGTATCATTATTTAATGCTTGGACCACTCACTGCTTCTACTTATTCCACTTCCATAGCCATATTGATTTCCCCGCCCCCAGCATTTTATTAAGAAAATTTGCAAACATACAGAAAAGTTCAAAGAACTGTAGAGTAAAAACCTATATACCTACCACCTAGATTCTACAATGAATATTCATATTGGTTTGCATATTCATAAGTCAGATCAATCACACTATTCCCCCAAAGAACACCTTCTTATTAACTCTGAATAATATCCCGATTCTTTGCCATAGTCCAGCAGGCTCATTCCGATTTGATTTCCAGCTACTGCATTATCTCATTTCTTCCCCCTCCTCCCCTCAGTTACTGGTTTCTAGCCACACTACCATTTTTATCTTTTCAAATACATCAAGCTTTTCCCTGTCTCAGGGCCTTTATTCTCTCTCTTCTACTAGATCTTTCCTTGATTATCTCCTTCTCCTCATTCTGGTCTCAGTCTAAACGCATCTCCTCAGAAACCCTTCCCTTGCCTTCACCTTTGAAATAAATCTTCTGCACCCTGTCCCTCTCTACCATGTACCATATTTGATTGCATCCATAGCTCCTACCACTCTGAAACTGTCTTACATATTTGTCTTGCGTTAATATCCTTTTATCTTACTTTATGAAAATGTTGGTTCCATGAGGGCAAGGCCCTTGTCTGTTTTAATCATATCCAGACTCCAGTGACTTGAGCAGGACCCAATTCACAGAAAAAGTTGAATACGTATTTGTTGAGTGATTTATAAATATCATGAAAAGCAGTTCTTTTGTACACTTAAGTAAAATCTACTATGTTGGGAGAAGCACACAGAATACCAACAGAAAATCTCTAAGAGCTGCAACACATTGCCACCCTTGTAATTGTCTTCAGCAGTTCATAGGGGTGCTTCCAAAAAAGGAGTAAATGGGGCATCAGTTAACACAGATGACTCGTTGTAAATGGGACACCCTGACCACTGTAGATATAGTCACAATGGATCTACGTCTAGAACACCTATCAGCAGTGCAAAAGGAAGAGCTACACACACATCAGAAAGCACTTGACTTTTCTTTATTGAATGACCTAAAAAACGATGGAATATACAAGGATGCTGAGTTGGTAGCATTGCATTTTCTGTAAAATATTTCTAACGTATTGCAACCATTTCGAATATATTCTTTTTGGTTCAATATGACAGTTTTTCCAGATAGTTTGGAGGGTATTATTTTCTTCTTCATAACCTTCCTAGCACCATGGAAAGCTTCAGGATAAAAAGAGAACTGTGGTGATTTTCCTACTAATTAGTTGCTCTTATTAAAAAGAGCAAGATAATTGATTTTAGGATGCACTACCCCTTATTAAGACCTAATTAAGCTGTATATCAAAGACTAATTAAATGGCATTATTCCATCTCACTGATGAGTCTTGATGTTTGGTGAATAGATTTGGGTGGTAGATGAATACTCTTGGAATAGATTTCACAGCCAGACAGATAAATATAGACTAAGAAGCTGAGTAAAGGGAATTTTCGATTATCTAAACCTAACACACTTATTGGTATTTCTTCAGCCTGACAGTTTGAAATGCACAAAATGAAACCTTTAAATACAAACTCAGCACTGTGGTAGGACAGGAAACAATGAAAGAGTATCTTTGGAAAACTGAAAATTTAAATACACCATTAATCCTTCTAGTGAAATGGTGGACCGGAGAATCAAAGACATTTTTCTTTCTTTCTTTTTTGACTTCTTTTGATGAGTAAGCTGCTCAGCCTTGATGAATCTCAGTTAAGAGCTCACTTATACTAGTAATGGCTATCTGAAAACCTGAGATATCTGAATCATTTTTAAGGTTGCCAATCACCATCCTTGCTAAATTGTTCTATGGAATGCAATTGTCAGGGAGTGAGAGGAAAGGGGGTGGAATGGCAAGAGAATATTATCATAGTAAGGAATTGGAATATACTATGAGCCCAGCGATTGATGGAAGTGGAGCCTGGCCAAATAGAAACTGCCCTTTAAACATATTTGGAGAGTAAGAGCTATTAATAAGATGAATGTTTTTCAGGATTTTATTCTACACTAGAAACGAGTATTTTCAACAGCAAATCAATCTCTGATAAATCAATATTTTATTTGACCAAGATCATATACTAACCTTTCAAATGTTATGTAAATCCATTCATTGTTTTAATCCTAGGAAGCTAACCACGTACTGCCAAGGCTATGTCTTAAGGCAGTGTCATTGTGACAATAGAAACTCATCATCCCATTTAATCTATGAGGTCACAACCTCCTTGGATTATGGTGCGTAGTCTTTCAAATTCTTTGGTCCTTCACAATGCAAAAGCTTTTGAATAAATCACAAGATATTTGCAGAAAGTAATGATTTCACTATACAGCTTGGCTATATTTGATTGTCTTTAATAGTTACCTTCGCTGGCAGTATAATAATTTGCAAACAATAACATCAGTCATATGTCACTTCTGCACTCATTACTGACCAACGTATAACCCCCAGAACCAATAACCCGTACTACTGAACATCTAAATTAAATGTCACTCTGTCCTAAGTGCAGGTTTTTCATTTGAAACTGAACTTTTGTCAACTATAACATGTATTTTGAATTATCTGAAGGACATCTGCCCTTGAACTCTTTTTGCATTAATACACACAGAAGTGGAAATAGCTGCAACGTCACTAAGAAAAGCTGTGCAAATAGAGAACTGAAATCTCTATTACAGAAAAATGAGTAAACAATTTATTGTTAGCTATCTTTACAGAACTCATGGACAGGAGATAAGGGGTTTGACTCAAGTATTTCAAGGTTGTCATCCTAGGTACTTTGTTAAATTTAGTAGAATTTATAATATGTAGAATCCCTTCTAGATGAAGCTTCTATTTCCTTTTTCATTTCATATAAAATTGTGGATTTTAACATAATTTTGGATAATTATACACTGCATATGATTGCTGAAAAACAATGAATTAGTAACAACTATAATTCTATTTTTTTGTTTGTTTTGCATTCCATGCTTGTTTTCACTAATAGAGGTGGAACATGAAGGAAGAGTGAGGATAGAGGGTTTAATTAATCTCTTGGGCCTTGTGTCTCAATGGAAACAAATCTTTCATGAGCCCAAATTATGAATCTGTAAACCTAATCAACAGCATTAATAAAATAGAGAGTGAGGCCAATTTATTAAGTTCTCTGAGATCCTTAAAAGAAAAATACTATTGATATCATGGGAGAAATATCAAAGAGCATGGAAGACAATGGCTTTGATAGAAAATTTAAGGCGATAAGGAAAGAAAGGGCACTGTATGACAATTGTGGACAGCCAGTCCTCTGACAATTGGTTCACAACCATTAAACTGAACATAACCTTATCTAACTGCCCAGGAAATTATTGTTGAGAATTAACCTTGAATCTGAGCTCATTTGGAAATAGAAAGTCTCCAAGTACAAAGGGAAAACATTTATTTGTACTCATTACCTCAATGTTAAAGACACAGCAGTCCTTTTCCATAGATGATATTGAGCATATCAGAAGACAAGACAGAAGGTATTACGTGTTCAACCTAAACTTTGAAGTACAATGGTATTTCCTGCATTAAGAATGGGTAGTGCATGATAGGAAAATTAGCCGATATATGTCTTAGTTTAGGAAAACAGGAAAATTGGCATTTATTTATAAGCATTTTGGGAATTCTGCATGTCCAAATAATAATCAAAATATAATGTGTATGATTGCCTCATTGCCACTGGCTTCTGCTTGGTGGCAGAGACAGATAACAACAGAATTTGTGCTTGATTTAGGGGTTTTCACAGTTTGTTCCAAACCAATCCCATCTCAGAAAATGCAATGACTTGTAAGTCTTATCGATAGTAACTTGAGTGGGTGATAGTCCCCATCTCTGAAACTTGAAGTGACTCCTCTGAAGTGGGTAATAAAACTATGAAAAATTAAAAAAAATAGAAAATCACTTTAATTTCTTTTAATGCTGAATAGTGTAAATATATTTCTTTAAATTGTGTGAGAAGCGTATTCTAGACACTGACTCCTTTATAAATTCTTCTTCTTTAATCTTTTTCCTTTCTTTCCTTATTAATTACTTATCTGATTTCTCCCTATTGTTGAACCATGAGTTTTCATTTTGGAAAACTGGAAAGGAAATGTGGTCCTTTAGCAGGCATGGTAAATACTGCAGTCTCATCAAAATATGAACTCTGGCCTTTTTTTCTTCTTCAAAATTTCTGAGTACTTTCTTCCTAGTTTCTGCTGGTATTAATCTGGTAGTTTATTTAGACACACATAGTATCTTCCATAGTGACTTCTGATCTCAAGAAATTAAAGGGTCTTTGTTGCTTAATGGAAGCCTTGCATATAATATGTGTTTAATGATCATCAATTGATCGAATTAATGAATCCAAAAATTATAATAGCCAGTAATGAATATTAGGAAATAAATTTCTAAAGCTACTTAGCATTGTCTATGGTTGAAATATGCACTTCCTTTCCTTTGAGAATATGAGATGCTTTGTAATGTATTCTTGAAAATCACTGGTGATTTTCAAATGATTTTTTTTTTTTTGAGACAGAGTCTCACTCTATCCCCAGAGTGGAGGGCAGTGGTGCGATCCTGGCTCACTGCAACTTCCGTTTTCCAGTTTCAAGTGATTCTCCTGCCTCAGCCTCCCAAGTAGCTGGGACTACAGGCACACGGCACCATGCCCAGTTAATTATTTGTGTTTTTAGTACAGACAGGGTTTCACCATGTTGGCCAGGATGATCTCGATCTCTTGATCTCGTGATCCACCCACCTTGGCCTCCCATTTAATGATTTTGAATGATCCACTGTGCAAAACATATTTTGCATTGTGACTGACTGCTTACACATATATGCATATACATAAACATATGGCCAGCACACATACATGTACATACATTACTAAAGCAGAAATTTAATGAAACAATACTTATCCTTACATCTTTATGGTAGGCAGAATTCTAAAATGACTCCCAAAGAGTCATGCCCTTGTATACTCCCCTCTCCTTGAGTGGGGGCAATAACTGTATGATGGGATACAGGATGCTACTCCTTGATTAGGGTTGCTTTATGAAATGGTGATGGGATTTTTTTTCAGACATGATTAAATTCTCCAGTTGCTAATCAGTTGAGTTGAGGCTAATAGGAAGATTATCCCTAGTGGGACTGACCTAAGCTGGTGACCCCTTGAAAAGAAGGTTCAGAGATGGAAGGCTTGTAGAAGCGGCAGATTCTCTCCTGCTGGCATTGAGGAAGGAAGGTATTATTAGTTCTGAAGAAAATGAAGTATGCCTCCAACCACCCGAGCTTCAGAGAAAACCTCAAACCTAAGGTGAGACCCATCCCAGGCCAATATTTTATGTAATCCTAGTAAGACTCTGGGCAGAGGACCCAGCTAACTTGTACCCCAACACCTGATCCAAGGAAACTGACCTAAGAAAGTAATGTTTTTGCTGGGTGCGGTGGCTCACACCTGTAATCCCAGCACTTTGGGAGGGCGAGGCAGGCAGATCATGAGGTCAAGAGATAGATACCATCCTGGCCAACATGGTGAAACCCCATCTTTACTAAAAATACAAAAATTAGTGGGGCATGGTGGCGCACGCCTGTAGTCCCAGCTACTCAGAAGGCTGAGGCAAAATAATCTCCTGAACCGAGAAGGTGGAGGCTGCATTGAGCCAAGATCCCGCCACTGCACTCCAGCCTGGGTGACAAAGAGAGGCTCTGTCTCAAAAAAAGAAGAAGAAAGAAAAGAATAAGAGAAGAAGGGGGAGGAGGAGAAGAAGGAGAAAGAGGGAAGGGAAGGAGGGTAGGGGAGGGGAAGGAAAGGAAGTAATGTTTTAAGATGCTCATTGTGGTAATTTGTTACACAGCAGTAGAAAACTAAACCCAATTTCATATTTCTTTTTTAAAATGCTGGTCAGAGTCAACTAAATTGATAGCATGTCAAATACATATGAGTCACAACCCAGATTTTTAAAATCACAGCTGTATCTTAAAGCCATATTTTCTATGGTGCTGAAATATTTATGAATAGAGGTTCATTCTTTGGAGTTAAAGAATTTTGTGTTTTAGGAACTCTCATACACATTATTGGACATTGTCATCTTTAGCATATAATTTCTTCATTTCCTAAAAGCTCCTTTTGCAAGCTGTGTTCAAGGTATTAATATTATACTGGGCATAGTTCACAGTAGTGAACAAAATATATATGGATGATCATGCCTTAGAACTTTAGATGTGAGCTTGAAAACGGACAAAAAAGCAAATGAATACAACCAAACATTTAATTGAAATCACTCAATGAATATTTATTAAGCACGGTTTCAATAATTGAATATGTTTTCAGTTGGGGGGGCTAATCACAGGATAAATAAATATGTATATTATATCGCCATACTTTGAACAGTTATGTAGTGGGAAAAATAATATCTGTAAATAAATAAGAAGTACTCTACAGCAATTATGTACACAGCATTACCAGAGCAAAAGATATGGTAGAGAGTGAGTAACTCTACCTAGGGAATCCAGGGAGGGCTTCTAAGAAGGGGTGACATTTTATATGGAATCTGAGGATGGGTAGGATCCACAAGATACGTCCAGGTATTAGATCCTGTTAGGAATTTGGGCTTTGAGGCAACGCAAATTACCGAAGATTTTTTGTTTTCACAGCAGGAGTGTGGCACAAAATTATATCCCTGAAACACACATGAATTATGTGACATTGGCATTACCAGCACAAAGAGAATAAAGCTCAGTTACACGTCAGTTACAATTCAGTTAAGTTCTGCAAGGTGTAGACATAGAAAGAGATGGAGAATTCGTTCTGGTGTTTGGGTTACTGTCTAAGGTAGGACTGATTAAGGTAGAAAACTTTAGGTACCCAAATGGAATGTAACTACAATAAATACCTAGATGGGAGGAGTCCAAGCTTGTCTTTACATTTTTTTTAAAAGATTGTTTTAAATTAAGCACTGAAAGTCAACTTTATAAAACATGCTGCTCCTGAGGCCAGTCTGCATGGTTCCATTATTGTTAAAATGGCAACACTCTTCTCTTGTTCTATACTATTTATGACATAGAAAATACTGAGAAATGAAGAATAACCACAGAAGTAAGGTCTAAATATATACCACACAGTTCACGCAATTTACTTATAGGAGTCTGTTTCTTAGGTTCCTTCTAGAATCTATTTATCCTTGTTTTAGATACAATTTAATAAGCTTTCTTGTTTGCTTTTCTAAGATCAGGAAGGGTAGGTGCACCACATTGTGCCTTTAAAACAGCACTACTGTCAGTTTTCAAAGGCTTTGCATTTTATTCTGTAAGGAATAATAAAGAATGTGTGTGTGTGTGTGTGTGTGTGTGTGTGTGTGTGTGTGTGTATGTGTGTGAGTGGGTGCACACACAGGCGTGTGTAAGTGGTTGGGGGCAGGGTAATTAGCTCTATCTATCCAGAGAAAAGTTCGTTAAAAACTTAATGTCTCTTTTGGAATAAATTTGGTGATTAATTTTCAATATATGGAAAAATATTAACCAGTTGTTTTGCATTTGGCTCAGGGCACCGATTTGCTGGTGTTACTCTTCTCCTTTGCAACAGAAAAAGAGAGTCTCATGAAGAATTTTGCACTCATGATCACTGCCAAAAATAATAGCTTTTGATGGTTTTAATAGGCTTTTGTTCAAAACAATGCTTAGAATTGTTTCCATTTTTCTGATTTAATTTTTAAAGGCACTATTTTTCTTTTTTTTTTTCCCCATTTATTTATTTTGTTGCATTTTAGGTTTTGGGGTACATGTGAAGAACATGCAAAATTGTTGCATAGGAACACACGTGGCAGTGTGATTTGCTGCCTTCCTCCCCATCACCTACATCTGGCATCTCTCCACTTGCTATCTCTCCCCAGCTTCCCACCCCCCACCGTCCTTCCCCTATTTCCCCTCAACTGACCCCAGTGTGCGATGCTCCCCTCCCTGTGTCCATGTGTTCTCATTGTTCAACACCCGCCTATGAGTGAGAACATGCGGTGTTTGATCTTCTGCTCTTCTGTCAGTTTGCTGAGAATGATGGTTTCCAGGTTCATCCATGTCCCTACAAAGGACCCAAACTCATCGTTTTTGATGGCTGCATAATATTCCATAGTGTATATGTGCCACATTTTCCCTATCCAGTCTATCATTGATGGGCATTTGGGTTGGTTCCAGGTCTTTGCTATTGTAAACAGTGCTGCAATGAACATTCGTGTGCACGTGTCCTTATAGTAGAGCGATTTGTAATCCTTTGGATATATACCCAGTAATGGGATTGCTGGGTCAAATGGAATTTCTATTTCTATGTCTTTGAGGAATCGCCACACTGTCTTCCACAATGGTTGAACTAATTTACACTCCCACCAACAGTATAAAAGTGTTCCTATTTCTCCACATCCTCTCCAGCATCTGTTGTCTCCAGATTTTTTAATGATCGCCATTCTAACTGGCGTGAGATGGTATCTCAATGTAGTTTTGATTTGCATTTCTCTGATGACCAGTGATGATGAGCATTTTTTCATATGTTTGTTGGCCTCACGTATGTCTTCTTTTGTAAAGTGTCTGTTCATATCCTTTGCCCACTTTTGAATGGGCTTGTTAGTTTTTTTCTTGTAAATCTGTTTTAGTTCTTTGTAAATGCTGGATATCAGCCCTTTGTCAGATGGGTAAACTGCAAAAATTTTTTCCCAACCTGTTGGTTGCCGATTCACTCTAACGATTGTTTCTTTTGCTGTGCAGAAGCTGTGGAGTTTGATTAGGTCCCATTTGTCTATTTTGGCTTTTGTTGTCAATGCTTTTGGCATTTTGGTCATGAAGTCCTTGCCTACACCTACGTCCTGAATGGTTTTGCCTAGATTTTCTACTAGGGTTTTTATGGTGTTAGGTCTTATGTTTAAGTCTTTAATCCATCTGGAGTTAATTTTAGTGTAAGGTGTCAGGAAGGGGTCCAGTTTCTGCTTTCTGCACATGGCTAGCCAGCTTTCCCAACACCATTTATTAAACAGGGAATCCTTTCCCCATTGCTTGTTTTTGTCTGGTTTGTCAAGGATCAGGTGGTTGTAGATATGTTGTGTTGCTTCCGAGACCTCTGTTCTGTTCCATTGGTCTATATCTCTGTTTTGGTACCAGTACCATGCTGTTTTGATTACTGTAGCCTTGTAGTATAGTTTGAAGTCTGGTAGTGTGATGGCCCCCGCTTTGTTCTTTTTGCTTAGAATTGACTTGGCTATGCGGGCTCTCTTTTGGTTCCATATGAAGTTTAAGGTGGTTTTTTCCAGTTCTGCGAAGAAGGTCATTGGTAGCTTGATGGGGATAGCATTGAATCTGTAAATTACTTTGGGCAGTATGGCCATTTTCACGATATTGATTCTTCTTAACCATGAACATGGAATGTTTCTCCATCTGTTTGTGTCCTCTCTTATTTCGTTGAGCAGTGGCTTGTAGTTCTCCTTGAAGAGGTCCTTTACATTCCTTGTTAGTTGTATTCCTAGGTATTTTATTCTCTTTGTGGCAATTGTGAATGCAAGTTTGTTCTTGATTTGGCTCTCTTTAAGTCTGTTATTGGTGTATAGGAATGCATGTGGTTTTTGCACATTGATTTTGTATCCTGAGACTTTGCTGAACTTGCTTATCAGTTTCAGGAGGTTTGGGGCTGAGACGATGGGGTCTTCTAGATATACAATCATGTCGTCTGCAAATAGAGACAATTTGACTTCCTCCTTTCCTATTTGAATGCCCTTTATTTCTTTTTCCGCTCTGGCTAGAATTTCTAATACTATATTGAATAGCAGTGGTGAGAGAGGGCATCCTTGTCTGGTGCCACATTTCAAGGAGAATGCTTCCAGTTTTTGCCCATTCAGAATGATATTGGCTGTTGGTTTGTCATAAATAGCTTTTATTATTTTGAGATACATTCCATCGATACCTAGCTTATTGAGTGTTTTTAGCATGAAGGGCTGTTGAATTTTGTCAAAGGCCTTCTCTGCATCAATTGAGATAATCATGTGGTTTTTGTCTTTGGTTCTGTTTATGTGGTGAATTACGTTTATAGACTTGCGTATGTTGAACCAGCCTTGCATCCCCGGGATGAAGCCTACTTGATCATGGTGGATAAGCTTTTTGATGTGCTGTTGCAATCGGCTTGTCAGTATTTTATTGAAGATTTTTGCATCTATGTTCATCATGGATATTGGCCTGAAGTTTTCTTTTCTTGTTGAGTCTCTGCCGGGTTTTGGAATCAGGATGATGTTGGTGTCATAAAATGATTTGGGTAGAATTCCCTCTTTTTGTATTGTTTGGAATAGTTTCAGAAGAAATGGTACCAGCTCCTCTTTGTATGTCTGGTAGAATTTGGCGGTGAACCCATCTGGACCTGGGCTTTTTTTGGGTGGTAAGCTCTTAATTGCTGCCTCAACTTCAGGCCTTGTTATGGGTCTGTTCAGGGTTTCGGCTTCTTCCTGGTTTAGGCTTGGCAGGAGGCAAGTGTCCAGGAATTTATCCATTTCTTCCAGGTTTATTAGTTTGTGTGCATAGGGTTGTTTGTAATAATCTCTGATGATGGTTTGAATTTCTGTGGAATCTGTGGTGATATCCCCTTTATCATTTTTTATTGCATCAATTTGGTTATTCTCTCTTTTCCTTTTTATTAATCTGGCTAGTGGTCTGTCTATTTTGTTGATCTTTTCAAAAAACCAGCTCCTGGATTTATTGATTTTTTGAAGGGTTTTTTGTGTCTCTATCTCCTTCAGTTCTGCTCTGATCTTAGCTATTTCTTGTCTTCTGCTAGACTTTGAGTTTTTTTGATCTTGCTCCTCTAGCTCTTTCAGTTTTGACGATAGGGTGTCAATTTTTGATCTCTCCTTGCTTCTCATGTGGGCACTTATTGCTATATATTTTCCTCTAGAGACTGCTTTAAATGTGTCCCAGAGATTCTGGTGTGTTGTGTCTTCATTCTCGTTGGTTTCGAAGAACATCTTTATTTCTGTCTTCATTTCATTGTTTATCCAGTCAACATTCAAGAGCAAGTTGTTCAGTTTCCATGAAGCTGTGCGGTTCTGAGTTAGTTTTTGAATTCTGAGTTCTAACTTGATTGCACTGTGGTCTGAGAGACTGTTTGTTACGATTTCCGTTCTTTTGCATTTGCTGAGGAGTGATTTACTCCCAATTATGTGGTCAATTTTAGAGTAGGTGTGATGTGGTGCTGAGAAGAATGTATATTCTGTGGATTTGGGGTGGAGAGTTCTGTAAATGTCTATTAGGTTTGCTTGGTCCAGGTCTGAGTTCAAGTCCTGGATATCCTTGTTAATTTTCTGTCTGGTTGATCTGTCTAATGTTGACAATGGGGTGTTAAAGTCTCCCACTATTATTGTGTGGGAGTCTAAGTCTCTTTGTAAGTCATTAAGAACTTGCCTTATGTATCTGGGTGCTCCTGTATTGGGTGCATATATATTTAGGATTGTTAGCTCTTCTTGTTGCATTGATCCTTTTACCATTATGTAATGTCCCTCTTTGTCTCTTATGATCTTTGTTGCTTTAAAGTCTAATTTATCAGAGATGAGAATTGCAACTCCTGCTTTTTTTTGCTCTCCATTTGCTTGGTAAATCTTCCTCCATCCCTTTATTTTGAGCCTTTGTGTATCCTTGCATGTGAGATGGGTTTCCTGGATACAGCACACCGATGGGTTTTGTCTTTTGATCCAATTTGCCAGTCTGTGTCTTTTGATTGGGGCATTTAGTCCATTTACATTTAGGGTTAATATTGTTATGTGTGAATTTGATACTGCCATTTTGGTGCTAGCTGGCTGTTTTGCCCTTTAGTTGAGCTGTTACTTGTTGTTCCTTTATATGTGTAGAGCCTCTTTCAGGAGCTCTTGTAGAGCTGGCCTGGTGGTGACGAAATCTCTGAGTACTTGCATGTTCCCAAAGGATTTTATTTTTCCTTCACTTATGAAGCTTAGTTTGGCTGGATAGGAGATTCTGGGTTGAAAGTTCTTTTCTTTAAGGATGTTGAATATTGGCCCCCATTCTCTTCTGGCTTGTAGGGTTTCTGCTGAGAGATCTGCTGTGAGTCTGATGGGCTTCCCTTTATGGGTAACCCGACCTTTCTCTCTGGCTGCCCTTAGTATTTTCTCCTTGATTTTGACCCTGGTGAATCTGACGATTATGTGCCCAGCAAGGAGGCAGCCTAGTCACTGTCGGCCTATAGCAGCTTTGCCGAGCTGCTGTGGGCTCCACCCCGCTGCTGAGTGAACTTCCCTGCAGTCCTGTTTATATGGGTGTAGTTAGAACTGCTTTGGCGATGGTGGCCCGCCTCTGTTGAGGCGGAGTCTCTTTGCTGTGGTGGGTTGCCTTGGCAACGGCGGGCTGCCTCAGCAATGGCAGGTTGCCTTGGCAACGGCGGGCTGCCTCGGTAATGGCGGACGCCCCTCCCCCACAGAGCTGGACCGTCCCGGGTTCAGCTGCACTTGCTGTGAAACTCTCAATCCAGAGTTTCTGGTTGCTGTTCTTTTGTGGGGGTGGGGCCAGCCGAGCCTGATCGCCTGGCTCCCTGCCTCAGAGCCTTTTTTAAGTTGGTGTTCCAGTCACCTGTTGAAGAGGCGCCGGGGTCTGTTTGTTTTCCCCTGCGGCCACTCACTGCGCTGGCTTAAACAGCGGCACTGAGGTTTGTGGCGCTTTTTTTTTTTTTTTTTTT